>NW_022437021.1:4946108-4997639 GCF_009761245.1 Sapajus apella
TTTTTTTTTTTTTTTTTTTTTTTTTTGAGACGGAGTTTCGCTCTTGTTACCCAGGCTGGAGTGCAATGGCACGATCTCGGCTCACCGCAACCTCTGCCTCCTGGGTTCAGGCAATTCTCCTGCCTCAGCCTCCTGAGTAGCTGGGATTACAGGCACACGCCACCATGCCCAGCTGAATTTTTGTATTTTTAGTAGAGACGGGGTTTCACCATGTTGACCAGGATGGTCTCGATCTGTTGACCTCGTGATCCACCCGCCTCGGCCTCCCAAAGTGCTGGGATTACAGGCTTGAGCCACCACGCCCAGCCCCTGATTTTTCTTTACCGTGCATCTGTGAGTTCTAACCTGCTGTATACATCTTCTGTGATTTCACTGTCCATTTGAATGACCCACATGACACCATAGCCTCTCTAATGAGCTTTCCTGTGCCAGTTAAACCATTTACTTCACAGTCTCACTTTGGACTTGTCACTCTTAACTGTTTCACCTCCACAATATTAATTTAGATATCGTATTCTTAGATAATACCTTCTCCTGGTTTGCTTGTACAACTCCTTAAATTGTAACTATCTTTGACCTCATTAGATCTTGCATTCCATTTACTTCTCCTGATCCATCAGCCTTTTTTCTTCACTTTCCTTTTTTCGCTTTGGGTCCATGACACGTCATTTCCATTACACTCTTGCCAATACTGCACTTTAAAGTTCCTGGACCCTGCATCTTTCCATTGTGTTCAACTGGCAAGTCACTTTTGGAGGCAAGCAGTTATTGTCTCCTTCCTTGCACCAGATTAGTTTCTTCCTGATTTTACGATTGCCTAGCCTTAATGAAATTTGAACACTGCTCCACAGTTCTATTATGTTCTTGTGATTGGCCTACTTTTCCACTCACTAAAATGACTAATTCAGACCTTCATTTTCTAAACTTCTGAATCTTTCTACCTCTCCATCAAAGCAGATGATTTTGTCTCCTGTTTAGGAGACAATGATTAAAAACATTGATTTAGGAGACAAAGATTGAAAGCCATTCAAAGGGAACTTCCTCATTTTTGCAATTGCAAATATACAAACCTACTTATATATTTATATAGTAATCCTATTCTCTTTTCTTCCTATCACAGTAATAATTATAAAACCCTTACTTTATGCCAGTACTTAGTGCTTTACAAAGATCATCTCACTGAAGCATAACAAAAACCCCTTCAGGTATATTTGTTTTATAGATAAGAAAACTGAGAAGCAGAGAGGTTATATAATTTCTTCTTGAACTCACTGCTAGACAGTGGCCAAGCCAGGATTTACACATGGTCTGATTTCTGAGCCTATACTTTTATTAATGATAATAATAATGGAAAATAAGTCAATAAGGTGCTAAGTAAGCCAAGGTTCTCTTCTCTGCCCTGTATATAGAATTTGACAGCAGCTCTGTGAAGAACTGCTACCATTATTATTACCATTTTATAGTTGAAGGAAACTAAGCACACAGAGGTTAAGTTCTTCAAAGTCCTACAGCAAATAGGTGGAGGGGCTGGGATTTGAACACAGGCAGTCTGGCTCCAGAATCTTATGTCCTGGCTCACTGTGTTCTACCACTTTGATTTAATTACAACTATATTTTGCCTCTTATTGGAGGCTGAACTCTCCATCCTTCTTTTGTCTCAGGAACTTTTTACTGTTATATCTTTTCTCAGTGTATTATTGACTTCTCTTTGAACTGCATCTTTCCTTTTTCTCTGAAAAATTCTTAAGTGTCACCCATTTAAAAACTTGGCTTATGAGGCTCTGTATGATCTAGTGTTGCCTCAGGCTCAACACTCATCTCCTCCTTTTTCTTTCTCTTACCTTTAAGGCCTTTGTGTATGCTTGGCTACCAAACTACTCATTCTTCTGGTCTCAACTCAGTTGTCTTTTCCTCGCTTAGTTCCCCCTCTTTTAGATTCTTTCATTACAGAGTTGCTTTTTTCCTGTAATACTTGTCACATTTGCAGTTTTATGTTTGTTAATGCGATTATTTGATGAATTTATATTTTTCCCAATAGACTAAGCTTAGTGAGTCAGGGACAGTAGTTTTGTTCATGATTATACCCCCCCGAGTCTAGTCTTCAGTAATAACCAGAAAACTGCAAGGGAAAGCATTTATCACCTAACCAAATTAATAAAAAATAAAAAATGAAGTCATTTAGTGTAGGTGAGATAGTGATAAAACAGATAAATAAACTTTTAGTGTCTTCACATAGCAGGTAGTATTCGGCCAGGCGTGGTGGCTCATGCCTGTAATCCCAGCACTTTAGGAGCCCAACGTGGGTGGATCATGAGGTCAAGAGATTGAGATCATCCTGGCCAACATGGTGAAACCCCATCTCTACCAAAAATACAAAAATTAGCTGGGCGTGGTGTTGCAGGCCTGTAGTCCCAGGTACTAGGGAGGCTGAGGCAAGAGAGTCGCTTGAATCCGGGAGGGAGAGTTTGCAGTGAGCCAAGATTGCACCACTGCACTCCAACCTGGCAACAGAGCGAGACTCTGTCTCAAGAAAAAAAAAAAAAAAGGTCAGATTCTTTGGCTAGTCCTGTAAATTTTTTTTAACCAAATTGGGGGGGAGAAAAGAAGTCTGTGTTCTCAGAGGTGTTAATCACAGAATTAGCTATAATAACTAAAAAAACCCCTGACATATCACTCGTATGTCCAATAATGAAAGAGTAGTCAAGTAAATTAACATTATGATGTCTATGTGGACAATAGAAAATATTGTCAATATAAAATGAAAAAAGCATAATAGCAGTTGTATTTATACTACATTTGCAACTGGATGAACATAATTATAAATTTGAACACAAACAGGAAGAAGCAGTATGGCAAGATGAAAAGAATTGCTTTAAACTTTATGTGTGTTTTTATTTTTCCAATAATGCATTCTTTGTGATTTTAAAAAGTTAGTGTGTCAGTGTTGCATATTTTTTGTAACATCACTGTTTGTATTTTTCTCTTTTTAGTATGGACCTGTATTTAGTTTTACCATGGTAGGCAAGACATTTACTTACCTTCTGGGGAGTGATGCTGCTGCACTGCTTTTTAATAGTAAGAATGAAGACCTGAATGCAGAAGATGTCTACAGTCGCCTGACAACACCTGTGTTTGGGAAGGGAGTTGCATACGATGTGCCTAATCCAGTAGGTGACACTGTTACCATGAATAAAGACAAATCTGTATTTCAGTAGTTATAGCTAATAGTAAGACATTATACATTTAAAATGTTGAGACAGCCGGGCATGGTGGCTCATGTCTGTAATCCCAGCACTTTGGGAGTCCAAGTTGGGTGGATCACTTGAGGCCAAGAATTCAAGACCAGTCTGGCCAACATGGTGAAACCCCATCTCTATTAAAAGAACAAAAATTAGCTGGGGGTGGTGGTGCACACTTGTAATCCCAGCTACTTGGGAGGGTGAGGCATGAGAATTGCTTGAATCCGGGAGGTAGAGGTTGCAGTGAGCCAAGATCACACCATTGCATTTTAGCCTAGGCAACAGAGTGAGACTCTGTCTCAAAAACAAAGAAATAAACAAAACCACACACACACTCAAACATACACACACACACACACACACACACACACACACCCCAACCAAACAAAAATAATATAATAAAATGTAGCAACAGTTTATTCTTTGCCTCAAAAGTGTGAAGAATCATGAGAAGAAAGGCCATGGATAACTGATAAGTAAGGGGTATTTTGTTTTATAGTTGCTGGCATGGGGTAAATAATATTAAATGGTTTCCTGTACAAATAATGGAATCAATAACTTAGCTTATTGAGATTTAATTTGAAAGGATTATAAGACAATCCTGTTATTTCTTCAAAAGGACTTCCTACCCATTCCTGCCTGAAATTCTAACATAAGAGCTATTTAGGCATTGCCAACTTTAAAAGTCCTCTTTTAATGCAACTACTTCAGGTGTGGGTCCATCTATGTGTATGTTTTACTCTCAAAAGCCAAATATGAAATTGTTTTAAGTTGATATAGAACACAAATCAGACAATTGGCCCCAATGCTTGGTGTAGGCTCTGGCTGTGAATGTAACGCACATTAGTCAGTACCTTAGTATAGCAGTTAACATTAAATGTTGTTTCTAGTGATGGGGATGAGGGAATGAATGGCTCTCCTGAAGGCCAATAAAAAGGGCCCTGGAAAATCCCTCTGCTCAGGTATATCTATTCATTTAGACTCTATTCATTTAGAGTCAGATATATCTATTCATTTAGACTCTTAAAATATAAATGCCCAAAGAGTTAAAACCATTAGTTGTGTTTGTGTTACATAGTTATAATAACCAAATGGATTTTATGATGAAACAAAAATGAGTTTTAATGCTGTATGCCCTTTTTGAATTTTTTTTGAAGGTTTTCTTGGAGCAGAAGAAAATGTTAAAAAGTGGCCTTAACATAGCCCACTTTAAACAGCATGTTTCTATAATTGAAAAAGAAACAAAGGAATACTTTGAGAGTTGGGGAGAAAGTGGAGAAAAAAGTAAGCAAAATGTTTGTCCTAGCATTTCTACTTCTCTGAATAGAAAAGTAGAGTATATATGTGTGTAGTGAATAGAAAACAAATTACAGTATATGTAAAACTACCTTGGATTTATGGGAGGGATATGTAATAATTCCCCTGAAGTTGTAACTGAGAATCCAGTCTTTATTCTGGACTGCAGTTAAGTATTACCTTTCAGAAGCAATTGCTGTGCCTATAGTAGGAAGTAACATCTGCCCACTGGGCAGCAAGACCCAGGGCCGTGGGTCACCACATTCTGGGTCTGGCCTTTGGCCTCTATAAAAGGTCCAGAATCTTTGTTTTGGGAATACTTACGTTGATATGATGTATTTTCTCACCATACAAGGAACTGATGTGTAAATTAGAACGCCAATGTAATAATGCATGTGGGACATATAATTACAGAACCAAGAAATCCAGAATATTTACTGTTCTTTTTATTGGCAAATAGAATTAGAAAGCCAGATGATCATTGGTATTATATTTAGTGAGTGTGGAATTAACAGAAAATTAATTGGATAATTTTTATTATTTGAATGTCATCAAATTATGCTTGCCTGGTGCATTTGTCTTGTGTTAGGATATGCTAATTGATGATTATATATTTTTTTAAATATATGGACAGTAATTCCATTTTAGTACTGATCTTCCTGCTTTTAACCTGGGAAATAATCTGATCTTTGGCTACCATTCCTTGAGAAGTACCCTATTGTCATGTGCACTATAAATAACCTTTTTGCTGCTTTTGTTACATGTGACCTGGAAATCGAACAACCACATTTATTCTTTTCATGAAGTGCTCATGAATGAAGTTTTGAGATGTGTTTCTGGCATCTGTTTTGACTGTTCAGAGGGACAGGCTACTTCCCATAGTTTGGTTTATTGCCTCTCTTTCTTCAGTGTTGTGCATAGTCACATGTCTATCTATAGACTTTTTTTGGTGATATAAATAGGATCTTATTTGTTCTTGAGTTCTGTGTTTATTTACAATTTTATTTTGCTTTTTGGAACTAGTAATGATAGTAATCTTTTTTTCTCCCTAGATGTGTTTGAAGCTCTTTCTGAGCTCATAATTTTAACAGCTAGCCATTGTTTGCATGGAAAGGAAATCAGAAGTCAACTCAGTGAAAAGGTGGCACAGCTATATGCGGATTTGGATGGAGGTTTCAGCCATGCAGCCTGGCTGTTACCAGGGTGGCTGCCTTTGCCTAGTTTCAGGTATGGATAAAGGAGATATTACCCTTGGTTATTTAACTTTGTATAATTATTGTAGTGCTGGTATGTTTTGTCTTAACAAAGATAAAAATTAAACAAGTAAAACGTACAAAATGGGTAAGACTATAAACCCCCATTCTTCTATAAAAATTCAAGACAGGTTTTCTTTATATAGTGAGTTGAGCTTGTTTTGTTAGACCCTTCACATTCTGGCCTAGTCTTTCTTTGTTTTACTTATACTAACTAATTTAACCAGATTACTCCATTCACTTTCTTAAACAGGCCTATGTTTTCCTGGCTCTGCTGTATTCATACTGTTAAGCTTTAACATCTTCCCTTTTGTACATATGGTCTTGGTCAATCCTCAATAACAGACTAACAATCTTGTAAATGAAACAGGGTAGGAGGTTTTTTTTTTTTTTGAGACAGAGTTTCGCTCTTGTTACCCAGGCTGGAGTGCAATGGCGCGATCTCGGCTCACCGCAACCTCCGCCTCCTGGGTTCAGGCAATTCTCCTGCCTCAGCCTCCTGAGTAGCTGGGATTACAGGCACGCACCACCATGCCCAGCTAATTTTTTGTATTTTTAGTAGAGACGGAGTTTCACCATGTTGACCAGGATGGTCTCGATCTGTTGACCTCGTGATCCACCCGCCTCGGCCTCCCAAAGTGCTGGGATTACAGGCTTGAGCCACCATGCCCGGCCCAGGGTAGGAGTTTTTATTAGAAGGCTTGATTTAAGAGGGGGCTTGGGAGTCAGATGGCTTAGTTTTAAATTCCAGCTCCAATGTTTGTTTTCTATGTGATCTTATGCTATAAATTGATGTTAATAGTATGTACCTCACAGGAAGATACAAGTGGGTAATTCATGTAAAACACTTAACATGGTTCCTGCTACATAGTGAACATAGTATTTAAAGGTAAAGTTTAGGAGTTGACCTAAACTTGTTTTCTGAATCTGCTCATATTTTTGCCACTTACAAAAAACTGTTGTATTAGAAAGTGAAAAGTATCAACCTCTTTAAGACTTGATTTGGTATTAAAATTGGAATTTCATGTTAATTTAAAAGATTATTCTACTTTCTGTTGAACTGGAAAATTTCTAAAGGAATTTCTTGCTTGTTTTAGGCCTATAGTTTGAATACAGGTAATGTGTTAAGAATCTGGGACATATATGTTAACTAAAGCATAGTTCTTGCCCTTAGGGACTATGAATATTTTTAACAATGTAAGAGTTTAATGACTTCCAATATTTTCCTGTTTCTGATATTTTTCTCAATTATTTTAGTCATTAGAGTTAGTTAAGTTAGTTAAATAAGGTGCTTTATCCTAGGTCCTGGTTTTCAAAATGAATTTGATCCTAGAAAGTGTTTCTTTATTTAAAAAAATCATCTTTATCTTTTAATTACAGACGCAGGGACAGAGCTCATCGGGAAATAAAGAATATTTTCTATAAGGTAATCCAGAAACGCAGGCAGTCTGAAGGAAAAATTGATGACATTCTCCAAACTTTACTAGATTCGACCTACAAGTAAGAGCTATTCAGATAACATATTAAGCTGAAGCAGGAAATGATAAATTAAAACACAAATAATATTTCCAGTTAAAAAACAGTGATGCTGGCAAAATAAGTGCTATAATCTTTGGACTTTTTAAACTGTTGAAACATAAACTATTGACATCCTTTGTCTTGCTGTAATCCCAGTGACTGGGTATGGTGAACGTTTGCTAATGAACTGTAATGGAGTCTTGTAATCAAAATTGTTTTCTACTGGTTTGTCTCTTCCCTAAGAGAAAAAAAAAAAATTCTGACTTGTGATAGACAAGTATAAGAGATTATTATACTTGAAAAATATATTCATTATGACACTTTATTTAAAGGTTGAGGCGTAAAATGTATCTGCCAAAATGTTAAATTTGTGTGTTTGGTTCATTCCTTAGGGATGGGCGTCCTTTAACCGATGATGAAGTAGCAGGGATGCTTATTGGACTGCTCTTGGCAGGGCAGCATACATCCTCAACTACTAGTGCTTGGATGGGCTTCTTTTTGGCCAGAGACAAAACACTTCAAGAAAAATGTTATTTAGAACAGAAAACAGTCTGTGGAGAGGATCTGCCTCCTTTAACTTATGACCAGGTTTGTCGGAGTTTTTCAGTTTCATTGCTGCCTTCTGACTTTGAGTATCTGTGGCTAATTTTTAAAAGGGACAATTTGAGATTTTCTGTATACTGTAGCTTCAACTGATCAGCTTCTTTATTTTTAGCAAATTCTCCATAACCTTACCCAAAATATGTTAATGTTATTGCTTCTAATTAAGTTTTATCAGATATGTTTTGGGTTGATGCCTTAGAGATCCTTGGAGATGTTTCTTTAGTACTTATTTCCTCTGGTTCGAAGTCTGGCTTCTGTAGATAGAGGATATTATGTGCATGTTATTTGTCTTACGAAGTGTAGAAACCTCTCAATTACTTAGAATTCTACATGTCTAGAGTGGCCCGTGCATAAGCAGAGACTTCTAAAAGTAGTAGTAGTAATAATGAGGACTAGACATTTACAAACACTACACGCAGCTTTCTGGGTGGAAAGGAAGAGAGGAGAACCCACTGCCCAACCTGACATTCAATTTTGGAAGCAAACCTAGGTTGTATCCTCTTCCTGTTATCTTTTGTGTTTTTTGGTCCTATATTAATATGGTGTATTACACTGATTTTTTAGATGTAAATTATATTCCTGGGATAAATCTTACTTTGTCATGGTGCATAGTTCTCTTTATATGTTATTGCATTCAGTTTGCTGGTGTTTTGTTGAGGATTTTTGCATCTATATTCGTTAAGAGATCTTGATCTCTTTCATTGTCATGTCTTTGACTGGTTTTGATATCAGGATCATACTGGTCTCATAGAATGAATTTTGAAGTGTTCTTTTTTTCTTCTTTTTTTTTGAAGAGTTTGTGGATGACTGGTGTTAATCCTTTTTTATATATTTGCTAATATTCAACAGTGAAATCATCTACGTCTGTGCTTTTCTTTGTGGGAAGACTTTGCTTACCAATTCAATTTATTTGTTACAAGTTTCTCATTCTATTTCTTTTTATGTCAGTTTCAGTAGTTTATATCTCTCTCTTTGTTGTTTTTTCCAAAAACTCCAGAGAATATACCAAGTAAAAGTAGTTTATATCTCTCTAGGAATTTGTCCATTTCATCTAGATTACCTAATTTGTTGGCAAATTAGGCAATTGTTCTTAGTATTCTCACAATCCTTTTTTATTTCTGTAAGCTCAGTAGTGATGTCTCAACGCTCATTCTTGTTTTTGGTAACTTTAAAAATAACAGCTTAATTGATATATTTACAAACCATAAATCCATCCATTTAAAATGTACATTTTGTGGTTTTTAGCATATTCAGAGTTGGGAAACCATCATCATAATTTAATTTTAGAACTTTTACATCACTCCTAAAAGAGAGCCAGTACCCATTAGCAATCATGCTTCATTCTTCCTGACCCCTGCCCCTGGAAACCATTAATCTCCTTTTTGCCTATATGAGTTTGTCTATTCTGGATATTTTATATAAATGGGATCATATAATATGCAGTCTTTTGTGACTAGCTTGTTTCACTTGGCATGTTATCAGGGTTCATCTGTGTTGTAGCATGTATCAGTACTTCAGTCATTGTTATTACTAATAATCCATTATATGGATATACCACATTTTGTTTATCTGTTCATCAGTTGATGGACATTTGGATTGTTTCCACCTTTTCAACTATTATGAATAATGCTGCTCTAAACATTTGTATACTGATTTTATGTGGACATGTGTTTTCAATTTTGGGGGGTCATACCTAGGAGGAGAATTGCTGGGTCATATGGTAACTTTGAAGAACTGCCAGACTGTTTTTAAAAGTGGCTGCACCACTTTCAAATCTCACTAAATAGTATATGTTGGTCCTGACTTCGATTTTTTTTTTTTGAGACGGAGTCTCGCTGCCCAGGCTCGAGTGCAATGGCATGATCTCGACTCACTGCAACTTCTACTTCCCGGGTTCAAGCAATTCTTTTGTCTCACCCTTCCAAGTAGCTGGGACTACAGGCGCATGTCACCACACCTGGCTAATTTTTGTATTTTTAGTAGAGATGAGGTTTCACCACGTTGGCCAGGCTTGTCTCGAACTCCTGACCTCGAGTGATCTGCCTGCCTTGGGCTTCCCAAGTGCTGGGATTACAGGTGTGAGCCACTGTGCCCAGTCAGTATCTTGTTTTGATTTTGTATTTTCCTGCTGACTAATGATATAGAGTGTCTTATGATGTGCTCTTTGGCTTTGGTATATCTTTAGAGAAATGTCTGCTCACATCCTGTTGCCTTTTTGACAGAGTCTCGCCCTGTCACCCAGGTTGCAGTGCAGTGGTGTAATCTTGGCTCACTGCAACCTCCATCCTCTGGGTTCAAGTCATTCTGCTGGCTTAGCCTGAGTAGCTGGGATTACAGGCGCATGCCACCACGCCCAGCTAATTTTTGTGTTTTTAGTAGAGACGGGGTTTCACCATATTGGTCAGGCTGGTCTTGAACTCCTCACCTTGTGATCTGCCCCCCCTCAGCCTCCTAAAGTGCTGGGATTACAGGCTTGAGCCACTGCACCGAGCCTTGTTCCCATTTTTAAAATGAGTTGTCTTTTTATTATTGAGTTGTAAGCGTTCATGTATTTTTTTTTTAATGTGCTTTTGGTCTCAGAGCAACCAATGCCCTATCAAAGTATATGAAGAGTTATTTCTGTGTTTTTAGTGTTTTAGTTTCATATCTTACATTTAGGTCTTTGATCCATTTTGAATTAATTTATGTATATGGTGTGAGGTCATCATTATTTTGCATGTGGTTATTCAGTTGTCCCACACTGTTTGTTGAAAAGACAATTTTTTCTGCATTGAATTGTCTTTGTAAAAAAATCTATTGGCCGGGCGCGGTGGCTCAAGCCTGTAATCCCAGCACTTTGGGAGGCCAAGGCGGGTGGATCACAAGGTCAAGAGATCGAGACCATCCCGGTCAACATGGTGAAACCCCGTCTCTACTAAAAATACAAAAATTAGCTGGGCATGGCGGCGCACGCCTGTAGTCCCAGCTATTCGGGAGGCTGGGGCAGGAGAATTGCTTGAACCCAGGAGACGGAGGTTGTGGTGAGCCGAGATCGCGCCATTGCACTCCAGCCTGGGTAACAAGAGCGAAACTCTGTCTCAAAAAAAAAAAAAAAAAATCTATTATAGCCAGGCGCAGTGGCACATACTGGTTTTCTCAGCTACTTGGGAGGCTGAGATGGGAAGGTAGCTTTAGCCCAGGTCTTGGAGTCCAGCTTGGGGAACATAGCAAGACCCTGTCTCTCAAAAAGTAAATAAATTTAAAAAATCCACTTGACCATAAATTTGAGGCTTTATTTCTGGACTCAATTCTATTCCATTGATATATTTAGTCTGATGCCATTATAGTAGTTTTGTAATAAGTTTTGAATTCGGGAGTGTGAGTCCTCTGACTTTGTCCTTTTCAAGGGTGTTTAGCTAGTCCTATTCCCTTTAATTTCCATATAAATTTTGGGGTCAGTTTGTTAATTTCTGCAAAGAAGCTCTCTGAGATGTTTTTTTTTTTTTTTTTTTTGAGACAGAGTTTCGCTCTTGTTACCCAGGCTGGAGTGCAATGGCGCGATCTCGGCTCACCGCAACCTCCGCCTCCTGGGTTCAGGCAATTCTCCTGCCTCAGCCTCCTGAGTAGCTGGGATTACAGGCACGCACCACCATGCCCAGCTAATTTTTTGTATTTTTAGTAGAGACGGGGTTTCACCATGTTGACGAGGATGGTCTCGATCTGTTGACCTCGTGATCCACCCGCCTTGGCCTCCCAAAGTGCTGGGATTACAGGCTTGAGCCACCGCGCCCGGCCTCGTTAAATGTATTTTTAAGTGTCTTATTATTTTATTTATATGATGTTATTCTTTCTTCTGCCAGTTCAAACCTGCTGTTGATCCCCTCAGGTGAATTTTTCATTTCAGTTTTTATACTTCTCAATTCCCAAATTTCTATTTGGTTCTCTTAAAAAAAAAAAAATCTATTGATAGTCTCTATTTGGTGAGGCCTTGTTTTATATTTTGACCCTTTAAGCATATTTTACCATATTTCTTTGACCCTATTTATGCTAGCTGATTTAAATTCTTTATCTAGTAACACCAGTGTCTGGGCTTCTTCATGGATAGTTTCTATTAAACTGCTTTCTTTTTCTGTGTACGAGCCATACTTTCCTATTTTGGTGTGATTTTTGTAATTTTTTGTTGAAAACTGTACATTTGAAATAATGTGGCAACTGTGGAAATCAGATGCCCTCCTCCCTGGGTTTATTGTTGCTGGCTTTTTGTTGTTGTTGTTATTGTTGCTGCTGCTGCTGTTTGTTTACTGTGTTTTCTAGGTGAATTATGTAATTCTTCGTCCAGTGAGGTCACTGAAATCTCTGCTTGCTTATTTTAGTGGGCATCTAATATTAGGACAGAGATTTATTGAAGTGCTTTGAACAGCCAGTCTCCTAGCTTTTGCTGAAAGGCTGCGTGTGTGTGTGTTATTAACACTCCAAAAGGCAGTTACAAGTCTGCTTTCACTACCTGTGCGTGCAGGTCAGCCAGAGGTGAAAGATTAGAGCCTTCTCAGATCTTACCTGGGCATATGCATGGTCTTACACATATGTGTGGCCTTTAAGATTTCCTTATGTTGGAACTTTTCAAAGTCTCCTGTGGACATCTCATTCCCCAATTTTCCCTTTAAACTTCTTATTCTGTCTCTTGTTAGCATCAATTGATGTCACCACCTCAGGTGCCTTCAGTGTTAAACAATTTTTGCTAATTATTTTTGGAAAATTTGCTCTGGCTCCTCTAATAGTTGTTAGGCTTCTGGCTTTCACAGCTACTGTAGTTAGTTGTCATGCTGTTGGTTTCTGGGGTTAACATGGATTTAGGGAGAGGAGGATGAGAGAAATACAACTTAGACTACCACAAAGCTTAGTCTTCTTGCCAAGATTCAGATTTCTTTTTCTTGAATTAACTCTCCTTAGATTGTTACAAGCCTTTGGTTAATCTTCCAGAATTTTGAAAAAGTTGACATTGAGATTTTTGCTAATGCTTTCATTTTTTGGAGGACTAAATTTTTGTAGGTTCTTACTTCATTCTTCAGGATGATCGCCTCTCTTTCTGCTATCTTGCCCTCCTTTTTCACCATGGACAGTGGTAGAGCATGATAATCCCAGCCACCCTGAACCAGTTACCTCTGTACTTTTAGCTGGAATGCAAGCTGTCTTGTACTAAGAAAGAAGTTAAATTAATTTTTTGTACTGTTGAAGTATACTATTTGTAACGATCAGGAAATACTTTCTCATTTTAGCTCAAGGATCTAAATTTACTTGATCGCTGTATAAAAGAAACATTAAGACTTAGACCTCCTATAATGACCATGATGAGAATGGCTAAAACTCCTCAGGTGAGTATCTTGGCTACATCTTCCCCCTTATACTCCCAGTTTTTATTTATCAAAAAGAGGAAATAGCTGGGTGTGGTTTACACCTGTAATCTCAACACTTTTGGAGGCTGAGGTGGGAGGATCACTTGAGCCCAGAATTTGAGACCAGCCTGGGCAACATAGTGAGACTGACCTCATCTCTACAAACATTTTTAAAAAAAATTAGCTGGCCATAGTGGCACGTGCCCCTGTGGTCCCAGCTACACAAGAGGCTGACGTGGGTAGATTGCTTGAGCCTGGGAGGTTGAAACTGCAGTGATCCATGATCATGCCACTGCACTGCTGCCTGGGCAACAAAGTAAGACCCTGTCTCCAAAAAAAAAAGGAAGTAAAGTAGCGTAAAAGAATTTTTTAAAATTAAAAAATATATAACTTCTATAGAATCATCAGTTTTACACATTCTAAATAGATACTTTCACATAATTGTAAATCGTATACATGCTAATCTTTAATGCTAATCATGCTCTGCATTTTCCTTTAACAATTGGGGTTTTAAGAATGAGAGTATATATTTTTCTTGGTTTTAAAAATAACATTTTGTTGCAAAAAATTGTTCTTGTGAAGTTTACAAATTGGATAGTGAAAGCCTCCCTGAAATTCCAACCCTACCTCCAAAGCATTATGGGTTTAATTTGTGTGCTGTGTACTTCCAACCCAACGCTGGCTCACTGGAAATCATCTTGAGTTAAAATAATTTTTAGTTTGCCTATTATCTAGCTAGTTTTTAAATATATCTACAGATGGTCCTTGACTTATGATGATTCAACTTACAATTTTTTGACTTTATGATGGATTTATCAGGATGTAAACCTATCATAAGTCAAGGGGCATCCGAGTATCCCATGCATATTAATGGTTTATTACATAATGATCTGATTATTTGGCAGCACATTTTAAAATTCTCTCTTGAAATATGTGGCTTTTGTTTATAGACTGTGGCAGGGTATACCATTCCTCCAGGACATCAGGTGTGTGTTTCTCCCACTGTCAATCAAAGACTTAAGGACTCATGGGTAGAACGTCTGGACTTTAATCCTGATCGCTACTTACAGGATAACCCAGCATCGGGAGAAAAGTTTGCCTATGTGCCATTTGGAGCTGGTAAGATGATTATATTTTAGATTGGAAGTTATTTGTTCTGTTAACATATTTGTCTCTTTCAAGATATTCCATATGAATTGTATTTACAGATTATCTCTCCATTTTCCATAAGGACATTTTTACAAACTTTTATAAGAGTAGAATATTTGTAAGTTGGAGAAAAATATTTCCTTTGTACTAAATGGAATTGTTCCATGAATCCCTATATAATGCTTCACTATCTCCTAACCTGTCTAGTTTTATTAGGTCTAATTTTTATAGTCCACCCTTGTATTCCCTTATAACAGTATTTAAAGCCCTTTGTGAATTCTCTTAAAGAACGATTGGGGTCAGCACACCATTCAGGGAATTGTTTTTGGTTAAATATCATAAAGGATAACATTTCACAAAAGAGTAAAGGTGGTCTTGTAAAATTAAAGCTTTTCTGGATTGTTAGTTAACATTTTGGCTCTCTGTGAGTATCCTTATGATAAAGTGTCTTTAAATTTGGGCAGGTTGTTTGTAGGCTTGCAAATTTCATTTCCAAGATCCTAAAATAATTTAGGTATACCCTTGTTTCTCCAGTAATTTTTCTATCCATTGGTTTTCTGTACTGATTAAACTATATTCTATGACTTTAGTCTTTCCAAAGGGATCATTTAGATGACAGATGACTTGTCATTGGTCACACTTTTTCTGCATATAAAGTATAAAATCCTCTAGGAACTTAAGATCTTAACTTTATTTAATAAATTTAATACTGTGGTATATAACATAGTATATAAAAGAATCATAGTTTTTATTTATTTATTTTTTTGAGATAGAGTCTTGCTGTGTTACCCAGGCTGGAGTGCAGTGGCACAATATCTCGGCTCACTGCAACCTCCATCTCTGGGTTCAAGTGATTCAGCCTCAGCCTCCTGAGTAGCTGGGATTACAGGTGTGTACCACCATGCTCAGCTAATTTTTGTATTTTTATTAGAGACTGGGTTTCACCATGTTGGCCAGGCTGGTCTCGAACTCTTGGCCTCAAGCGATCTGTCCTTTTCGGCCTCCCAAAGTACTGGGATTAGTACTCACACCCAAAGGTGTGAGCCATGCTGCCTGGCCAAAGAATCATAGATTGTTAATAGATGGGAAGAGTATTCGTTCTGTAGTCCAAATTCTGCCCCAAAGAGGAATCATTTCTAAACTAGTAATTTTCTGGTTTCCACTTGAGCTTTACTAGAAATGGGTTGCAGGTTGTTCAGTTACCTTATATGATAGTTCATTCCATTTTTGGATAGCTGTCATTTTTAGAACCTTATATGAGGGCCGAAAGCTGTTTCCTTTTAACATCCCATTTATAGTTGGTCCTAATAGTCTCTGAACTTATATTGTATAAGATATTTGAGTACAGATATAATGTCTCTTCAATCTTTTTTTCAATCTATTTATTAGTTTCCTGGGGATTCTGTAACTAATTACCACAATATGAGTGGCTTAAAACAATAGTAATTTATTCTCTCTCAGTTTTGGAGGCTGGAAGTATGAAATCAAGGTGTTGGCAGGATTGTGCTCCTTCTTAAGGTTCTACAAGGGGAATTCTTCCTTGCATCTTCCTAGCTTCTGGTGGCTCTTGTAATCCTTGGCTTGTAACTACATCACTCCAATCACTACCTCTGTCTTCAATAGGCTTTCTTCTTGTTCACGTCTCTGTATCTTCATGTGGCTTTCTTATAAGGACACCAGTCATTGGATCTAAGGCCTACCCTAACTCAGGGTGATCTCATCTTAAATAATTACACATATAAAGATCTTATTTCCCAATAAGATCACATTCTGAGGTTCTGGATGAACTTGAATTTGTAGGGGGAGGGATATATGATCATCACGTTAATCTTGTTAAATATCACATTAAATGTCTCTAACTTCTTTACTCATTCTTTTACTTAGTAATTGTGCTGCTTATTTATATTGGTGCATATAGTTCATTCATTTTCATAATATTGCATTTTGTGAATCATCAGAATTTATCTATTTTTCTGTTGATTCAGTTACGATACTTCTTGCTTATTGTGTTTAAATCCTTTGACTATTCTTCTTGTAAGCCAAGCTTCTCTTTAGTTATATTTGAAATATGGACTGATTTATAAATGCTCATCTTAAATGTCATTCCTAGAAATAAGTACAGTTATGAGTCAAGCAAGCACTGTGCTAAGTACTCAGTATCAGTTTAATTTTTTTCTTTTGATGAAAAATCTTGCAACAAAATGCCCAAATCTTAAGTCAACATTCACTGAGTTTTGACAAATGAATAACCTTTAGTTAAGTCTGATTTATCAGTCTTTTAAATGATTTGCTTTCTGGCCCTACCTTAAAATCTTTGCTTAGCCCCCAAGTCATGAATATATTCTCCTGTTCTTCTCTACTAAAATTTGATGGTGTTAGCATCATGGTTTGTGACTCTTCTTGAATTAGTATTTGATTATGGTGTGACATAAGAGTTGAATTTCATTTTCCCCCCATGTAATATCTAGTTATTCCTGGACCTTATGTTGAAAAGACTTTCCTCATTGGCTTGCTTTGGTGTCTTTATTGATAATCAAATAACCATAAAAATATTCTGTTTTGGGCTCTCTGCTCTGTTCCATTGATCTATTTGTTGATCCTTACCTAGTACCACTCTGTGTTTTACCTTTAGTCTTGAAGTCAGACTTGAAGTCTGTTTAAAGTTCTCCAACTGAGTTATTTTTCCAAGATTGCTTTGGATATCCTAGGTCCTTTGCATTTTCGTATGTATTTTAAATCAGTTTGTCAGTTTCTACATGTATGTGACTTTCTAGTATATGTATTATTTTGGGTTCATTAAATTTAATTTTCTTCCATAATCATTTATAATGGCATTTGAAGTTTTGACTGGAAGGTTCTCATATTGACATTTAACTAGGGCCCTCTTGGGACAGAAACAGAATATTCTACTATATTCCCAAACTAGATTACCATCTTATGATTCAAACTTTCCATATAGTTAACCCAGATACATATTTTCAGGAAAATGTAATTGAAAAAGTTATGTGATTAGCCAAGAACTGTTTTCCTAAAATGTGATAGTTGAAAATCTCCTGGAATTTTTAATAATTCACCTTGTTTTATGTGAAAAGAATATCATCTTTTTATTATACTATCATCTGTACATTTGCTGTTCATCTAAAATGTAGATAAGCAAATATTACCACCTCAGGCTAAAAAGGATAAGAAAGAATTTAAACTGATTCTTCTAACTTTTTTTTTTAGGGCGTCATCGTTGTATTGGGGAAAATTTTGCCTATGTTCAAATTAAGACAATTTGGTCCACTATGCTTCGTTTATATGAATTTGATCTCATTGATGGATACTTTCCCACTGTGAATTATACAACTATGATTCACACCCCCGAAAACCCAGTTATCCGTTACAAACGAAGATCAAAATGAAAAAGTCTACAAGGAACTAATACATGTGATCATCACTGTAAGCCACAAAACCATTCGAAGAGAATGAAGTGTACAAAATAGTTCTTGTGGTGTACTGTTTTTTTGAGTAATTCTAAAAGCCAATTTATCATTTAGCATTTTGTTAACTGAATGGTTCTATCAAATGTAGTAGCATTTGAAACATTTTCTAATAGTTATGAAACTTATACACGTGTGCTTTCAGGAAGTTTATTAGCAAAACAATTGTTCAGGGGGGATCTAGGGAATTGGCAGATTCTAAATAATATAATAATTTCCAGATAGTAATTTTAAGAGTACACATAGCTCTTGGCAAATAAGTTTAGGGTATTCAAATCTTGGACTAATCCTGCAAGGCATAAAGAATAAAAATTCCAGTGAGATACTTGGAAATCACAGGTTATTATTTATCTGGGCAATTATTGTGTATGTGAGGATGGAGGTATAGGGAATAAACGAACATCTAAAGTCTTGAATAAGAGAATACTAATTGTTTTGTTATGATGATAGAAATGGAGATGTTATAGAAAAAAATATATATCTTTTGGGATTTTAACTAAAATCACTGCATATAGGAAATTAAGAGATGTAGGACCATATTTGATAAGATTTCCTAAAATTAATGAAATTATTAATGCTAAAGACTGCTCATGTATTTTGATCTAATCACTAAATATTACATATTTACCAATCTGATAAAATATGTATCTAGTTCTACAAGGTCACATTTATGTGGAAGTCCAAACCCAAATCCTTAGGGGATAATTTTATTTCTCTTTGGCTCAGGTTGTTTCTGCTTCCTCTCTAGAATCCAGTTAGGGATGTTTGTTACTACTTATGTTGATTAAAACAGCTAATAAACTTTTTTCTTTTTGAATATAAAATGTGAGATTAGTGAATTCTGGCTTTAAGATAATCTGAAACAGGTCCTTTGGAGTAATTGGTCACTTTCAGTTAAGCACATTCTGTTGAGGAATCAACTTATCTCAAATTGTAACTGGGAGCCTAATTATATGAGATGGCTGAAAAAAGACCACATAGTCTGTTTTCACTAGATGATGCCAAAATATTTTCCCTTATATATATTACAATTCTTTTTAAAAGGCTGGAAGACTTATGTTAAACTCTAATTGTGAAGGCAGAATCTCTACTGATAATTTTTCACATTAAAATTCTCTTTAGGCCGGGCGCGGTGGCTCAAGCCTGTAATCCCAGCACTTTGGGAGGCCGAGGCGGGTGGATCACGAGGTCAACAGATTGAGACCATTCTGGTCAACATGGTGAAACCCCGTCTCTACTAAAAATACAAAAAATTAGCTGGGCATGGTGGTGCGTGCCTGTAATCCCAGCTACTCAGGAGGCTGAGGCAGGAGAATTGCCTGAACCCAGGAGGCGGAGGTTGCGGTGAGCCGAGATCGCGCCATTGCACTCCAGCCTGGGTAACAAGAGCGAAACTCCGTCTCAAAAACAAAACAAAACAAAACAAAACAAAACAAAACAAAAAAAAAAAACACTACGTAGATGTAAAGTTGACACAAAGGCACATGGAAAACTTGAAACAGTATTAACTCTAAGATTAGGACAACTTTCTCTGAATCTCTCACTCCTGTGTATTTGACGTAATGAGATGCTGTATACCAAGAACTATGGCTCAGTTAAAAATGAAGAAGGTTCAAATACAGTGTGGTGAAAATGGTGAAGTCATTTTTATTTCAGTACTTGACAAAATACCCCATAAAATTCAAAACTTCTACGTTATACAAAAATAGGTCTCTACAAGTGATATTATCTGTCTTCATCACCAGTAGAATATATTAGGCAGAAACATGTAACTTCAGTAGCCTTATAAGAAAAGTGCAGGACACCTCAAGCTACACATTCAGCAGTAATGTAATGCGTAAAAGTTTAATCTTTTCTTCACCCATTTGATAAATACACAAGGTTTATAATTTAATGTTTTAAATTAGCATTCCACAAATATACAGGTAATTCAATGATTATTGTGCATGAATACATACACAATGCTTATATATACAAATTCCAGTTTGTTTTCATGTGCTGGCAAGGGATTTGTATACAATCATAAGCTGTGTTCGTATTGGTCCCACCGAATATTCACAATACAAAAGCACAAAAGAACCACTGATTTACAAAAGGAAATCTGTTTTAAATCACTTCAATTAATGACGTTTCAAAAGATTATCTTCTAATGCCAGCATGAAAGTGAGTAGTTGAACCTATGAGAGAAAAACAGGAAATGCAAATGATTTCAAATTACAGTGCTACCTGTTATCAGACCCACTACAGTTCACACAAAGGGGATTACTATTATTCTCAATTTTTTTAAAGCCCTTTTTTTCCCCTTAACATGTCTTCTTCATACTTAAACGGATTCCACCCGCCCCTCTACCCTCCAAACGGAGTCTTGGCTCTGTTGCCCAGGCTGGAATGCGGTGGTGTGATCTCGGCTCACTGCAACCTCTGCCTCCTGGGTTCAGGTGATTCTCCTGTTTCACTTTTCTGAGTAGCTGGGATTACAGGCACATACCACCATGCCTGGCTAAGTTTTGTATTTTTTGTAGAGACAGGGTTTCACTGTGTTGGCCAGGCTGGTCTCGAACTGGCTGGTCTCCAACTCCTGACCTTGTGATCTGCCTGCCTCAGCCTTCCTGCCGCGCTCAGCCCATAAACTTAAACTGATTTTTAAGAGATTTTGAATATATATTTAAAAGTCACCATGACTGGGCTCTATAGCAAGGTAGGTGAGACTAATGTTTAGAGTTTCTTTAATGTGCTCTCAAAGTTGAATGTTCTATACCTCATATATTTTTGAAAAGTCTTTTGGTCTTCAAAATCTGCATCTTGTGAAATTTGGGTGCTCAAAACAAGCCAAGGCAAACCAACCAACAAACCTCAGCTATGATAATAAAAGTTTCCTATTACTACAAGTTGCTTGGGTTAAACAAATGATTTCTTGAAGAGATACACTACTAAGTTAAAATAGTATGTTATCAGCCAATAGTTTGTGAGACTAGTAGGAAAAAAGGGTCTTTAATAAAAGTAAAAGCAAAATATAAAAGTTGACTTAGAGCACAATCACTTAAACTAAAATGATTCAAAGTCTCTGAATGAGGAGTGAAGTGAAGTGAGACAGGGAAAAAGAGGTTTTCCTTCCCGGAACAGGGAATCCACCTTTATTTTAAAGTGTTCTTTGGTTTTGAACAAAGAAAAATAAAAGAATCTTTACAAAGTATTTTAAATGGAATAGTTTTTTGGATCATGCATAAAAGCACAATGTAGTAGCAGGGATGATGGTTACATTAAGTGCTTCAAGCAAGTGCTTCCTCCTTAACTCCACCTGATTCGCATGCCTTGCCGCTTTCTTTTTTTTTTTTCTTCTTTGAGACAGGGTCTCGCTCTCCCACCCAGGCTGGAGTGCTGTGGCACGGCCTTACCACTTTCTACCATGCACTACTTAGGAATACGTTCTCCAATTAGGCTCTGTAGACTTAGATAACCTTGCACATTGGTGCTCATCATGCATTTTGTGTCATCAATCCACTGAATGAAGATAGTAGGAAGTTATTTCTGGGAGGAGTGGTATCTGGGGTAATAAATCATATCTTCACTTAAATTATTAAAAGTCAGTTTCTCTCTGCTGGTTACAAGAGTTTAAGCTTTGGCTAACTTGATAGCTCATTCATTAAAGTGGAAGCTTTGATTATCCTAATGATGAGTGTGAAGGAGTTTCAAAGAAAGGAGAGCTGTGGGTCTAGCACTGTAGTGCTGCCAAGATGTGGTTAAACTTAGAGCACCTGACTGTACAGTTCCAAGTCGTCTTTGCAGTGCCTCTAGCCGAGTGATATAATCTGTTAGGGCTCTGTCAGGATCATAATTCTGAAGCTGAGAACATGCCAAAGAACCAGGATTGAAATCAGCTGGAATGCCTGGGTACCTAAAGGATGAAAAATATGTACATAAATCAAGTTATCCAGAAATATGCATATTGAGTTACCAAACTGCCTCCACTCCCTCCCCACAAAAGGCACTTGTACACACATAATATATATACCCCAAGCTTCAGTTTCTGAGCTTGGGATGAGAAAGAACTCTTCGATGACTTCAATTATGCTACTAAGTCAACATAAGAATGTCCAATACAATGCTTGTGGCAAAGGTCTCAACAAATTGGGTATGTATAAATGCATCTTGTCAGGAAGATTGTAGAGCTTTTCATAATGGCCAAAGACTACTTTTCCCAGCATCTAACTGCTAAATAACACTTGATCAGGTTTGCTATACCCTTGGAAATCAGTTACAAATTCAAACACTGGTTTTTACATTGAGCCTTAGATTATGTAAAAAAAAAATTTTTTTTTTTTTTTTGAGATCAAGTCTCACTCTCAACTAGAGTGCAGTGGCACGGTCGCAGCTCACTGCAACCTCCACTTTCCAGGTTCACGCAATTCTCCTGCCTCAGCCTCCCGAGTAGCTGGGGTAACAGGCACGTGGCACCACGCCCAGCTAATTTGTTTGTATTTTTAGTAGACACAGGGTTTCACTCCGTTGGTCAGGCTGGTCTTGAACATCTGACCTGAAGTGATCCACCTGCCTCAGCCTCCCAAAGTTCTGGGATTACAGGTGTGAGCCACTGCGCCCAGTCAGATTATGTAAATTACGTATGACAAAGATGTCTATCTCAATGCAAAGAAGTCAAAGCCCTAAAAATGTGCATTTTTCTCTGTTAAATGTGAATACATTTAACTATTCCAGGCAGTTTATCTCAAATTCTTACCTATTTTGAAATGGTAAAGGGGACCTAACATAGTCCAGATCTGATCTTGAGCGATAGGTAGTATGTCTTGGTTCTCCATATAGCTCCAGCCCACCAGAAGAATGATAAAATGAGTCAGTCTTTTCTGCACCTAAAGTAACCCAAAATGTACCTTATAAGGAAAAAAAAAGTTCAAGCCCTTACAACATTTCTACATAATAAGTGCTCAAAAGACTATTATGCCATATTATAGCAACTCCTATTTATAGTCATTTTCTATTATTCTTGCTAAAGGAGAAACAGTACGAACAAAAACTTGGCTTTCAAATGTTATTTTGTTTACTTTTGAATATGAATATTTCTGATATCTGGAACTATGTCTCAAAGAAAATTATTTAGTTGGTATATTTTCTTTTTTAAAGACCTTAGGTATAAGCAGATGAGAGGTAAGGGGTGTCTGAGTGTGTGTGGTTTTGGGAAATGATGTGGACAAAAATATTAGAGTACTGTAACCATTCCATTCTGACTTGAAATCAAGATTTGCTAACTTTTACCACAACACAACTCATCATGGTACAAATTTCAGCTGTTTCAGTGTAACGATATTTCAAGTACTTTGTGTAGAGTACCAAATATACTTCCCCTTTCTCTTATGCTTAGCTCCTGGTAGAGGATGTAAAGGTGGTTTACTATGAATACACAGCACAGGGATGCTGTGTCTCTGTGCCTTTGTGTGCTCCCCAGATTCAGACTTCATCTTTATTGCCAGAAATGTTCAAGCCCTAGTTTGTTTCTACTTCTAGGTATAGAGTGAAGGAGTTTTAACTGTTACCACCACTATACAACTTATTGGTAAACTCAGAAACCTGTTTGAATATGGTTAAATTATGAAAACTTCATAATTCTTCCACAAGATTAACAGCAATCCTGTATTGAACCAGTGCCTTAAATGCAGTTATAAAGACTGTGGGCTCTGAAGTCAGATTGCTAGTTTTGGTCCTGGTTCCATCACTTCCCTACTGGCCATTCTGGGGAAAATGATATGTGTTTTCCATGCCTCAGTTTTTCATCTATAAAGTGAGAATAGTAACAATTGTACTTACATCATAGGATTGAGAGAATACATGAAAAGAACATGGCCTGGTACAGACTAAGTTCTCCATGAAAACCAGCTACTATTTACCCTCTTTAAAACAGTGAAGTTCCCTAGTTTTGGTAGTTAAAAGGGCTTTGTCTTTGGAAAACATTGCTTCCAGAATTCATTATTTGGAAAGTATTACACATGCAGTAATTTAGAGCAGCAGTCCCCAACCTTTTTGGCACCAGGGACCTGTTTCATGGAAGACAATTTTTTCACAGACCCAGAGATGCTGGAATGATTTCTGGATGAAACTGTTCCACCTCAGATCATCAGGCATTAGTTAGATTCTCATAAGAAGCATGCAACCTAGATCCCTCACATGTGCAGTTCACAATAGAGTTTGTGCTCCTATGAAAATTTAATGCCGTGGCTGATCTGACAGGAGGTGGAGCTCAGGCAGTAATGTGAGTTCACACGTGGCTCACCTGATGCTACGCGGCTTGGTTCGTAACAGGCCACAGACCAGTACGAGTCCATAGCCTGGGGCTTGGGGACCCCTGATTTAGAGAGTCATAAACATAAGAAAATACGCTATTTTGACTTCACCTTGGTTCAGTCCGAAGCCATCTCTGTTAATATTGATGGAACCAGAACCTGTGACTCGATGCCACCGACGAACCAAAAATTTCATTCTAAAAAAAGATTCCAAGATAAAATTTCACAGCACATCTATAATGTAAATAGTATAAATATACACTTCCTAAAAAAAATCACATCATACATTTAAATATGAACATAGAACAAATGTCAAATTTCACGACTGCCTAATTCAACTGTGTCAATGCCCCCTGGTTGTGACAAAATCAACTGGGACAGAAGAACAGGAATTCAAGATCCCCTCATCCCCATCCCAAGAGGCATTAATGTTTCTTAAATTGTCAGCATCAGGTTCTGGCTTTAGGGATAAATGGGGTACAAGGATATGGAAGACAAAAGTAGATGGGAAAAAGTAGATAGGCAAAGAAAGGGTGAGAAGTAATGAAAAGAGATGAGTGAAGAATAAAGGGCAGATAAAATAGGAAGAGAACAAAAAGACCCTTAAATTGGCAATAAGAATGTGCTGGGAATGCTGCAAGGTGGGTGAGGCTCTTGTCCCTTTGATCAGGGACAAAAAATATTGGTTTCAAAAGAAATGGGAGTGTTAGCTTCATGAACCAGCCACCACAAGTTACTACCTGTGCCATCTTGGCCCAAGAAGCTTCTGGCGCACCAGTTTGATTTCCAGTCAGTTCTAAGGCTGTCTTAGGAGGGTCAAAATATGATAAACATATAATCTTGGACAAGAAAAAGTGGAGCAGAGTGAAGTATGTCAATAACAACTTCTACATTACTTTCATGAAGCCTCCCTAAATCCCTCCAATCAAAATTATTGGCTAACTCCTGTGACCTCCCATTTAGGCATCTTCTATGTTCCGTACATATTAGTCTTCCCCACTTTAGGTATTTAGGCAGGAATTACATATTTTTTCATCAAAGCATCTATCAGCACTTACCCTGGTTTACTCTACAAGGTGAAGAAGGAAATGAAAGGTGAGAAAGAGTAAATGAAACCTGGGGACTACAACATGTACTATCAGAAGCAAGGAGGGTCTAAGGCCCACAGTAAGATAAAACCCAAGCTCCTGTTTACGGATCCAGCATGAACGAGACTTGGGAGACTGGGCCGGCTGTCCAGGCTCTATCACTATGGGCTTTGTAACCTCTCCCTTCCTCAGTTTCCTCAAGTGTGAAATGAGATTCTGGACTAGGTGACCTCATACAGCTTCCAGTTAAAAACTGTCCCATATTTTTTAGAGGAAAATAAAGAAGGAAAAAAAGGATAAAACTCCTTAAAGAAGCATCAGATGTGACCTGACAAAAAGAGCTTTAAAAAGCAAAATTCCTTTAAGATTCTGTCTGCCTTCTAAAAGGGCAGGGATGCATGGAGGAGCCTCGGTGTTTGTATGCATATGACCAGGTCAGAAGACTATAGTGGGCTAGGCCCTCAAAGTAGTTAAGTCTTGGCTCCATGTCAATCACAGACAGAATGAATACCAGAGTTCTTAGCTTGGAACTACTAGAGAAAGGACAACAAAAGCACTAGAAAAATCCAATGCCCTAAAGGCTAACCTCTGACTTAAATGCAGTTAGGACAGAACTTTCCATATCTGGGCACCAAAAGTGGTTTATCTTAGCAATGAAGAAAATGACTGTATGGCAGCCTAAGAAGTAATTTGTCAAGCACATTTTTAAATGTGATGATCTTTTATTTACATGTGTGAGCTTCTTCATGAGCTTATTCAGACTGTTTTCTAAAAGGCAACCCTGACTGTATAGGCCAGCTCTGAGCTATCAGCTGCCTGCACGTAGGAAGGCCCTTTTCATAGTCTATACATACCCTACCAGTATTCCTGCTAAATGAATGAAAACCTAGGAAAAAAAAAAAAGCAGGCATGCTTCAGTGATGGCAAATACCTCCTACTATACAAATATAGAGTATAACCAGCAAAGAAAAGAGGGAGAATTAAAAAGAACTAATCCTTTTATAGAGTCTACTAGTAAAATGTATTTTCCTTCAAGTAGTTTACCTGGAAATTGCAATGGATACTCTGACAGCCGATCGAAATCTGGTGAAGCCCTTTGGGCGACTGGTGATCACCTCTAGATCTGTGAAAGGCGGCTGCCCCCCCATCCGGGCAAGCAGGGCCAAGGTGGCATCTTCACATTCCTGGAACCCACCCAGTAACAGCAGCAGGTATTTCTTCTGGTAAATGAGAGCCTTTCGAAAACTTTCTGCCCTCAAGTATTTACCATAAATTCTCTATATTTAAAGAAGAGAAGAACATAAAGACATCAAAAAAACATTCAACCTACTCTCTAGGGGAAAATAACCTAGATTTTAATAATAATCATCATAAGTAGTAATAGTAGTAAAATAGCAGGTATCCTATCATTGTTTTCTACTTTATTAGCAAAGTTGAAATTTAAGATAAATTAACTAATTTTTACACTTTTGCCTCTTAGTCAATGGAGTCTGAATACTAATAATATAGTTAGGCTTTTTGTTTCTTTTGGATTTTAGCCCTTATCATATTAATTGTAAATATTTTTGTCATCCCATTTTCATCTAAGTTTTTTTTTTTATTGTACAGAGATATTTCTATTACGGTCACTAATCTAACTTTTTAAATGTTAATGCTTTCTATTCTTTCGAGTCATAAACTGGAACAAATGTTCCAAAAATTTTTCTTTTTGTTTGGAGTTTTATATTGACTAATTAGGCAGTTTTAACAACATTCATTATTAGTCACTAGAGAGGTTTTTCAGAGGGCTTACCATTTTAGAGTATGATGCTCTCACATTGACAAGTAGTAGAGCTTTTGTTACAAGTTGAAAAGATAACATTCTTTTGGTCTGTTAGGGAGGAAACCAGGGGAAGTGGAACCATGAGCTCAGGATGCTCGCACTGTGACCATAAACAGGTTAACCTGGTCCCAGTCCTGGGCATGCCTTTCCACAAACCTTCTGTGAACTATATTCATGACAAAGACTGAATAAAGAGACCTAGAGAAACAGCCTGAACACCACCTAAATTTTTTTAGTCTATTTAATTAAGGTCAGTGAGAGATGAAAGAAGGCAAAAACATAGAACCAGCTGTGATGTTAAGATGGGAGATGTCTCCTACCTTTAAAGTAACATGTTCAGAATCAGGGCTCAGAGATTGAAGTAAAGAGTCATTTCTTAGTTCAGCTTTCAGTTTGTACACTTCAGCCTCTGCCCTTTTCAAAGATTTCTGGAGAGTCAATTTTTCTCTATTCCATACTTCTTTTTCAGAGGCAATGATGGCTTCAATGTTGGCACCACCATTCAACGAAAACCTAGAAGACTGGAAAGACCACAGCCTACTTACATAATTTTTAAGAACAAGTCTCTGAAGAAACGTCTGAGCTAAACATATTAAAGATATCTCCATGATGATACAGTCTCAACTTTCTAACCCCACCCAGACAAAGTTCAAAGCCAATCTCAACTGATATTATGCATATACACTAACTCTAAGTACATGGTCCTTTGCTAAGTACATTAGTTTTACAATTAAGTCCTTGTGAAAGCCTGGCCACAGAGAAGGTTTAGCAGATTAGCAGAGCTTTGAACTAAAAAAGTCAAGAGACTTAACAGACCATTTCAGTCCAAATTTTGAGCCCATGCCTGAAAGAGTATACTGGAGAACTGGGAAAAAACAAGCCAGTATGTACATAATAAGTGGATTTCTATAAAAGGCACATAAATATGTAATCATGTATTTAACTGTACAGTTGTCTTACAGGTCTTTTCTTTTTCTTTTTTTTTTTTTTTGAGATGCAGTCTCACTCTGTCACCCAGACTGGAGTACAGTGGTGTGATCTTGGCTCACTGCAACCTACACCTCCCAGGTTCAAGTGATTCTCCTGCCTCAGCCTCCCAAGTATCTGGGATTACAGGCACACACCACCATGCCCAGCTAATTTTTGTATTTCTAGTAGAGACGGGGTTTTACCATGTTAGCCAGGATGGTCTTGATCTCCTGACCTTGTGATCTGCCTGCCTTGGCCTCCCAAAGTGCTGGGATTACAGGCGTGAGCCACCACGCCCGGTCACAGGTCTTTTCTATTTTTATATTGGGTGATTATGGAAACAAGCAATTAATTTTATACCTGTTTTTAAATGGAAAAAATTTAAGTAAATTCTCAGAGTATCAGGCTGAAAGACATAATTTAATAGCATCTTTTACTTGAGTCGTGAACACAATAACTGATAAGTAGCTGAAGAGAACAGTCAGGATCTACGTTTGAACATCTCTAGTATCTGCTGTCGGTCCCCAGGTAGCAAGTATCTGGCTTTGGAGATAAATATAACTTGGTTTGACTATGACTTCAATTCAGTTTTCTCATGTATAAGGTGGATGTGGATTAGAGATTCTGAATGTATATAACCCAGAGGTTGTATACACCCAATGGTTTCCAATAAATAACAGTAACTAGTAATAATAGTAATATTATTATTGTCATCCCTATAAAATATTCTACAGATCCTACCAAGAATCAGGTATGTGATAGTTTTACATTAACAGAATTAAAACTTGAAACTAGATAGCAGAAATGGTAAGTATGTACTAATTCTCATATATGAAGATGCTAAAAATGGACATACATGATCTCTACCAGCTCCTGTCTGTTGATACCACCTGATCTGCTCTTCCAGCTTCATAACCACGTTCCTTAAGTCATTCTTCTCTTCAGTCAGTTGACTGATATGCCCTGTCAGTTCAGCATTTTGTCTCAGTAGTCTTTCAGTCAATGAGCCACAAGAAGCACTTGGGGACACCAAGCTGGGCTGGAAAAATAAAATGGTGTAAGGTCACTTAACCACAAATGGATGTGAACGCTGCATATAAAATGTGAACAGGCACTGAGAGCAACAGATTTCATGAACTCATGCTTGAGTTGAGTCTTCAGTAATACGTAGATACTTACCAGGCAACTTACAACACCCTGAAAGCAATACACGGTCATTCAAGCCTTTGTGCCTTCTGCTTAATAAGTCCTCCCTTCTCTTTTCTGCCTGGTAAGTCTAGATTGCTTTACTTTATGGATAACAGACCTATATGTAGGCAATGGAGTCATGAAAGGCTTGATGTAGAAGTATGACACAAAATTTACGTGTTGGAAAAATTCCTTTGGTAGTAATGTACAAAGCAGGGGAAATTAGGAAAGATATAGTTTGTGTCAGGTAGACTTATCAGGAAGCTGTTTCAACAGCCAGGTAAGAAATGCTCAAAGCCTGAATGGAGGCAATGACTAAGGCACAGAGAGTAAAGGGTGTGTGGGAGAGGTATTTAGAAAGTAAGAGGGACAGGACTTAGTGACTGTCTAGACTTGCAGGTAAGGGTGAAGGAAAGCGGTCTATGGGTGACTTCCAGCTTTCTAAACTGGATGATAGCATGACTAGAAATGTGGGTCTGGAGCACGAAGGAGAAAGGGAAGATGGTGTTCAGTTTGGAATGTGCCTGTGAGGGTCACTATGGGGTACATTTCCCCAAGGAAAAATGTCTAGTAACTAATTGAAAATATAAGCCGGGAACACAGGACAAAGGTCTAGACTAGAACCACAGTCCCTTAAAGATAAGCTCCATATGGGTGAGGTTTTAATTAGATTTGTTCATTGTATCTCCAGAACCTACCTGACACATAGCAAGTGTTCAATATACGTATTTGTTTAATAAATAAGTCTAGTGAGAGCTCAGACTGTTGAACTGTGTGATCTTTCATAGTTACAGGTTATAGAAAAGAAAGGAGCAGGTAGGAAGAGGAACTACAAAGGCAATTGATGAAAGAAGCAGAAGAAATGCCAGAATACTGAAAAGACAGGCAAGGAAAGAGGGGGTTTTAAGAAAATAAAAGAGGTCAAAAGTATCAAATACTACCAAGAAGTCAAGAAAGGCTGAAAAGATTCACCAGATTAGTCAATTGTTTAGACACTGGTAGGAGTCTAGGGGTGTTTCATGGAGCAGGGAGTGTAGAAGCCCAATCACTCTTTTGGGAAGCTTGTCTCAATACGCTAAAAGGTCAACATAATTATTCAATAACAATAATGAAAGCTAATTTCCCCTCTAAGCTTTTTCTTCTCTTGGGGGAAAGCAAGCATTATTATTCATATTTAAAATAAATAGATACAATTGAAACTATAAAAAGTATAAAGAATATACTGCAAGTTTCAAATGATTCACAGTTTCTATTAAATCTTTGCTCTCAATGCTTTAAAAATAACTTTAAAGAAGTATTACCTCTTCACCTTGCTGGCCAGTTAATTTCTGTAGTTGTAAAATAATTTCATCAATATTTTCCTGAACCCAAATGAAATCTTCATCATCTGCTGTTTCAAACTGTAGTCTTCAAGAAAAAGACAAAAAGTCAAAACATACTTTCTCAATTGGGGGTGTTTACTACCACAAACATTACAGAGCAGGCGACATTCTGCTTCACCTATCACTTCTCCCTTACTCCATGCTCTCCTCCCAGGGTCAAAGTGTTAGATAGTTGTTTTCAGATATATAAGTTCTGTTAAAGAATATCACCTCCTAATGTAAACATGCATTACCTTTAAAATTTCAATTTCCCACCCTTGGCTAGCTGTCAGGGAGTCATGGGGTCTGCCCAGCCTAGGAACACTACTTTCCCAAAGATCAGGCAGAAAAGTCTAACCTCATAGAGGCTTTCTGGGCTAGAACCTGTAGTTTTGAAGCTACACATTGAAGCTTTCGTCTGATCATTTCTAATTCATGATCACAGCCAGTTCTTCCTCCATTCATTTCAACCAATTTAGGGTAGTTTGATTCCTTTGTTTCTCCTTCTATTTTCTGTTGAAGAACCCAATTTCTAGTTCGATCACTGGTTAAGCTCCATGTGGCTGACTGGCAATTTTGGACAGAATAAGAAAACAATAATTATAAGTGAACAACGTATCTCAGTCTTTCTTAAGGGAACATAATTATTGCTTATATCCAATAAACTTCTATAGATTTCATTTTAAAATGATTTACATATAGCTGTTTAAGTAATTTAATTCAATATCAAAATTTAATGATCAAAGGGCCACAGTACTTTATTTAAAAAATATCTAAAAAGAAACTGTCAGTTTACCTCATTAAGATTCTGATACAGAATTCTTCTACTTTCTCGTTTTTCTTCTCTTTCTAGTTCTTGCTTCTGGAATTCCTGCATGATTCCTTGTAGTCGCTTTCCTTCAAGGTCTAACTTATAAACTTGTTGTCTTTTCTCTTCCAGCTGGCGCTGAAGATCTTCCACTTTGGACTGGAGCTCATGCATTTTTTTCTGTCCCTCAGTGTTGGCCTCTTGCTCTGTCTGCAGTGTTTTCCTATGAACCTGCCTATCTTTTTCCATTTGCTGTCGTGTTTGCAATGAATCCAGTTTATATTTTTCGGTCTCATTTAACAATTCTACTATGCGACTGTGCTTTTCCTCTAGCTGTTTCTGCAGCTCTTTCAATAGGTCCTCCGAGGGCAAGGATGGCCGAGGCTGCCCAGTACTATCATTGTTCTGCAGCTGTGCATGCAGTTCCCGCTCCTTATCCAGGGTACTACTCATTTCCCGAATTCGAACTTTCTCAGATTCAAGAAGCACTTGAAGCTCTAAGTTTCGACCTTGTTCTTCAGACAACTGGGCATCATACAGCATTCTCTGTGATTCTATTTTTTGCTGGGATTCGTTCAGTAGTTGTTTCTGTTGTTCCAAAAGTAGATTTAGCTGAAGATTCCTTTGTTTCTGACTCTCAAGTGAAAACTTCAGATCCTGGTACAAGAAAATCAAATTTAAGAACTTATGTTAATATCATTAAAAATACTTACTCAGGAGCAGTGACTTATGCCTGTAATCCCAGCACTTTGGGAGGCTGAGGTGGGCGGATCACCTGAGGTCAAGAGTTTAAGACCAGCCTGGCCAACACAGTGAAACCCATTTCTACTAAAAATACAAAAAATTAGCTATGCGCAGTGGTGCACACCTGTAGTACCAGCTATGTGGGAGGCTTAGGGAGGAAAATTGCTTGAACCTGGGAGGTGGAGGTTGCAGTGAGCCGAGGTTGCACCACTGCCCTCCAGTATGGGTGACAGAGTGAGACTTCAACTTAAAAAACAAAACAAAACAAACTTTTTAAGTTTACAACCATGCCTTTATTAAAACTATGTTGGTATGATTTGTATTAGAAAATAAAACTGATTATTTAGTTTGTTAACTTAAATGCTCAGTAGTGCATAATCAGGAAATATAAACAAAAGAAGGGTAAGATAATACTTTTCTCAAAAAAATCTTAATCTCACTAAGTAATATGAAACAGGGTACATTTCTTATAAGAATAATAACCTTTAAAAATATAACTGTTACTGGCCGGGCGCGGTGGCTCAAGCCTGTAATCCCAGCACTTTGGGAGGCCGAGGCGGGTGGATCACGAGGTCAAGAGATCGAGACCATCCTGGTCAACAAGGTGAAACCCCGTCTCTATTAAAAATACAAAAAATTAGCTGGGCATGGTGGTGCGTGCCTGTAATCCCAGCTACTCAGGAAGCTGAGGCAGGAGAATTGCCTGAACCCAGGAGGCGGAGGTTGCGGTGAGCCGAGATCGCGCCATTGCACTCCAGCCTGGGTAACATGCGTGAAACTCCGTCTCAAAAAAAAAAAAAAAAAAAAAAAAAAATATAACTGTTCTGGCTGGGCACGGTGGCTCATGCCTGTAATCCCAGCACTTTGGGAGGCTGAGGTGGGAGGATCATGAGGTCAGGAGATGGGAGACCATCCTGGCCAACATGGTGAAACCCTGTCTCTACTAAGAATACAAAAATTACCAGGCATGGTGGTGTGCACCTGTATCCCAGCTGCCCAGGAGGCTAAGATAGGAGAATCACTTGAACCCAGAGGCAAAGGTTATAATGAGCTGAGATTGCACCATTGTACTCCAGCCTGGGTGACAGAGGAAGACTCCATCTCAGGGGAAAAAAAACCAAAACTGTTCCTGGAGAGCTTATGTTTTGATAAGATTCCTGTGCACATTAATAAATTTGTATAGAATAATATAAATGTGGCTGATATAACGTGATAGGAGTTGTGAAAAGCCTTGGTTTTGCAGTTTCACATGCTAAAAATAATAGGGCTTACAAGGAAAGCAAGATTAGGGGCAAATAAAATATACATAAATTTTTCACGGTTAAAAAATTGTAACTGGTACCTCGGGAGATATCATATCCCTACTGGGCAGAGTTCTCTCTGCCTGGAGGCTACCACAGTGGACATTAAAAATAAAAAATAGGGCAAAAATGCCAGCAACCTATTGTTTTTCAGCACAGAGTTAGTGGGAATTAGGATTATGTGGCTAGAAGAGCTCTGAGCTAGTGAGACAACTCCGTCTCTATTAAAAGCATATAATGCATGCAGTAGTACAGCCTGCCTCGATTTGAGTGCCTTGCAAAGCAGGAGTGTGTCTCTTTGAAAAGGACCAATGTTCACTTTAAATGTTCTTAGAGTACAGCAGTGAGGACTACAGAAAAGTATCCCTGTTCCCCTTCCCTAGGAGAAAACAGGAACCAAAACTACCTCTGTATTAAACTGACAGGATTGCCATATTTATCAAACTGAGTGCACCAATTCACATGCCCAAAACATGTTGCAGCAGAGCAATCTATGTGCATCCTTCGATGTAGCAAAATAAAACAAAACAAAAAAACAATCACACCATTAGCATTTCCTCATAAATGCTGGGATCTAAATACAGTTTAGATAACATTATGTAGTATTCAACGCATAGTGAACAACTTACCATATCTTATTAATAAGTCTAAGGTTGACATTTTAGATGGAGGAAAGTCTCAAGACTCTCTTCTATCATTCTGGATTTTCCAGAGACATTTAAAGATAAAGATAACAGTACCTCAAGTTCCTCTTTATCCCGTTCTTCACTGCGTCCCAACTTGGCTTTCTCTTTCTCCAAAGCCCATTGGAGCTCTCTTGATTTTTTCTGTTCACTTGCTAATGTATCATTAAGCAAATGTACTTCATCTGTTTTATCTTTAACTTCCAACCTAAGTCAGGGAGACAAATGAACTTCCATTTAGCTATGTTGACCAAGCATATAACGAGACAGGAACAACAGCTTCCATTGAAAAGTTGAGGGATATAATAAACTAGCTAACAGGAAAACATAAACCACTACAGATTCTTGACAGGGATTCATTTCAAATTAACTGTTTCTTTTTTTTTTTGAGATGGAGTCTCACTCTGTTGCCAGGCTGGAGTGCAGCCTACCGAGTAGCTGGGACTACAAGTGCGCTTCCATGCCCAGCTAATTTTTGTATTTTTAGTAGAGACAGGGTTTCACCATGTTGGCCACGACAGTCTCAATCTGTTGACCTTGTGATCCGCCCAATTCAGCTTCTCAAAGTTGAGACTACAGGAATGAGCCACCGTGCCTGGCCCTCTTTTATTTTATTTTTGAGATGGAGTTTTCCTCTTGTTGTCCAGGATCCACCCATGTTGGCCTCCCAAAGTACTGGTATTATAGGCATGAGTCACCACACCTGGTCTCAAATTAACTGTTTCTAGTAGTACAATTATTAGTTATTATTTACCATTGCAAACAGCTATACAATTTATTGGTACAAAATAATATTAATAAAAAATTTGGCTGGGCGTGGTGGCTCACACCTGTAATCCCAGAACTTTGGGAGGCTGAGGTGGGTGGATCACCTGAAGTCAGGAGTTTGAGACCAGCTTGGCCAAAATGGTGAAACTCCATCTCTACTAAAAATACAAAAATTGGCTGGGCGCGGAGGCTCACGCCTGTAATCCCAGCACTTTGGGAGGCCAAGGCAGGTGGATCACTTGAGGTCAGGAGTTCGAAACCAGCCTGTCCAACATGGCGAAACCCTGTCTCTACTAAAAATACAAAATTAGCTGGGCATGGTGGTGCATGCCTGTAATCCCAGTGAGGCAGGAAAATCACTTGAACCTGGGCGGCGGAGGTTGTCGTGAGCCAAGATTGTGCCACTGCACTCCAGCCTGAGCAACAACAGCAAAACTCCATCTCAAAAAAAAAAAAAGAAAAAGAAAAAGAAAAAAATACAAAAATTAGCTGGGCATGGTGGCAGGCACCTATAATCTCAGCTACTCAGGAGGCTGAGGCAGGAGAAATTCTTGAACCTTGCTGGCAGAGGTTGCAGTGACCTAATATCACGCCATTGCATTCCAGCTGGGCAACAGAGTGAGACTCCATCTCAAAAACAATAAAAAATAAATAAATTTAAAAAAAATTTTGTCTTTTGTTGAACATGGGAATCACCATGTCTCCTTATGTGTGAAGCTAATGTTCAATATAAAAATGACTAGTTGTGGCTGGGCACGGTGGCTCACGCCTGTAATCCCAGCACTTTGGGAGGCCAAGGCAGGTGGATCACGAGGTCAAGAGATCGACACCATCCTGGCCAACATAATGAAACCCGGTCTCTGCTAAAATATAAAAATTAGCTGGGCGTGGTGGTGCACGTCTATAGTCCCAGCTACTCGGGAGGCTGAGGCAGGAGAATTGCTTGAATCTGGGAGGTGGAGGTTGCAGTGAGCCAAGATTGAGCCACTGTACTCCAGCCTGGTGCCTGGCAACAGAGCAAGACAATGTCTCAAAAAAAAAAAAAAAAAAAAAAAAAAAATCACTAGTTGTAATGTGTCTTTGACAAGAGAATAGCTCAGTATTTATACCAACAAATATATCCATTTAACAAGCACTGTCTCTTCAAACATTTTGCATATTTTAGCTCATTAAATCATGAATCCTACTGAGTTCACAAATGTCACTTCAAATTGGTTGGTGGTAAAATAAAGGTCAAAGTCAAAATTATATCTCATACAAGTCTCACAGAACTGAAGTCGCAGTAGAGAATATGCTATAATCATGATCATAAGTTCATCATTTGGAAAAATTTAGTTTTTTTCTATTACAGTTTTTCATAAAAAACCAGTTGCATTTAAATAGCATGCATGTTATATTTTTCTATATATGCACAGTGTTTATGACAAAATTACTCCAATTCCTTGTAACATGTTTATAATAAGAAAGCCTAGCACACCTGAAAGCCTCTAATTCCTTTAGGTGTTTATGCTGTGCCTTGAGTGTTGTTTCTAGTTCCAATTTAGTTTGTGCAAGCTCACTCTTCAGTTCAGCAACCATCATTTTCTCAGAACTCAGCTGCTCCTGCAGTTCTGTTGCTCTGTCTTTCACACTGCTGAGTTCCACTTGCATTTCCAGCATTTGAGACTGCTTCTGCTGTATATTATATTCCAAGAGTTCTACATAGAACATGATTAATATTTAAAATATAATCAAGCAACTCATATTTTGCTTATAAATACTTGTTGATAAGAACTGATTTGTAGTTTAGGAGATTACTTCAAAGCAAACATGAAAAATTACAGTTCCAAGAGTTGGTAATGCAGTCCAGGATCAGTGGCTCATAGCTGTAATCCCAGCACTTTGGGAGGCTGAGGTGGGAGGGAGGTCTGCTTAAGGACAGGAGTTCATGACTAGCCTGGGTAACATGGTGAAACCCTGTCTCTACTAAAAATACAAAAATTAGCTGGGAGTGCTGGCATATGACTATAGTCCCATCTACTCAGGGGGCTGAGGTGGAAGGACTGCTTGAGCCCGGGAGGTAGAGGTTGCAATGAGCTGAGACCATGCCACTGCATTCCAGCCTTGGTGACAGAGTGAGACCCTGTCTCAAAAAGACAAAAAGAAGGCCGGGCGCGGTGGCTCAAGCCTGTAATCCCAGCACTTTGGGAGGCCGAGGCGGGTGGATCACAAGGTCAACAGATCGAGACCATCCTGGTCAACATGGTGAAACCCCGTCTCTACTAAAAATACAAAAAATTAGCGGGGCATGGTGGCGCGTGCCTGTAATCCCAGCTACTCAGGAAGCTGAGGCAGGAGAATTGCCTGAACCCAGGAGGCGGAGGTTGCGGTGAGCCGAGATTGCGCCATTGCACTCCAGCCTGGGTAACAAGAGCGAAACTCCATCTCAAAAAAAAAAAAAAAAAAAAAAAAAAAGACAAAAAGAGTTGTTAATAAATTTCAGGCATGTTTTCCTCAGAATGCTAGTAGCCAAGATTTCAGAACTATAAATGTATAAGGGTGAAAGCTTAACAGAATACATTAATGAATGCAGACTTAAAAAAAACCTTTAAATGGAACTCATATTTGTTCATTCAGAATTTTAACAATGTATATTAAAAAATTCCAAAGATTTCTGATAGTCACACAAAGTACTTGCAGGAGTTACCCAAGTAACTGACTATAATGATGAGCACTGCTTATATCTTTTGTTCATCACTCCTTTGCAGATAGTCCCTGGGAACTTTACTATAATATAACTCTGTTCCCAGAAGTGGGAAATCCAAACCCCACTTTGGATACTGTCCTTTTTTCCATCAAAAGCCAACCAAACCCTTGCTACATGTTTGTTACAATAAAAACAAACTGAAAATTTTAAATGCCTAAGTAAGTTAAATGAAAAAAAGCATGTTATAAAATATGTATCAGGATCCTCTTTTTATGAAAAATATAAACTATATACACATGCACATTGAAAAGATCTGGAGACATATTTACCCACCTGTTTGGTAATCATTAATTTAGGATTTAGGTGATTTAAGGGATGGTTTTCACCCTATTCTCTTCCGTATTCTACCATAAATACGTAATACTATACTACTCTAATAAGAAAAGGATTTTTAACTTAAAAACGTACTATCAAAGTTCAACAATTCACATTACAATTCATATTAATAATGTTAGGAGACGGAAATAATATTAGCTTTAGATGATAATAAATCATGTTTAATTTAGGCTTCTAAAACTTTAAAGGTAAAGAATTTACAAAAATGTGAATGTGTGACATTAATTAAGCTTTCAATGGCGTTCTATTTAACCTAAAAAAAACACAAAAAACAAAAAACAGTATTAATCAGTCCCTAAAAGGCATCTTCAATTAAGTACATCGAAAGTGATATGTGTGTTATCTCATTATGACTCTTTTTTCTGAAGTAATTTTAACCTGCTTTGGTCTTTTTTTTCTTCTTAAACTCAGTGATAAGAATGGTTCAGGCCTCTTTTTTTTTTTTTTTTTTTTTTGAGACGGAGTCTCTACCTGTCACCCAGGTTGGAGTGCAATGGTGCGATCCCAGCTCACTGTAACCTCTGCTTCCTGGGTTCAAATGATTCTCCTGCCTCAGCCTCCCAGGTAGCCACAGGTGTGTACCACCATGCTCAGCTAATTTTTGTAGTTTTAGTAGAGATGGGGTTTCACCATGTTGTCCAGGCTGGTCTCGAACTCCTCACCTTGTGATCCGCCTGCCTTGGCCTCCAAAAATAATGGGATTACAGGCGTGAGCCACTGCCCCTGGACTGCTTCAGCTTTTTAATGATCAATATGAGACTATGCTGTGACTTCTGTGCAAAAGGATACATGTTTCTACCATTACATTAAAAAAAAAATTCCTAAACACACAGGCATATGTCCTCAGTGGATATGATGAAAATTAGATTTCACTTTACTTTCTAATGATTTCCATCTGTAGCTCAATTTAAAAGACCAGATATTCTTATCAAAAAGTACCTAAACAAGCAAATCACAAAAACAAAAATTCAACTAGCCAATTACCACGTGAAAAAAGGACTAAACACTTCAGGAATTAGAAAAAAGCCAATTAAAACCACAGTAAGAATCTACGGCACACCCAGCAGATTGCAACAGAAGTCTGACTATACCAGCTGTTGGCAAAGATGTGACCCAACACAACTCTCATATAACTGCTAGTGAGAATATAAATTAAAATGACCATGTAGGAAAATCATTTGACGTCATCTAATAAATTTGAAGATATGCATCCCATGACCCAGCAAGTCTACTCTTAGTTATATACTCAGAAGATGCATGCACATATGTAGCAGAAACACCATACAACAATGTTGATAATAGCATTGATAGCTAAAAGTTAAAAAGTGGAAACAACCCAAATGCTCGATCATATTAGTAGAATGGATACATTTTGGAATACCAACACAGGGAACTCTACAGAGTAACAAGAATGAATGAACTAGAGATAAATGCAGGAAGTTGGAAGAATGTTACAGAGAGGTGAAAGAAACAAGATAAAAAAATACGTGCAGATTAATAAAGCTCAAAAACAGAAAAAACTTTAAACTTACATGTTTTAGGAATATATAAATAGATAGTAAAACTAAAGAAAAATCAGAATAATGATTACCTCTAAGTACTTAGAGGAGCATGTGCTTGGGAGAAGGGGCTTTTGGATACTGGCTATATTCACACAGGTGACGTTACCATAGATAACTCATTTAATAATTTGTCATACTGCATATTTGCAATTTGTAATTTTCTGTTTGTATTTTACATCTCACAGTTTTTTTTTAAAGGATTAAAAAATAATTAGTTACATGCATTGTAGATATTCCTCTAAAGAGTATTTTCTGTTATATGACTGGAAAGACTGTTTTCTTAACATATAGCTCTAAAATAAAGAAAGAAAATGAATCCAATGGGCTTAAACTGCTGAGGGGAATGGCAGTTTATTTTAATGTCAACATAGCTGTTTAAAATCAATTTAACAGTCCTCTAACCCCTCAAGTAATTAATATAGATTGTATCCTTCATATTATGAGAATAAGAAGAAAATATGACCAAGAAAATGTGTTTTAACTTAATAATAATAGAAAGAAAACAAAGTGAATTCCTTTTTTTTTTTTTTTTTTTTTTTTTGAGACGGAGTTTCACTCTTGTTACCCAGGCTGGAGTGCAATGGCGCGATCTCGGCTCACCGCAACCTCCGCCTCCTGGATTCAGGCAATTCTCCTGCCTCAGCCTCCTGAGTAGCTGGGATTACAGGCATGTACCACCATGCCCAGCTAATTTTTTGTATTTTTAGTAGAGACGGGGTTTCACCATGTTGACCAGGATGGTCTCGATCTGTTGACCTCGTGATCCACCCGCCTCGGCCTCCCAAAGTGCTGGGATTACAGGCGTGAGCCACCGCGCCCGGCCACAAAGTGAATTCTTTTCACCTATTTGTGTAACATCATGAGCTTGTCATACAACATACCTTGGCTTGGTTTCTCATTCTCTTGTTCTCTTTTCAGAGTAATTTTTCTACCATTTATCTGTGCATGCAGTGCCTGAATTTCAGATAACAAACTCCTTCTATCTGCTTTCTGCAGGCATTCCATAGCTGCTTGATATTCAACACCCTGTAACAAAGAAAGGTAAAAATCAAGTGAAAAGAGATGTAAAGGCAATAAAATTAACAACCAAGAAATTTGAAGAATAATGAATGAAACACACATACTAAAAGTATCTTTTTAAAAATTTTTTTCTTGTTTTTCCTTTCCAAAATGCTTCTTTACCTCTAAATACTAAAGTGTATTTCCTTAAAACAAGAACATTCTTTTACATAACTACAATTAGGAAAAGTTGAAGTAACATTACTACAATACTATTATGTGATATACAGAGCCTATTCCAATTTTGTGAAATGTCCTTCATAGCAAAAAGAAAAAAAAGTGATATTCATAAGTCTTTCATTGTCTTTCATGACCTTGAATTTTGGAAGACTACAGGCTATTTTGTTGTATGTGCCTCAATTTAAAAAAACTTTTAATTTTTGTATTAATTTAAGCTAAAGTTCCCGTGTACCCTTTAGCCAGCTTTTTCCAAAGATACCATCTTGTATTACCATAGCATATTATCAAAACCAGGAAACTGACATTAGTATAATACTAAACTATAGGGCTTATTCAGATTTCATTAGTTTTCACATGCAGTTTCATTTGCTTGGTGTATAGTACTACAAAATTTGATCACATGTACACCACTACCATCAGGGTACAGACTCTTTTATCACCACAAAGAAACTCCTTTGTATAGTCATACCCTATCTCTAACCCTAAACCCTGTCAACCACTGATCTGTTCTCTATTACTATAATTTTGTCATTTCAAGAGCATTATATAGCATATAAGGGCATTATATAGCAGGTATCAATAGTTTGTTTCTTTTTAATTGCTGAGTAATATTTCATTGTATGGATGTACCATAGTTTGTTCATCTATTTCCCCATCAAAGGACATTTAGGATGTTTCCACTTTTTGGCTATTGCCCTACCATTTTACATTCCTACCAGCAATGTATGAGACAGTTTTTCTTCATCTTCATCAGTACTTGGTGTCACTATTTTTTATTTTGATAGAGGTAGTGTTCTCAATTTGTTTTGGTCTGATACTTCCCCAAGAGTAGACTCTGAATATTCATTTGACAGAAATACTATAGAAGTGGCACTGTGCCTTTCATATTAGGAACTGTATGATGTCTGTTCCATTACTGGTAATAGTAATTCTGAACACTTGGTTAAGGTGGTATCTGCAAGGTTTCTCCACTATGAAGTTACTGCTTTTCCCTTTGTGATTAAAGATGATTTTCTGGGGATTTACTTTGAAACTATGTAAATATATTTTCTTATCAAACCTTTTTACACTAGTTTTAGCACCCGTTGCTAACTATTGCCTGAATAGATCATTCTTATAGTGTTTAATAAAGGGTGATTTCCTAATTCCATTGTTCCTTCTACATTTACTAGCTGTCATTCCATGGTAATACTATTTATTTATTTATATCAGTATGGTCTCATGAATTCTTATTTCACTCTTTGGCTTATAATTTGTCAATGTCATTTAGTATGATGTTTAAACTTTTCTACAAATTGGCCAGTTGGAGCTCCTTCAAGCTGGCTTCTGTGACCTTTTGACATGTTCCCTTCATTCTTTGAACAATTCCTTACTTGCCCCCAAAACAAGATGTTCCAGGCTCACCTTGTACTTCCCTTAATCCACCCCGAGAATCACCAGTTCCACCAGAAGTCTTAGTTCTTTTCAATGGAGAATATATTTGAAAAACAAGATCTGGGTGCTAAGTATTATGAGTAGATTTTTAACTACTGATTTGATTCTGCTATATAATAGGTCTTTGCAGTTTTCCATTTCTTTTTTTTTTTTTTTTGAAATGGAGTCTCGCTCTGTCGCCAGGGTGGAGTGCAGTGGCGCAATCTCAGATCACTGCAGCCTCCATCTCCCTGGTTCAAGCAATTCTCCTGCCTCCTGAGTAGCTGGGACTACTACAGGCATGCGCCACCACGCCCAGCCAATTTTTGTGTTTTTTAGTAGAGACGGGGTTTCACCATGTTGGCCAGGATGGTCTAGATCTCTTGACCTCGTGATCCATACGCCTCAGCCTCCCAAAGTGCTGGGATTACAGGCGTGAGCCACTGTGCCCAGCCAGGCTTCCCATTTCTTACTGAAATAGTTTTCGTAAGTGATTTTTTTTTTAAGAAAATCTGTCCATTTCACCCAAGTGTTTAAGTTTAATCTCATAAAATTATTCATAATATTCTATTATTTTTATATCTCAGATATATCTGTAGTTCATTCCTAACTTTAAAAATGTGTGCTTGGCCGGGCGCGGTGGCTCAAGCCTGTAATCCCAGCACTTTGGGAGGCCGAGGCGGGTGGATCACAAGGTCAACAGATCGAGACCATCCTGGTCAACATGGTGAAACCCCGTCTCTACTAAAAATACAAAAAATTAGCTGGGCATGGTGGTGCGTGCCTGTAATCCCAGCGACTCAGGAGGCTGGGGCAGGAGAATTGCCTGAACCCGGGAGGCGGAGGTTGCGGAGAGCCGAGATCGCGCCATTGCACTCTAGCCTGGGTAACAAGAGCAAAACTCCGTCTCAAAAAAAAAAAAAAAAATGTGTGCTTTGAGGACTTCTGCCAAGACGGCTAAATAGGAAATCGAGTGCAGTTCCCAGCGAGCGCAACGCAAAAGGTGAGTAATCTCTCCATATTTCCAACTGAGGACCGGGTTCATCTCAATGAGATTGGTTGAACAGTGGGTGTAGCTCACTTCGAGGGCAAACTGAGGCAGGGTGGGGTGTTGCCTCACCCAGGAAGTGCAAGGGACCGGAAAACTCCCTCTCCTATCCAAGGTAGGCTACCAGGGACTTTTCCCGACACTCCAGCACTCCGGCTCAGATACTGCACTTTCCCCCCCGGTCTTTATAGCCCACACACCAGGAGATTCCCACAGGTGCTGTGCAGGTTTCCAGCACAAACCTGAGTGACTGTTTTAGCCAGCACCTGGAATACCTATGAGACAGAACCGCCCACTGCCCTGAAAAATAGGGGGCTGAAGGCAGGGATCAAGTGATCTGGTTCCGTGGGACTCACCCCCACAAAGACCAGCAAGCTAAAACCCACCAGCTCGAGATTTTCGCAGCCAGCACAGCAGTTTGAACTCAACCTGGGACAGTCGAGCTTGGTGTCAGGAGGGGTGTCCGCCATTACCAAGGCAGTCCACCATTACTGAGACAGTTTAACCTTGACTGTGAAAACAAAATTGCAAGGAAGTTTACACAGCAGATGGGTGAAGCCTGTGGCAGCTCAGCAAGGCCTTTTACAGGCACATTGTGACTAGACTCCCTCCTTGCTGCGCAGGGCATCTACGAAAAAAGGCAGCAGCCTATCAAGGACTTATAAATAAAGCCCCTGCTTCCCAGGACAGACCACCTGGGAAAAGGGGCAGCTGTGAGTTCCACTTCAGCAGACTTAAACATCCGTTCCCAGCAGCTCTGAAGGGAGCAATGGAGCTCCCAGCATAGCACTTGAGCTCTGATAAGGGACAGACTGCCTCCTCAGGTGGCTCCCTGACCCCCGTTTATCCTAAGAGACAACTCATACAGGAGAGCTCTGGCTGACATCTAGTGGGTACCCTTCTGGGATGAAGCTACCAGAAGAAGGAACAAGCAGCAATCCTTGCTGTTCTGCAGCCCCAGTGGGTAATTCCCAGGCAAGCAGGGTCTGGAGTGGACCTCCGGCAGTCCTGCAGCAGAGGGGCCTGACTGTTAGAAGGAAAACGAAAAAACAGAAAGAAATAGCTTCAACATCAACGGAAAGGACATCCACTCAGAGACCCCATCGGAAAGTCATCAACTTCAACGACCAAAGGCAAATACATCCACGAAGATGGGAAGAAACCAGCGCAAACAGGCTGAATTCACCAAAAATCAGAATGTCTCTTCTTCTCCAAGGGATCACAACCCCTCACCGGCAAGGAAACAAAATTGGATGGAGAAATAGTTTGACAAACTGACAGAAGCAGGCTTCAGAAGGTGGCTAATAACAAACTTCTCTGAGCTAAAGGAGCATGTTCTAACCCAATGCAAAGAAATTAAGAACCTTGAAAAAAGGTTAGAGAAAATCCTAACTAGAATAACCAGCTTAGAGAAGAACATAACTTGATGAAGCTGAAAAACACAGCATGAGAACTTTGCGAAGCATATACAAAATTTAATGGCCAAATTGATCAAGCAGAAAAAAGGATATCAGAGATTGAAGATCAACTCAATGAAATAAGATGAGAAGGCAAAATCAGAGAAAAAAGAGTGAAAAGAAATGAACAAAGCCTCCAAGAAATATGGGATTATGTGAAAATACCAAATCTACATTTGATGGATGTACCTGAATGTGACGGGGAGAATGATGCAAATTTTTTTTGAGATGAAGTCTCACTCTGTTAACCAGGCTGGAGTGCAGTGGCGCAATCTCAGCTTAGGTCAACCCCTGCCCCCCAAGTTCAAGCAATTCTCCTGCCTCAACCTCCTGAGTAGCTGGGATTATAGGCGTGTGCCACTGCGCCTGGCTAATTTTTGTATTTTTAGTAGAGATGGGGTTTCACCATCTTGGCCAAGCTGGTCTTGAACTCCTGACCGCATGATCCACCCACCTTGGTCTCCCAAAGTGCTGGGATTAGAGGCATGAGCCACCACGCCCGGCTGTGACAGGGAGAATGAAACCAAGTTGGAAAACACTCTTCAGGATATTATCCAGGAGAACTTTCCCAATCTAGCAAGGTAATCCAACACTCAAATTCAGGAAATACAGAGAACACCACAAAGATATTCCTCAAGAGCAACCCCAAGGCACATAATCATCAGATTTACCAGGGCTGAAATGAAGGAAAAAATGCTAAGGGCAGCCAGAGAGAAAGGTCGGGTTACCCACAAAGGGAAGCCCATCAGACTCACGGTGGATCTCTCTGCAGAAACCCTACAAGCCAGAAGAGAGTGGGGGCCAATATTCAACATCCTTAAAGAAAAGAACTTTCAACCCAGAATTACATATCCAGCCAAACTAAGCTTCATCAGCGAAGGAGAAATAAAATCCTTTATGGACAAGCAAATGCTGAGAGATTTCATCAATACCAGGCCTGCCTTACAAGAGCTCCTGAAGGAAGCATTAAACGTGGAAAGGAACAACCAGTACCAGCCGCTGCAAAAACATACTAAATGGTAAAGACCATCGACACAATGAAGAAACTGCTTCAACTAATGGGCAAAACCACGGGCTAGTACCAAAATGGCAGGATCAAACTCACACATAACAATATTAACCTTAAATGCAAATGGGCTAAATGCCCCAATCAAAAGACACAGACTGGCAAATTGGATAAAAAGTCAAAACCCATCAGTGTGCTGTATCCAGGAAACCCATCTCACCTGCAAGGACACACATAGGCTTAAAATAAGGGGATGGAGGAAGATTTACCAAGCAAATGGAGAGAGAAAAAACAAAACAAAACAAAACAAAAAAACCAAAAGTTGCAATCCCAGTCTCTGATAAAATGAACTTTAAACCAACAAAGTTCAAAAGAGACAAAGAAGGGCATTACATAATGGTAAAGGGATTTAATGCAACAAGAAGAGACAGATCAAGGAGACAGAAAATTAATAAGGATATTAAGCACCTGAACTTAGATCTGGACCAAGTGGACCTAACAGACATCTACAGAACTCTCCACCCCAAATCAACAGAATATACATTCTTCTCAGCACCACATCACACTTCCTCTAAAACTGACCACATAGTTGGAAGTAAATCACTCTTCAGCAAATGCAAAAGAATGGAAATCATAACAACCAGTCTCAGACCTCAGTGCAATCAAATTAGAACTCAGGACGAAGAAACTCACTCAAAATTGCACAACTACATGGAAACAGAACAACATGCTCCTGAATGACTACTGGGTAAAAAATGAAATGAAGGCAGAACTAAAGATGTTCTTCAAAACAAATGAGAATGAAGACACAATGTGCCAGAATCTCCGGGACACATTTAAAGCAGTGTCTAGAGGGAAATTTATAGCACAAAATGCCTACATGAGAAGCAAGGAAAGATCTAAAATTGACATCCTAATGTCAAAATTAAAAGGACTAGAGGAGTAAGATTAAACACATTCAAAAGCTAGAAGACAAGAAATAACTAAGATCAGAGGAGAACTGAAAGAGAAAGATACACAAAAAAACCCTTTAAAAAAAATCAATGAATCCAGGAACTGTTTTTTTTTTTTTTTTAAAAGATCAACAGGCCGGGTGCGGTGGCTCAAGCCTGTAATCCCAGCACTTTGGGAGGCCGAGGCGGGTAGATCACGAGGTCAACAGATCGAGACCATCCTGGTCAACATGGTGAAACCCCGTCTCTACTAAAAATACAAAAAATTAGCTGGGCATGGTGGCGCGTGCCTGTAATCCCAGCTACTGAGGAGGTTGAGGCAGGAGAATTGCCTGAACCCAGGAGGCGGAGGTTGCGGTGAGCCGAGATCGTGCCATTGCACTCCAGCCTGGGTAACAAGAGTGAAACTCCGTCTCAAAAAAAAAAAGATCAACAAAATAGGCCACTAGCCAGACTAATAAAAAAGAAGAGAGATTTGAATAGATGCAATAAAAAAATGATAAAAGGGATATCACCACTGATTCCACAGAAATACAAACTACCGTCAGAGATTACTACAAACACCTCTATGCACATAAATCAAAAAATCTAGAAGAAATGGATAAATTCCTGTACACTTACACCCTCCCAAGACTAAACCAGGAAGAAGTTGAATCCCTGAATAGACCAATAACAAGATCTGAAGTTGAGGCAGCACTTAATAGCCTGCCAACCAAAAAAAAGCCCAGGACCAGACAGGTTTACACCTGAATTCTATCAAACATACAAAGAGGAGCTGGCACCATTCTTTCTGAAACTATTCCAAGCAATACAAAAAGAGGGAATCCTCCCTAATTCATTTTATGAGAGCAACATCATCCTGATACCAAAACCTAGCAGAGAGGTAACTAAAAAAAGAAAATTTCAGGCCAGTATGAACCTGAAATTTGATGAACATTGATGTGAAAATCTTCAATAAAATACTGGCAAACTGATTGCAACAGTACATCATAAAGCTTATGCATCATGATCAAGTTGGCTTCATCCTGGAGATGCAAGGCTGGTTCAACATATGCAAATCTATAAATGCAATCCATCACATAAACAGAACCAAAGACAAAAACCACATGATTATCTCAATAGATGCAGAGGCCTTCAACAAAATTCAACAGCCATTTATGCTAAAAACTCTCAATAAACTAGGTATCGATGGAACGTATCTCAAAATAATAAAAGCTATTTATGACAAACCCACAGCCAATATCATACTGGATGGGCAAAAACTGGAAGCATTCCCTTTGAAAACTGGCACAAGACAAGGGTGCCCTCTCACCACTCCTATTCAACATAGTTTGGAAGGTCTGGTCAGAGCAATCAGGCAAAAAAAAAAAAAAAAAAAAAAAAAAAAAGAAATAAAGGGTATTTAATTAGGAAAAGAGGAAGTCAAACTGTCTCTATTTGCAGATGACATGACTGTATATTTAGAAGACCCCATCGTGTCAGCCCCAAATCTCCTTAAGCTGATAAGCAACAGCAGCAAAGTCTCAGGAAACAAAATCAATGTGCAGAAATCACAAGAATTCCTATATACCAAGAACCAAATCAAGACAGAGAACCAAATCATGAGCGAACTCCCATTCACAATTGCTACAAAGAGAATAAAATGCCTAGGAATACAACTAACAAGGTATGTCAAGGACCATTTCAAGGAGAACTACAAACTACTGCTCAAGGAACTAAGAGAAGACACAAACAGATGGAAAAACATTCCATGCTCATGATTAGAAAGAATCAATATCATGAAAATAGCCATATTGCTCAAAGTAATTTATAGATACAATGCTATCCCCATCAAGCTACCATTGGCCTTCTTCATAGAACTAGAAAAAAACCACCTTATACTTTATATGGAACCAAAAAAGAGCCTGCATAGCCAAAACAATCCTAAGCAGAACAAACAAACAAACAAAAAACCAAAGCTGGAGGCATCATGCTACCTGACTTCAAACTATACTACAAGGCCACAGTAATCAAAACAGCATGGTACTGGTACCAAAACAGAGATATAGACCAATGGAACATAACAGATGCCTCGGAAGTAATGCCACACATCTACAACCATCTGATCTTTGACAAACCTGAAAAAAACAAGCCATGGGGAAAGGAATCCCTGTTTAATAAATGGTGTCAGGAAAACTGGCAAGCCATATGCAGAAAGCTGAAACTGGACCCCTTCCTTACACCTTATACAAAAATTAACTCCAGTTGGATTAAAGATTTAAACGTAAGACCTAACACTAAAAAAGCCGTAGAAGAAAACCTACGAAATACTATTCAGGACATAGGCTTAGGCAAGGACTTCATGGCTAAAACACCAAAAGCAATGGAAATAAAAGCCATAAAATAGACAAATGGGATCTAATTAAACTTAAGAGCTTCTGCACAGCAAAAGAAACTATCATTAGAGTGAACCAGCAACCAACAGAATGGGAAAAAATTTTTGCAATCTACCCATCTGACAAAGGGCTAATATCCAGAATCTGCAAAGACCTTAAACAAATTTATAAAAAACAAACAAAAAAAAAAAACAAACAACCCCATCAAAAAGTGGGTGAAAGATATTAACAGATACTTTTCAAAAGAAGACATTTATGCAGCCAACGAACATGAAAAGGTGCTCATCATCACTGGTCATTAGAGAAATGCAAATCAAAACCATAGTGAGATACCATCTCATGCCAGTTAGAATGATGATCATTAAAAAATCAGGAGACAACAGATGCTGGAGAGGATATGGAGAAATAGAAACACTTTTACACTGTTGGTGGGAGTGTAAATTAGTTCAACAATTGTGGAAGACAGTGTGGCAATTCCTCAAGGATCTAGAACAAGAAATATCATTTGACCCAGCAATCCTATTACTGGGTATATACTCAAAGGATTATAAATCATTCTATTATGAAGACACATGCACACATATGTTCACTGCGGCACTGTTTACGATAGCAAAGTCTTGGAGCCAACCCAAATGCCCATCAATGATAGTCTGGATAAGGAAAATGTGGCACATATACACCATGGAATACTATGCAGCCATAAAAAAGGACGAGTTCATGTCCTTTGCAGGGACATGGATGAAGCTGGAAACCATCATTCTCAGCAAATTGACACAAGAACAGAAAACCAAACACCACATATTCTCACATATGAGTGGTTGTTGAACAACGAGAAGACATGGACACAGGGAGGGAAACATCACACACCACGGCCTGTTGAGGGATGGGAGAGCTACGGGAAGAATAGGAGAGGGTGTGGGGTTGGGGAGGGATAACATTAGGAGAAATACCTAATGTAGATGATGGGTGGATGGATGCAGTAAATCACATGGCATGTGTATACCCATGTAACAATCCTGCAAGATCTGCACATGTACCCTAGAACTTAAAGTATGATTTAAAAAATGTGTGCTTTATCATTTTGCTTAACCAATTCTCCAGAAAAGTTCAAATATCCAACTTTTAACATTCTATCCTATCGTACCGCTGTATCTATTGATGTCTGTTCCTTCATTGAAGGGAACCTTCATTATTCTGATTCCGTATTTGCAGATTTGTCTTCTCACTAAAATTTATTTGTAACTCTCAATTCCATATTTGTATTGCTTTCATGGTCTTCCACAGAAATGCACACAGCAGCAAAAAATTTAAATGGTCCAATGTGCATGTCCCCGGCTAAAGTCAAATCTTTTTACAGTGTATTTAGTGACTTTTCAAATTTTTGTGCATTTTATTTGTGATTTCGCTGTTTAAAATGGGCCCCAAAAGTAGTGCTGAAGTGCTTTATGGTGTTCCTAAGTACAAGAAGGCTGTAATGTGCCTTAAGGAGAAAATCTGTGTGTCAGAAAAGTTTTTTTTTCAGGCATGAGTTATAGTGCTGTTGGTGGTGTTCAAGGTTAATCAATCAATAATATATAGTAAATAAGGTGTCATAAAATAGAATCCCCTATAAGCAAGGTACTGATGGATGAAAATGTTGTGACCAAAGGCTTACAGGAACCTAACCTTGTATTTCCCTTAGGAGCAATAACTGCTCAATGTTCAGAGCAACTTTATAGAACATAACCAGGTGCAAATAATGAGAATTTACTCTCTATTACTCTTTTAAATTTGTTTGGAATTATTCTGTTGCTCTTTTTCTAATTTTCTGCATTAGAAAATTAGCTCATTAACTTTCAGTCTTTCTTACTTTCTAACACAGTAAGTTAAAATATTTATGGTACTTTTTTTCTTAAATATTCATAGTGGCTCCTATTAAAATCTTAACCTTCATACTTAAGACTTTAAAATAAATAATCATCTACTTATTTCTATTAAAGTGTTCTTTAAATGGAGTTTCATTATACCTGTTCTTGTATTCTCTGTTCCAAGCAGTTTAATAAGCCAACTGCATCTGTAGTACCCAGAGCTGTCACTTCCGTCCGAAATGCTGCTAGGAAAACACTACGTTCTTTTAAGAAAACTTGTTGAAGGGCAAGCAGTAGTTCACCTCGCCAGTCTGAGATGCTCTCATGAGATTGAGAACTATCATAAACCTAGCAAAATACATATAACAATATTAGCTTCAAATAAGAATGTTTTAAAAACATTCTAAAAATATTAATCTATTAAGCAAAGTAATTAAAAGTCTAGAAGCATGTGTATTTCTTTTCTTTTTTTTTTCTTTTTGAGACAGTCTCTCACTCTGTTGCTCAGGCTGGAGTGCAGTAGTGTGATCTGGGCTTACTGCAACCTCCACCTTCCAGGTTCAAGCAATCCTCCTGCCTCAGCCTCCCAAGTAGCTGGGATTACAGGCACCTGCC
>NW_022437021.1:4997739-5047992 GCF_009761245.1 Sapajus apella
GCCTCAGCCTCCCAAGTAGCTGGGATTACAGGCACCTGCCACCATGTCTTGCTAATTTTTGTATTTTTAGTAGAGACGGGGTTTTGACATGTTGGCCAGGCTGGTCTCGAATTCCTAACCTCAGGTGATCCATCCACCTGGGCCTCCCAAAGTGCTGGGATTACAGGTGTGAGCCACTGGTCCTGGCTGATTTTGAAGTGTGAAAATATATACAGTTATTCATGCAAAAACATGTATAAAAGATAATTTAATTTGTAGTGTATTATCATTGTGCATGCTTAGTATTCTTTGGGTACCTCAGCTTCTCTTTGCAGTTGCATTTTGGTAATTAAATCCTTAAGAGATGAAATCATACTGAGGTAAGCTTTTCTCTCTTCTAGCCAAGATTCCGAAGCCTGCTGAATAGAATGGTCCTCTCCATCATTATAGGGCGACTCAGTGAGAGAAAGCACCTGCATGCCTTCATTATGGACAGCTCTCAGTAATCCCTAGAAGACAAAACCCAAAAGCCAGAATTATGACAACTTCTTCACGGACTGAAATATTAGACATACAGAGAGAAATAAATTTTAAGCAAGATAGCCTGTAGAGAGAAAACTCCAGGTGAACATTACTGAATACCTTCTTCCTGTGGAGTGGTAGCCCAACTCCAGTAGATGGCCTATGACTTTTCATAGCTCTCATCTCTAAGTTCCTTCTGTTTGGCTAACGTACTCTTCCTAGGTTTACTGATAAGCCACTGATTTGACCAAAAGAAATATATGGAATATAACTTCTACTCTTTGAGATTACTTTAAAAATTCTGGCAAATAAAAACATCAGGAATAAGAATTATTAAGAAAACAAGTCTTCATACATATCATCATTAAATCTATTACTTATCTGTGAAATATGGAAATAAAATAGATCTCTCAGGTTCCTTCCAGCTATGCAATTCTCTTCAGAAATGAACCCACCATATAACTTCTAATGAACTGCTATGTTCAACATGGAAACAACACTGGGTAAGTTAATAAAAGGTATCTATCTTTTAATACCTTTATTTTCTTTGGAAAGGAATCTATTGAACTTTCACCTTCTTCTCCTCGGCCTTCTGATACTGTGTCAAATCCCTGGCTGTGTGTGAGATAAATTCCCTGACCCCAGTCTGATCCAGAATCTAAAATAAAGAAAATCATTTGCTGTTAAAAAAAAAAAAAAAATCAACCCCTAGTCCGCAAAAAACCAGTACTTCTTAAATAAATACTAGAAACATTACAGATATTTATATAACTTACCACTGGAGCATATTTCTCTAGTTTGGTAAGCATCAGAATGTGTTAATTCAGGAATTGAGGATGCCTAATTAGAGGAAAAAAAACATGTTTTTTTGCTTTAAGAAAAATAGAATACAATGAATTATTTTGCTGGTTTCTAATGCTGTAAAGAAATCAATCAAATCTGTCACATCTTTCATAATAAATGAAACTATTCATGGTTTTTAACATGTCTGTTTCTTTGTGAATATTACAATAAGAAGAGACATTCATGAATTAAGAAATGATAACATGTTCCAAATCCACACAGGAACATCATACATTAACTCTACACAATGGAAACATTTAAAACATTTTAAACTAAAAATTCTTTAAATTTAAAACAGTTTAAAAACTATTAAAATTGTGATAGTATCATAAGGAAGAGACTGCCCCAAGTTTTTTTTATTTTCTCTTAAAAGCACACAATGTTGAAAAACACATATTATAAAAACCAAATACCTCTTTACTTCTCAGACACTGTACCACTGCCTTCAAGGTACCACATTCCTCTGTCAGCAACTGAACAGCAACAAAGTGTTCCCTCTTCAGGGTTTCAGTCTCTGAAATATGTCTAGATTCCATGTCCAAAATTTCAGCAGCATGTAGTTCTTGCATCTGCTCAATTTTTTCAGTAAACTGATTGATTATTTCAGTAACTTCTTCTGAGGAACATTCACTCTGTAAATCAATTTGTATTCCTGCATTTTTAACAAGAATTTGTGGAGTTTGATTGCTGCTATTGACCTTCAGAGTCCCATCTGTCTGGGATGCAATGCTCTTACTCAATTTTATAGGAAGTGGCTCGAACATGCAGATCTTTTCGTTTTCTTGTGCCTCAGTCTTATCTTCTTTTTCTAAAATGGACAATTTCTCTTTTGCCTCTGTGAGGTGATCCCTAACTTGGCTTAAGTCCTTTTGAAGAAATGCCATATTTGTTTCTTTTACCTAAAACATAATAAATAGAACAGTAGGGCATTCAGTTAAAATCTTTCCATATTAAGTGTAGAATTTAAAGGGGGTAGAAAGAGTGTAAATCATGATTATATGTTCATTTTCCTCAGAGTAGCAGGAAAAACATTTCAGAAACACTCATAGTTTACATATATATTTGTATGTATATAGGGTCATAGATTAATAGAGAAGTGAAATAATTCCATCAGCTTCTATTTTTGGTTCTCATGGAATATACGGTTCTCTTTAACAACTTTCTACTCTTTCATTAACAGAATGTAAATAAAAAGTATCCTCCTAACAAAGATTTCCAAGAAAATCAAGCAAGAAGATGTTGGTAAAGAAATTTATAACAATGAAAGTTTTCATCAAATCCAGAAAAGACTTTTTAATCTAGTTTTTAAGTTATGGAGCTTGCTTTATTTTTACAGAAGCGTATATACTTTGAAAAGAAATTAAGATAGGTAGAAGTCAGTAAAGTAAGGAGCTATGTTACTTATCTTACCAAAAGCTCTTCTTGAAGTTTTTCAGTCTTTTCTTTATAACTGTCAAGCTCTGCTTTGGTAGCCACTGATTCAGCTCTAAGAGCCTCAAGTTCATTCAAAAATCCACTTTCTTCATTGGTATGAAATAGCTTAGCAGTTGTCTGAATGACAGTGGAAAATACAAGAAACATATCATTTAAAAAATATATAGCTAAATTCAAGGCACTTATATATTCTAATAAAAATATCCAAGGAAATGACTGCCTATAGATAAACGGAGCTGCAACAAATTAAGGCTCTTTATAAAAAGAGAGAAGCTTTTTCAGAACCATCATCTTGTATTCTTGACAAAATGATTTCCTTCTTGAGAAAAGAATGATTTTCTGGGAATAAAAGGTAAATAATGTCATTCGTGTGCATCCTAAAAATTTATAAATTGTTAATGAAAATATTCTTTGTTATCATTCAAAAAGTTCTTCATATTTATATCACTTTCCTCAAAAGAAACCTAGTGCAATTAAGTTATTTCTTAGAACTCACACATGGAAAGTTACATTACTATTTTAGGCTGGGCATGGTGGCTCAGGCCTGTAATTCCAGCACTTTGGGAGGCTGAGAGAGGTAGATCACTTGAGGCCAGGAGTTCAAGGCCAGTCTGGCCAACATGGCGAAACCCTATCTCTACAAAAATTACAAAAATTAGCCAAGTGTGGTGGTGCATGCCTGTAGTCCCAGCTGCTCAGGAGGGAGAGGTTGCAGGTGAGCCAAGACTGTGCCACTACACTTCAACCTGGGCAACAGAGTAAGACTCTAATCTCCAAAAAAAAAGTCATATTACTATGTTAATTATTCATAACTTATAGTAACTTAGTTCCAACGAATGAGGAAAAAGCCAGAGGATTATTATTCTTTGCAAAATACATTATATAATTATAGAGTTGTGATTTATCAGTTAATCTCCTGGTGTTTAGAGAAGACTGAAGTCCTGCTACCCAAAGTTATAAATTTATAAGGTGAGAATCTGGAGGGAAGAAAAGTCCTTGTCCTATCCATCGTATGCTAAGAAATAACTGTGATTTCAGATCTTTACATAAGTAAACTTAAAGAGGTCAACTACGCATTTTTACTTAAAATGGATGAATTCTATTATCAGGTATAAAATTTGTAAAAGCTATTCAGGTGCAGTAGCCAATGCCTATAATCCTAACACTTTGGGAGGCCAAGGCAGGTGGATCACTTGAGGTCAGAAGTTTGAGACCAGGTTGGCCAACATGGCAAAAACTCTCTCTACTGAAAACAAAATACAAAAAAAATTTAGCTGGGCGTGATAGTGTGTGCCTGTAATCCCAGCTGCCTGGAAGGCTATGGCAGGAGAATCACTGGAATGCGGAAGGTGGAGGCTGCAGTGAGATGACATTGCACCACTGCACTCCAGCCTGGGTGATACAGTAAGGTTCTGTCTCAAAAAAAAAAAAAAAATTGTAAAAGTTAATGATATGTCACTTACACATTAATTAATTCAGTAGATACTATTAAATAATAGATTTTTTTCTGTAAAGTCTGCATTCTTTACATATTAAGTTTGCATTCTTTACATATTGACTTAATTTACATATTAAGTCAATCCTAATATATTTTAATACTTCTTATTACTTAAAAGGAATGTTAACATATAACATGCATATTAGAAGGAAGTTAAGAAAAAAATCCCCCAAGTCCTAAAGGAAATTTGCTAAAGTTAATGTTTCTTAGTTTCTTCTCACTGTTGCATTAAAATGATGATGTTAATGAAATAAACATCATATTTGAAGGCCACAAAATACAGTCTGTATCCATTATTTAATCGATAACAATATGACTACACAGTATTAACTTAAACCTGGCCTGAGGCTGTCTCTGTCTTGAGTTCCTATGTAAGGAACTGCAACCTAACTTAGGAGTATGTAAGCAAACTGAAAACCTAACCGGAGTATAATAAACAGCCAGGTCTTAGCTAATGACAAGCAGTCAACTGAGCAGACCATGTCCAAATAAGGCAAACACCTAGCTGTAACTAATCAAGGTATTTCTGTACTTTATTTGGTAGTTCTGTCTACAAATATTCACTGGCCACTGTTGCACAAAAGAGATTTGTGAAACTCTTCAGGTTCTGAGTGCTACCCAATTCATGAATCCTTCTTTGTTCAAATAAACTCCTGTAAATTTGGTTTGTCTAGTTTATCTTAAAACAAGAGTTTATTTTTTATAAGTGGTATATTTTTATTAAAAACCCCTTTTGTAAAAATTGCTAGGTGTAAACAGAACACCATATTTAGTAAATTCGTAATTATTTAAGTGAAAACAGTCAAATACAAAACTAACCTTGAGAACTTCAAAATCCTGAGGGCTTCTTTTCCTTTCTTTCCCTCCCTGTTTTTTTTCATTGCCCTCTAATAGCTTTTGTAGTTCTAGCAGCTTCTTTTCTTTTTCTAAAGCATTTTTTTCTGCAATTTCTACTTGTTCTTTTTCTAAAATCAAACTAGTACGCATTTCAACAACCTGGCTTTCTAATTCTGATATTCTCAAGGTTAATGCTGATACATTTGACACTGACTCATCTTCTCTTAGTTGATTTAAAGTCTGTACATTTGTTCTCTCAGGTTCTGATGAAATTCTTTGATTATCTTGACAGAACCTTGCATATTCCTGAACTGCCTCAAGTTGGATTTGACTCACAAGAGCAGCAGCCACTTTTTCTTCAAGTATTTTCTGTAGGTTTACAATCTTCTTTTGAAGCATTTCCATTTCAGACTGGCTTTGTTCTTGCATATCTTTTATTTGTTTATAGCACTGGGTAAGTTCTAAGTCCTTTGCACTAACAGTGCTCTCAAGTTGTAACAACCTTGTTTCCAAATTAATTATGGAACCTTTACCATTTTTTTCAAAAGATTTGAAATATGTCTGATTTTCTAGGGATTTAAGAGCATCCTCTGTAAGGACTACTTCCAGTTCAGGTTTGTCTTTGCTCAGATCATCTACAGCTGTGTTAAGAGTTTTCTCTGGTATACTTTGAGTGTTTTCCATACTTTCACGTTCTCTCTTTAAGCTGAATAATTCCTGTGTTAGCTGATTCATTTTAAAATTGGTTTCTTTAAGTACATTTTTTGTGAAGGTCATTTCTTCATTAGTGGTTTCTACTTGCTGTTCCAAGGCCAGCTTTTCAGCTATAACCATATCCAATTGATGTTTTAAACTATCTGCTTCTTCTGGGAGGGAATGAGCATCCACTGATGTCTTCTGTCCAATATTTGCCAATTCCTGTTGAAGTTTTTCAATCACTTCATTGAGCTGCTCTATTTCTTCTTCTCTATCTCTCTTCACACATTCTTGATCACTCATCAAACATTCTATTTGGGTTTCCAGATCTCTTATCAGTTCATTTTTTTCTTCAATAACCTATTAATGAAAAAGGTAACATACATAATATATATGTATTTACATTTTAAAAATTTTACTTTATTTTAGGGCAATACCTAAAAGAGATAATCACACACAAAAATAATATACTACTTCTCAGACATACTACCTTACTTTAATTTCATTATAGACCAATATCTCCCCCATCATATCAAACAAGGCTCAGGAAGTTCTGCTAAGTACAAAGTAACATAAGCTTTTAGTTGCGGATTCTCTATTAGGAAAATAGTCAGTATCAATACTTCTTATTTGAAAAGGATTAGGTGTGGAAATAAAGTCTACAATTGGTGGCACCAAAGGTAATTACGTTACTTAACTCATATTAAATAGAATATAATAGATTTGGTTAGAGTAATATGATAAAATCTAAGTCACAGAGCCTCTCTGAAAAACATTAAAATCCTTTGACAATATTAGGAGGGGAGAAAAAAATATATAAATTATTAAGCCAATGTGTCTTTGTTTTTTTTTTTTTTTGAGACAGGATCTCACTCTGTCATCCAGGCTGGAGTGCAGCGGCATGATCATGGCTCACTGCAGCTGGGACTACAAGTGTGTGCCACCACGTTCAGTTAACTTTTATATTTTTCGTAGAGACAAAGTTTCACCATGTTGCCCAGGCTGGTCTTGAACTCCTGGGCCCAAGCAATCCGCCCACATATTTGGCTTCCCAAAACATAAGGATTACAGGTATGAGCAACTGTGCCTGGCCACCAATGTGTCTTAATAAATTAAAATTAATGAGTTAAAAGAGAATTTAAAAAAAAATTAAATGGGAAGCAACATTATAACCATTTTGCCCTTTAAAACTCTGGTTCATATTAATTTCATAATCAATTTTAAATGAATATACCTTGTTATCTGTCGTAATTTTAAGTTGCTGCTGGAGTTTCATAATTTGTTCATTTAATTGGTCAATTTCTACCTCTTTTTCCTGTATTATTTGAGCAAATTTCCCAAATAGCACATGTTGGTCCTGAGTAGACATAGCATCAGATTCCTTTATGGCAAGTCCCAGTTTCTCCATGTCATCCTAGGAACAAAATAATCATCACAGTTGGATATATCATTACATGTCATTTTCAGAACATAATTACAAAAGATAATAGAGCCTATAATGTACAATGAATAAAACTAGAGATACCATATGGTTATTGTAAATCAATAATTCTTAAAATATTTTGATAACATAATCCTAAAATTTCCATTTATGATATTCAGATGTTCAGGTTGGGCTGAAAATAAGTTCTATGCAAATGTGTCTGCCTGTTAATGTCCCTCTATTAACTATTATTTAACAGCTAGATTTACTGAATGCTTAATAAAGCAATATAGGACTGAAACTATGAATTATTTATAGTTAAGAGTGTTTCTAAATTAATTACCTTAAATAATTTGTTTTCTTGTTCAAGTTCTTGCAGGCGGGTAGTAGATTCCTTTTTCTGTATTTCTAATTGCATATGTAGTTGCTGAACTTCTTCATTCTTATTTTCCAGTTCTTCTCTAAACTGTTCTAATTGCTCTTCTAAGTTTGTAATCTTTAATATGAAAATTATCGAAAGAGAAAAAATGTTTATACAAATGTTTATCAAGATAAAATGAAGAGTGCTATATTAGCTTTACAATGTATGTATGCCTAGAACATGGGTCATAAGAATAAAAGAATGTGGTTTTTCTAAGCCAGGAATAACCTGTGTTACCTGTGTGGTTCCTAGACATGTTCAAACTGGCCACCCTTAAACTATCCTATGCAAAGCAGAGAGCAAACCTTCTGAAGAAGAATAAAAGGAGCCATTTCCTACCTAAATATCTTCTCATGAAGCAGAAAAGTCAAAGAAGGAAGGGGAAGAGTCCATATAGTAAATCTTAGTTTATGTTACATTTAGTTGCTATTAAAAGGCCTAGAAAAGTTGTAGAATTGTTTGTGTTTTTAAGCCACCGTATAAGACTAACTCATTTTAGTCCACAAATATCTAATTAACTCATTAAAAGTTCTGGCTGCCATGTGGCTTGTTAAGCAGAAGGAAGCTGAGGTAGAAACTAAGACTAAGAGGCCGGACACGGTGGCTCACGCTTGTAGTCCCAGCACTTTGGGAGGCTGAGGCAGGTGGATCACGAAGTCAAGAGATCGAGACCATCCTGGTCAACATGGTGAAACCCTGTCTCTACTAAAAATACAAAACATTAGCTGGGTATGGTGGTGCAGGTACTCAGGAGGTTGAGGCAGGAGAATTAATTGAACCCAGGAGGCGGAGGTTGTGGTGAGCCGAGATCGTGCCATTGCACTCCAGCCTGGGTAACAAGAGCGAAACTCCGTCTCAAAAATAAAAAATAAAAAAAAGAAACTAAGACTAAGAGATCCTTAGGTCTGAATTACAAAAACCTTAGAGTAAACGAATTATACAGTTTCAAGAGAAAATTAGCTCCTATAGGTAGGACAACAGAAATTTATTTAATTATTTTGAGGATGGGATGGATTATCAACAATGGCAAAGCAACTGCTTTTTGATGGTTAGAGACTGAAACTAATGAATATTAAGAACTAGTTATTTTTATATTTAAAATTGGTTTTGACAGAGGATAGTAACATTCATTTAACTCACTAGTTTGTTGCTACTTAATACAAAGTGAATGAATAATTTCTAAATGTCTATTTGCCTCATGATCGAAATTGCTGATCAAAAAGTAAACAGGAGCATCTCTGTTATCTAAGACAACAGAGCCTGTCCTTGGGAGCACTTAGTGAAAAGTGGCTCAGAAAGCAGCCTATAAATAATTTACTGCTTTAGAAACTGAAGGAGGGCACTGCTGATTAAACACTAACAAATCACATAATGAGAACCATATCTGAACATTGCTAAGTCGTTAAAAATCAGTTAGCTTAGCATTTCTTAAACAGAAACAGTAAACAGTTTACTGCTAAACACTGTACAAAGTGCTTTTTATGTATTATTTCTTATGTAACAGGCTTATGAGATCTGTTCTATGAGTATCCCCATTTTAGAGATGAGGATGGGCATCACAGAGAGGAGGAATTTGTTTTGAGGCCACATAGCGAGTATGTGGAGAAGCCAGCTTTTGAACCTGAAGAGTTATCTCTGAATCTTCCACTCTAAACTATCACTTATCCTGCTTTGAATAACTAATGTCTAAGACTTACACTTAAAAAATTTTCTTTAACCCTGGTTATTAAACTCAGTAGACACTGAAATACATTTAATGACTGAACATAAATAATTATCAGGTTCTTGAAAATTGTAATGATTATATCTTCTTCAAAGTGTTCTAACATAGTATTTACAACTATCCTTACATTTCTACAACTACTTTGATGACAAGATATTATTTTAAAATAACACATAAGTAGTTATTTAAGTTCAAAATTGCCGCCCTACCTCACATGACATTTTTCTCAACTCTGTGATATGATGCCTTGCTATTCAAAGTGGGGTCTCGGGAGCGGTAGAGGTGGTATCATGTGGGACCATGCTGGGTGTGCAAAATGCCATGTCACTCCCCTTACTGTGTTTTATTTATTTTTATTTTTGACTAGTTTTTTTGTTTTACAGTAATCAGATAGGAAATGAACTCTATCATATATTCCTTCTTAATCTTTTTTTTTTTTTTTTTTTTTTGAGATGGAGTTTCTCTCTTGTTACCCAGGTGGGAGTGCAGTGGCGCGATCTCGGCTCACCACAACCTCCGCCTCCTGGGTTCAATTAATTCTCCTGCCTCAACCTCCTGAGTACCTGCACCACCATACCCAGCTAATGTTTTGTATTTTTAGTAGAGACGGGGTTTCACCATGTTGACCAGGATGGTCTCGATCTCTTGACCTCGTGATCCACCCGCCTTGGCCTCCCAAAGTGCTGGGATTACAGGCGTGAGCCACCGCGCCCGTCAATCTTTTTTTTTTTTTTTAATATACTTTTAAAAAATATACTTAAGTTTTGTGATACATGCCCAGAACATGCAGGTTTGTTACATAGGTGTGTATGTGCCATAGTGGTTTGCTGCACCCATCAACCTGTCATCTACATTAGGTATTTCTCCTAATGCTATCCTTTCTGTAGCCCTCGACCCCTGCAACAGGCCCCAGTGTGTGGTGTTCCCTGCCCTGTCTCCATGTGTTCTCATTGTTCAACTCCCACTTATAAGTGAGAACATGCAGTGTTTGGTTTTCTGTTCCTATGTTAGTTTGCTGAGAAGGATGATTTCCAGCTTCAACTATGTCCCTGCAAAGGACATGAACTCATCCTTTTTTATGATTGCATAGTATTCCATGATGTATATGTGCCACATTTTCTTTTATTTTTATTTATTTATTTTTGTACTTTAGGTTCTGGGGTACATGTGCACATCATGCAGGATTGTTGCACAGGTACATACGGTACATACATGGCAAAGTGGTTTGCTGCCTTCATCCCCTCATCACCTATATCTGGTATTTCTCCCCTCATTATCCCTCCCCACCCTCCCAACCCCTGCTGTCTCTCCCCTAGCCTCCCCCTACTGACCGCAGTGTGTGATGTTCCCCTCCCTGTGTCCAAGTGTTATAACTGTTCAACACCCACCTATGAGTGATAACATACAGTGTTTGGTTTTCTGTTTTCGTGTCAGTTTGCTGACAATGATGGTTTCCAGATTCATCCATGTCCCTATGAAGGACATGAACTCATCGTTTTTTATGGCTGTGTAGTATTCCATGGTGTATATGTGCCACATTTTCTTCATCCAGTCTATCGATGATGGACATTTGGGTTGGTTCCAGGTCTTTGTTATTGTAAACAGTGCCGCAATGAACATACGTGTGCATGTGTCTTTATAATAGAACAATTTATAATTCTTTGGTATATACCCAGTAATGGGATTGCAGGGTCAAATGGTATTTCTATTTCTAGGTCCTTGAGGAATCGCCATACTGCCTTCCACAATGGTTGCACTAATTTGCACTCCCACCAACAATGTAAAGTGTTCCTATTTCTCCACATCCTCTCCAGCACCTGTTGTCTCCAGATTTTTTAATGATCATCATTCTAACTGGTATGGGGTGGTATCTCAATGTGGTTTTGATTTGCATTTCTCTAATGACCAGTGATGATGAGCATTTTTTCATATGCTTATTGGCCTCATTGATGTCTTCTTTAGTAAAGTGTCTGTTCATATCCTTCACCCACTTTTGAAAGGGTTTGTTTATTTTCTTCTTGTAAATCTGTTTTAGTTCTTTGTAGATCTGGATATTAGCCCTTTGTCAGATGGGTAGATTGCAAAAATTTTTTTCCCATTCTGTTGGTTGCTGGTTCGCTCTAATGATTGTTTCCTTTGCTATACAGAAGCTCTGGAGTTTAATTAGATTCCATTTGTCTATTTTGGCTTTTGTTGCCATTGCTTTTGGTGTTTTAGCCATGAAGTCTCTGCCTATGCCTATGTCCTGAATGGTTCTGCCTACACTTTCTTCTAGGGTTTTTATGGTGTTAGGTTTTATGTTTAGATCTTTAATCTATCTGGAGTTAATTTTAGTGTACGGTATCAGGAAGGGGTCCAGTTTCTGCTTTCTGCACATGGCTAGCCAGTTTCCCAACATCATTTATTAAACAGGGAGTCCTTTACCTATTGCTTGTTTTTCTCAGGTTTGTCAAAGATCAGATGGTTGCAGATGTGTGGTGTTGCTTCTGAGGCCTCTGTTCTGTTCCACTGGTCTATATCTCTCTTACCAGTACCATGCTGTTTTCATTACTGTGGCCTTGTAGTATAGTTTGAAGTCAGGCAGCGTGATGTCTCCCGCTTTGTTCTTTTTGCTTAGGATTGTTTTGGCTATGTGGGCCCTCTTTCGGTTCCATATGAAGTTTGAAGTGGTTTTTTCCAGTTCTGTGAAGCAGGTTATTGGTAGCCTGATGGGGATAGCATTGAATCTATAAATTACTTTGGGCAGTATGGCCATTATCACAATGTTGATTCCTCCCAACCATGAGCATGGGATATTTTTCTATCTGTTTGTGTTCTCTCTTATTTCATTGAGAAGTGGTTTGTAGTTCTCCTTGAAGAGGTCTTTTACATCCTTTGTTAGTTGTATTCCTAGGTATTTTATTCTCTTTGTAGCAACTGTGAATGGGAATTCACTTTTGATTTGGCTCTCTTTAAGTCTGTTATTGGTGTATGGAAATGCTTGTGATTTCTGCATATTGATTTTGTATCCTGAGACTTTGCTGAAGTTGCTTATCAGTTTCAGGAGATTTTGGTCTGATGGGGTCTTCTAAATACACAATCATGTCATCTGTAAAAAGAGACAATTTGGCTTCCTCTTCTCCTAATTGAATACCCTTTATTTCTTTTTCTTGCCTGATTGCTCTGGCTAGAGCTTCCAATACTATATTGAATAGGAGTGGTGAGAGAGGGCATCCTTGTCTTGTGCCAGATTTCTTTTTTTTTTTTTTTTAAAGATGGGGTTTCACCATGTTGGTCAGGTTGGTCTTGAACTCCCGACCTCAGGTGATCTGCCGGCCTTGGCCTCCAAAGTGCTTGGATTATAGGCATTAGTGACCACGCCCAGCTGTCTTGTGCCAGATTTCAAAGGGAATGCTTCCAGTTTTGGCCCGTTCAGTATGATATTGGCTGTGGGTTTGTCGTAAATAGCTTTTATTATTTCGTGATACGTACCCTTCACACCTAGCTTATTGAGGGTTGTTTGCATAAAAGGCTGCTGAATTTTGTCAAAGGCCTTTTCTGCATCTATTGAGATAATCATGTGGTTTTTGTCTTTGGTTCTGTTTATGTGATGGATTATGCTTATGGACTTGCATATGTTGAACCAGCCTTGCATTCCCAGGATGAAGCCTACTTGATCATCATGAGTAAGCTTTTTAATTTGCTGTTGCATTCTGTTTGCCAGTATTTTATTGAAGATATTTGTGTCAATGTTCATCATGGATATTGGCCTGAAGTTTTCTTTTTCAGTTGCGTCTCTGCCTGGTTTTGGTATTAGGATGATGTTGATCTCATAAAACCTGTTGGGGAGGATTCCCTCTTTTCGTATTGTTTGGAGTAGTTTCAGAAGGAATGGTCCCAGTTCCTCTTTGTACATCTGGTAGAATTTGGCTGTAAACCTGTCTGGATGTGCCACATTTTCTTTATCCAGTCTATCACTGATGGCCACTTGGGTTGATTCCAAGTCTTTGCTATTGTGAACAATGCTGCAATAAACATACACGTGCATGTGTCTTTACAGTAGAATAACTTACAATCCTTTGGGTATATTCCCAGTAATGGGATTGTTGGTCAAATGATATTTCTGGTTCTAGATCCTTGAGGAATCACCACACTGTTTTTCACAATGGTTGAACTAATTTACACTCCCACCAACAGTGTAAAAGCACTCCTATTTCTCCACATCCTCTCTAGCATCTGTTATTTCTTTCTTAATGATTGCCATTCTAACTGGCATGAGATGGTATCTCACTGTGGTTTTGATTTGCATTTCTCTTAACAACCAGTGATGATGAGCCTTTTTTCATATGTTTGTTGGTCACATAAATGTCTTCTTTTGAGAAATGTCTGTTCATATCCTTTGCCCACTTTTTGATGGGATTGTTTTATTCTTGTAAATTTGTTTAAATTCCTTGTAGATTCTGGATATTAGCCCTTTGTCAGATGGAGAGATTGCAACAATTTTCTCCCATTGTCTAGGTTGCCTGTTCACTCTGATGATAGTTTCTTTTGCTGTACAGAAACTCTTTATTTTAATTAGATCTCATTTGTCAATTTTGGCTTTTGTTGCCATTGCTTTTGGTGTTTTAGTCATGAAGTCCTTGCCTATGCCTATGTCCTGAATGGGTTTTCTTCCAGGGTTTTTATGGCTTTAGGTCTTATATTTACGTCTTTAATCCATCTTGAGTTAATTTTTGTATAAGACTTGTATTTTAACAAGATCCCTGGGTGATTCGCATGTGCATTAAAGTTTGAAATGCACTGGCCTAAAGCACTAACTTTCCTATTGTAAGTAGCTGAAGTTCAGATGTCCTATCAGAGAATTCACTTCCACCAAATGATACTATGGAACATTCTTTCCTCTTATTCAATCAGGTTCCAGTTTAGTACCAGGCTCTCTTATTATTGAGCCTGTGACCACCCACAACTAGAACATTATTAAGATTTAAAAATGGTCTATATTTGTTTTCATATAGGCTGGTTTATATTTGTTTTAATCTTGTTTAATTTATCTAATAATTGTAATTAATGTTTGCATTAATTTGCATCTATTTTTGTTTTCTTTTTTGAAAAGTATTTTTATCTCTTTCAAATGTATGTGTCTCCTTAATTACACAGTAGATTCCTTGACCTCCAGTGCTGGTTTTACAAGTGGACACTGATGCTACACGTGCAAGAGCTCATTAAATGTTGAATGGCAGTCTTTAATACTTCTCACCAACAAGACAAAACAAACCCCAATGCTTGGCAGTATAGTATCACAAGGACTTCTGACTCACAGAAATCTGAGAGGAATTCTTTTCAACAATTTAATGTGTGACCATGATCAAATTATTTAACCTCTTAAGGCCCAGTTTACACATGTGCAAAATGGAGATAACAGAGCCTGTCCTTGGGAAGAGTGTAAGTGTTAAAGGTAAAAGGCATTTAAAATACTTATTACTGTCTAGTTACATAGGCCTTAACAAAATTAACTATTACTATTATTGCATCTGTGATTTCATTAGCTCTACAGAGAGCTAAAACCTATTGAATATATCTTTTTCTGAAATCCTTCTATTCTTTTCCCCATTTAGTAAATTATAATTCTGTAATTCTATAGAATTGTATATATATCACATGTTTTCTGTCTTCAAGGTCAATTTTATCATTGAGCTGAGAAAGAGCCTCAAGTTTGGTTTTAGATCATGAACTCCATTCAGTTCAAATGATATTTTCAAGGTAACTGATTTAAAATAATTCAAACCCCACCGTGTCATTTAAAAATAAACTCCTTACCTCTTTTTCCTTTCTGTCTATGGCATCTCGCTCAGCCTGTAATTGTACTTCTAGAGACAATTCTGGTTTAGCTTCTACAGCTCCAAACTGTTTTCGGTCCTCCACCTTTAAATATACAAAAATTTTCTCAAATTTTCATAAATTAAATCCTGATTATCCAGGTTTTTTTTTTTTTTTTTTCTGAGAAGCAGCAATCCTATTTCTCCAATTAGAAAGTCTACTTCTAATTAGTGAATAATAACAACGTTGGCCGGGTGCAGTGTTCACACCTGTAACCCCAGCACTTTGGGAGGCTGAGGCGGACGGATCCACCTGTGATGTCTGGAGTTTAAGACCAGCTGCCTGACCCACATGGAAAAAACCTGTCTCTGCTAAAAATACAAAATTAGCCTGGCATGGTGGCACATGCCTGTAATCCCAGCTACTTGGGAGGCTGAGGCAGGAGAATCACTTGAACCTGGGAGGCAAAGTTGCTGTGAGCCAAGATCATACCATCGGATTCCAGCCTGGGCAACAAGAGTGAAACTCCATCTCAAGACAAAAAAAAAAAAAGTTGTAGATGCTCACTTTTAAATGTATTTTCTGTAAACTCAAACAGGAATTTTTGACAATTAAAATTCATTCCTCAGATAAAATGAATGGATCCCCTATTCATCTGTGCTTTCTGCAGTATGATGGGGATGAATTTCATTCCTTCTTAGTTTGGGGTAAAGCATCAAGCTAAACTGGTACCCGTTTTTCACTTAGCTATTACTGATGGCTAAAAGAGTAATTAATTCTTCTAGTTCAACTACTTGTCCCTTCTCAGGACTAAGATGTGCAAGCAACATTTGGAAATACGAAGAAACAGAAATAGTTATGATGTCAACAGATAAACACATTATATAATACCTACAAGAAGTCGACAATTTAAGAGTACTCTTCATTAAAACACTTAATAAAGTTAGCCCAAATAAAATGCCACACCTTTTGAAAAGTATCAGCACTCACGAGCAGTGCCTGCTCCAGTTCTCTTACTCTGAACTCCAGTTTCTCTATTTCTTCATTCCTCTCTTGTATATCCCTTTGAAGCTGCTCTTTAGAGAGCAAAAGCTCACTGCATTTGTCTGTTTTTTCTTTCAGATGATTTGTTAACTGTTCAACCTGAAATATGAGGCAAAACATTTAAGTTAAAAAAATTTCAGCAAGCTAGTTAGTATAGGTTGAGTTATCCCTCATTTTGGATATCTAGAATCCAAAATTCTCCAAAATCTGAAACATTTTTGTCTGTCTGTTTAAAAAATGGAGTCTCCTTATGTTGCCTTAGGCTGGAATGCAGTGGCTATTTACAGGCATGATTGCCATGCACTACAGCCTCAAACTTTTGGACTCAAGCAACGCTCCTGCATCAGCATCCTGGTACTACAGATGCACAGCACCAAGACCAGGTCAAAATCTGGAACTTTTTGAGCACTGACGTCATGCTCAAAGGAAATGCTCATTGAAGAATTTCACATTTCCAGTTAGGATGCTGAATAGGTAAATATAATGCAAATATTACAAAATTCAAAATATCTGAAATCTGAAACACTTCTCTCAAGCATTTTAGATAAAGAATACTCAATGCATATAAAACGTATCTTCACTTCAAAAAGTTTTTTTCCAAAAAGTATTATTAAATGTTATACTAATTTCACTTTTTATATAGATGCAACTGTTGTTTCCAACAGGGGTGACATTTTACAAGTTGAAAACATTAAGCAACACTAGTAGATGACACGTAACATTGCTTTTGCATAATTCTTTTAAAGAGTTTTTTCTCTTTTTTTCAGAATTTTAAAATAATTTATTTCACATAAGTGTTAATAGTTGAGAGAAATAAAAATGATTATGTTTGTGATCATTTGGAATATAGACTAACACTGATAATGTCTAAATTTTTTTTCAGTTACGCAATTGTTTACAAAGAGTTCTTTCTCTTAAGACTAAGACTTTCTCTAGCTAGCAAGGGGGGAAAAATGCATTTTTCATAAGGCTGAATTATCTAATGGCACAACCACACTAAATCCTAATAAAGATGACAAATTTGCAGAGTACTGATTTACTCTTATATGACCCAAATAAATCTTTTATGGACTATATTTTGAAAATAGTCATTGGGACAGCTTTTTTAATCTATACATTTCATCAGCCTAGGAAAGAGATAAGGATGAAGGGGAGTGAGAGGGACCTGTGCACCTTGAAGATTTCCCTAAGTGTCTCTAGTCTTGGTTTCTCCTTTAACTAAAATAATGATGTGTGCCAAAACCTATTGCCTAAGAATGATATGCAGATCCCTTCAAGTGAATGGTTCTGTGACAGAAGAATACAGGAAGGATTAGTAATACTGTATGAAAAGTGAGGAAGGAAAGCTTAGTTTAAAAAAAGCGACACGTGATGGTAAGAAATAAAGTAATTCTAGCTTTTTTTTTCCGTGAAATATTCTGAGGAAATTATCTACAAAATGACAGTTATTTCTCAGAACATGAAAAGAATGCAAGCTTAACTTCAATTTCAGGTTCACGGATGATAGCAATAAAGCCACTGATATGTGCAGTCAGTTTTAAAGAGAGAGGAAAAAAAAAAAGGCTGCTGGGGAGAAACTTTAACAATAAGTTGACTAAGATTTGGAGTAAGGTTAAGAGAAAAGGCAACAAAGTAGGTACAATAAAATGGTGCATTTTTTTTTTTTTAATCTTGAGAAAATCAGAAGCTAAGAATCAGATCTAGCAAAGTGAGGTGAGAAATAGATTACAATGTTCCTAGGGAGAAAACAAACAAACATGCACATCTTTGTTAGTTTCTTAAAGTTTCACAAGTGAAGCAGGCCAATGTTTTCAAATAAAAGATAACTACATAATAGGAAATGACAGCTTAGGTTCTAGAGCTTAAATATTCTTTGAAGTACAATAAATGGCTATTTTTTAAAAGCTGAAAATATATTTGTTAGAAATGAGGCAATAACTAGAAACTGGACACTGGTAACTTTTGTACTACTGTAGTATATAACATTTTATTACAAGGAATTTATAGGCACTCTATACTTCTTTGGCTTTCTTTTAAGAGAAACAAATCCACTAAACTGTTTAGAAATTACATTCGAAATAAAAATTGTTTTCAGAAATTATACTAAAGTGTTCACCATGTGCGAGGTCAACATTCCTATGATGTGGGTGCTATTACAACCTCTGTTTTAGAAATGAATAAACAGAGATTTGAGAAGTTAATGGACTTAGTTATTGTCATTAACTAGTAAATGGCAGAGTCATGATACAAACTGGGATTGCCTTACTCTAAGCACAATGTCTTTATTACCATGACAAGCCATCTTTAGGTATTCAGTGAATCCTCTCTCATTCATGTAACATTCATCTGGTAAATGTGGAGTTTTGACTATGTTTCTATGAGAAAAATGGGCAGTTGGGGTGAAAAAGGAGAAGCAGGGAGACTGGTTAAGAGGCTACCACAGTGATCGAGGCAAACAATGACAACTGGGATATAGGGACATGAACAAAAGTGCAAAGAACAGAAAGATGTAGTGCAATCTGACCCATCAATGGGTTGGAAGTAGGAGTTGAGAAAAAGAGGGGAATCAAGGCTGATTCATGTTCTCAGCAATCGGACAGGTTAGAAGGTACAGAATTTACTGAGATGAAGAAGGAAAACTTTTTATGCTTATCTTTCTCTGGTAATGTCTAATCAGGGATCAAGACCTCTCTTTTGGACAGGTTAATTTTGAGACAACTAAGTGGATATAGAGTAGGCACTGGATATCCAATTCTGGAGCTTAACAGAGATGTCAGGGATGGAAATACAAATGTAGAGTCATTTATATATGACTGGGAAGAGGCTATACATAGGGAATAAAAAGGGGCCATTTACTTTTTGGGGTACTCCATCATTTAGGTTGTGTAGCAAGTTTCGGGGTACTCCATCATTTATGTTGGGTAGGAAAAGGAAAAACAAAGACTAAAGGAGAGAGATCAGTGGAGTAGGTGTGTCACAGAAACCAAGAGAAGGAAGTATTTCTGGGAGAAGGCTGCAATAAATGCCTCTGAATGGTTGAGTAGGATGGAAACAGAGTTGGATATTAGCTATAGCCATGAGGCTCTGGGTCACCTTAACAAGAACAATTTAAATGAAGTAGAAGGTATAACCCTACTGAGAAACAAGGGTTGGATACCTCATTGGAGTGGACTAATAAGAGAATGGGAAATGAGAAAGAGTGAACACAGATAACTCTTTTGATTACTTTTGTTAGGAATGGGAATAAAGAAATAGAGTTTATTTAATTGGGAAATACTAGAAGACATATGCAGATGGAAATGATTCCAAATTTCAACACGAATGATTTTTAGAGTTAATTACCTTCTCACACTTAAATAATATTAAATTTTCTAATTTTGAAGATTTACATCAACAGAAATAATCCACTTTTAAGTTTTTCATGATGTGCATCTGATTTTACCCTTGATACAAATTACTGTAAGGTGGGCAATATAGGTAAAGTTCTTACCTCTCTAGTTTGATGTTCACTGATAGGCTGGAATCGAGGAACAACCTTAAGCTGCTGTTCTAGTTTCTGTATTTCCTGTTGGAATACGTCTCTCTCATGTTCTCTATCAATGGCTTGCTCCTAAAGTTTAATAATAATAATGATAGTAACTAAAGAAACAGTATTTAGTGAAGCTATTATTTCTGACTTCTCCATTAGTTATGTGTTAGTTTTGTTTGAAGACCAAGGACTGATGATCATGGAATATCCCAAACCACAAAAGTTTTAAAAGATAACATTTTATTTTTTTGTATGGCACAAAAGGAAGCCTTTTTGGGCTTCTCAACAAAAATTCAAGTATTAATATTTAACTATTTTTTGAAGTACATTTTTTTTATTCAAGTAATATTAAACACAGGATGAAAAAATATTCACCTTAAAGTGAATTTACTTTTCTAGAACAAAGGAGGAATTCCACTGTTGATTTAGTCGTTAAACAAAATAATTAAAACAAATTATTTGGTAAATCAATTTCCTGAATCCTAATCTAGGTTTTATGCCTAAAGTTATAAAATGAGTAAGAATCTGATTCTCTGATCTATGAAGAGAATATTAGGCTTATGTGAAATCTCAAAAGAAAACAAAATGTGAAATTAGAGATTTAACATCTTTTTGGAAGAGAGTAGTGGCAGCACGATCACTACTCCAGGCCTATTTCCAATGGTCACACTGTTACCTGTACCTTTTACAGGTGAAGCAGTGGCGGTCCATTATCTCTTTGCCTATCTTAGTCTTTGATTAAATAAAAAACTAGAATTAGCTTCTTATCTGAATTTGGAAAGGTAAACTGGTGGGGCTTATTCATACTTTTTATTATGTATAATTCAATACACAATAAAATGTACTAATTTTAATTCTGAGTGCTGCACAATAAAAATTATTGGAATCTTAAATTGGAATAGTACTTTTTGATCAATTGGTAGAATAGACACCTAATAAAACATTGAAAAACTAATTCAAGTCTTTTTGTAACTTAAAATTCATAGCCTAGAATACTAGCAAAGAACATTCCACTGAGAAAAATCGATATTCAACTCGAGAATACTTACATCTAAAAATTTTCTCATTTTTTCTAACTGCTTTTCCAGTGCTTGGTTTTGCTGTCTTAAATCCATTAGTTCAGCATTTTTTTCTTGTTCCAGCTCTATAAACCTACTGACTTGTTCTTCCACGTCTATTTCTAGAGCTTTCACTTGTTTTTGAAGGTCATCACGTACTTTTTCAGCTTGACACTGTACTTCTAGTTTTTCCTTCATTAATTTTTCTGTCTCCTGCAGTAATTCTGTTTATTAATATAAAGTATACTGAGTTAAATTATAATTAATGATGTTATGATAATGAAATCCCTGATAACTATGTCCAAATTTTACCTTCATGGAATAAAAGGCTGAGAATTATTTTAAATATACATGACGAAGTAAATATTCTCTTATGAAAATATCAAAATATTAAAATATTTCTACATAAGTAAACAAGATCTTAATAAAATTATATGGAATTAACAAAAAAATGTGTCCTGTCACTAAAAATAATTTTTGTGAAAACAAAATAGCAAATGACCAAAAAGAATCTATTTTTACTACTGGGCAAAGAACAAAGTGTAATTAAATTCAAGCACAGAAAAAAAAAAATTCACCATTTTTTTTCACCTCAGGCAAAAAGCAATTCATTCCAAACCCACAAAGTCAATTTTATTTGCATACACAATAAACAGTAAGATCAAACACTGTAAATCTTTAACTAAGACAAGTAAGAGTTACAGAAGTATAAATAGATATAATTGAAATTTCCTGTTAGTCTTACTTCTTATTAGATCCATATTCCTGAGTTGCTTTTGCATGGTCACATGTATGTTAATCAACAGAAAACTGACATGTATGACAGGCAGTGTGGTATAGTGCTTAAGAACATACAATAGGCTCGGCTGGGTGTGGTGGCTCACGCCTGTAATCCCAGCACTTTGCGAGGCTGAGGCGGGTGGATCATGAGGTCAGGAGATCGAGACCATGCTGGCCAACATGGTGAAACCTCGTCTCTACGAAAAATACAAAAAAATTAGCTGGGCTTGGTGGCGCATTCCTGTAGTCCCAGCTACTCAGAAGGCTGAGGCAGAAGAATTGATTGAACCCAGAAGGCGGAGATTGCAGTAAGCTGAGATCACACCACTGCACTACAGCCTGAGTGACAGTGCGAGACTCTGTCTCAAAAAAAGAAAAAAAAAAAAAAAAAGAACATACTGTAGGCTCAATCTAGCTCAGCAACTTATCTCCCATGTGACAATTATGATGATGTCCTTTAGTTTCCTTATATGTAAACTAAGAATAATAATATTACTGATCTCTTAAAGTTATTTTGGCATTAAATGAGTTAATATATGTAAAGAAGAGTGTCTGAGGTATGGTAAGCACCATGTGTTAGCCATTATTATTATTAATATAGTAACAAAGTATATGTAGCAAAAGTAAAACAATCTTCTAATGAAGAAAATGGAAAGAACATATCCCTGCAGTCTTTAAACTAACTGATATGCCAACATTGTATTCAGGACTAGGAATCTCTAGAAAATAGCTTTCCTTTTAAAATAATACTAACATTAGATGTTAATATAAAAATAAATCACCAGAAAGCCTCTTATTAAATTTCATTGATCCTTTTGCTACCATCATCTTACATACTTCCTGATTTAGAAGGAGCATTTTAAAAACTCATAGATTCAAAGAGTTTAATATATTTGTTAAATGTTTTCTTAAAAAAATTAAAATGGCTGGGCGCAGTGGATCACGCCTGTAATCCCAGCACTTTGGGAGGCCGAGGTGGAGGCATCACCTGAGTCCAGGAGATCAAGAGTAGCCTGGCCAACATGGTGAAATCCTGTCTCTACTAAAAGTACAAAAAATTAACCAGGCATGGTGGCTCCCGCCTGTAGTCTCAGCTACTCAGGAGGCTGAGGTGGAAGAACTGCTTGAACCCAGGAGGAGGAGGTTACAGTGAGCCAAGATCGTACCACTGCACTCTAGCTTGGGCAACAGAGCAAGACTTCATCTCAAAAAACAAACAAACAAACATTAAAATAGCTTTAAGCTCTATGTAAAAACAGACACCATAAGATGATGGTCAGTATGAATCTCAGATGTTAATTTCAAATGAAAATATGTGCTTTTATTGTAAGAAAAGTTTTTTTTGTTGTTAAAGAGAAAAACTGTAAGTATGAAACAAGAGCAACACTGCAAAACTAGAGATATGTTAGTTGGTTGAAAATCCAGAGGTCACCCACATTTTGGAGTTATCTCTACCACCCAAACAGTGGCCATGCAATTGTATACACACACCTGCTCCTGGTGCTGCATCGACTGCAGCATCTACTAGTCCTAGGAGAATAGAGAAAAACAAAACAAAAAAAAGACACAACGAAAGTAAAATTTATATGTTTTCTAATTCCTAAAATAGAATAATGCACATGCACACATGTGTATCAAAAGCAAGAGTTGAAGACATTGATTATCACCGGTAACATTTTGAGAAGTTCCGGTATTTCTCAAATGTTTTACATGTATGACACATCCTTTCCACATTAAAAATTCCAAACTAAACCTGTTTAATTAATTTGAGCAGCCAGAAGAAACTTAACTACATTACAATTCTATATGCTGTATTTCTAACTTTATTAAAGTGAAATCAGTGAAACTTCACATTTAAAAATCCAACTGTATGTGTAATATAAAAGTGAGAGGACATGGTAAACAGGATTTAAAGTTCCATCGTTACAAAGACTGACATTTACTGCTAAATAAACTTTCACTTCAAGATATTACTTAATTTCTTATTTAATGAAAAATGAAAGGGTACTTACAAATTTAAGCGTTATTTGAACTCCTATTTAGATTAAACTAGATGTCAGCCTACCAGCCATTGACCTTTTACAATCGACTCTGCTTGCAAGTCAAAAATCCCTTCCACCTGCTCATTACTAGTGCCAAATCAGTGCTTTTAGATATTTAATTCAAGTATACATTTTTGCTGCCTCTCTGCTATTAGAACTAAACCTTACACAAATTTTAAAATATCCTGCCTCATTATTTGCAGATTTCTCCTGAAGCAGAAGTTTGAGGATAAATGAAGAACTATCTTTTCCTGTTAACATCTGCCCAAGGGGAAAAACAAAACAAACAAACAAACAAACAAAAACCTGATTCCACATCATTGGCTAATAGGACATTTATCTATAAAATAGATTTTCTTATACTTTTTCAAATCTCTATATAAAATATATGAATAATGGCACTGAAAGAGGAAAAAAAGCCACTGCAAACCTTTGAAGAATATAATAAAATCAGAGAAATGTTTCATACAAATTCTGAAAATACATACGTTGTTCAACTGGGCCCGCTTCTGCTTTCATAGCTTCCTTTTGTCTGGACAGTAATTCTCTTTCTTCTTGGATCTGCTGTTGGTCTGCCTCCAATTCTTGCAATCTGTTACTTGCACACAACAACTCCTGCTCAAGACGATCTATTATTTCAGATTTTTCCTGAATTTGCCTTTCAAAAAGAGTTTTTTCATCTGCGTAGCCATCAATGACACCTATAAAATAAAATTAACAAAGAATGGAACTATTACTCATTTCAAATTTAACCACTAGGTTTTAATACAAACAACTAGCAAAACTTTCCATCATTCCAACCTAATAAAAGTTTTGAATGAATTTGCTGCTCATTGCAGCAATGATTAACCTTTAATAGAGTATGGTCTATGCTCTATTAAACAAAGACATTTCTTTGTTTACCATTGTGCATAAACATGAAATTTTTCTGAATTTTCTTACATTCTGCTATACTAAAGTATCACATCACATAGGTGTAACTCACTTTAATAAACATATATAAACAATAAGTTTCTGGTGAGCTGACTACAAATTAGATGTTTGTGAACTAAATCACACTTCAATAATTAGAAAGTTGGTATTTTTAGTAATTTTAGAAGGCCAATACCCATAACAGCAGAGAAGAATAAAAAGAGCATAGGGCTTTAGAGGTTCAAAGCCTGGAATAACCATTTAATGGTAATGGTTGCCCTTTAACAATTTAATAACATCTTTTAGCTTCAGTTTACTCATCTTTAAATTACAAGGGTTGTCTTAAGATGGTGTGATTATGGTAGCAAGTCATCACCATCCTTTTTGGTATTTTTTAAAATTTTAATATTTTCTGTAACTCTATAAATTCTTTTTATAATTAAAACTATATATATATAGTTTTAAAAATTTCTTGGAAAAACTTTGAAGATAAATCACAAGTACTTTTTAATGGTCACTTTAAGTTAGACTGATGGCTTCCAAACCTGGCTGTGTATCAAAATCTCTATTTTAAGACTGAAATTTCTCTACCCTTAGTTGTCGATGGCAAATTGCTCACCCTCAGCCTTACTGAGCTCCACAGCTAGCTGTTCTCTGGCCCTGGACTCCTCATGAAGGCGCTCTTGAAGTTCCTCTTGGCACTTAAGGGACTCTGTTGCTTCTTGTTTCTGTCTAAATGACTCACGCATCAATTCTGTCTGTGTAACTTTCGCATGTTCAAGCTAAACAAACATAAAAGAAAATAAAGATTGGAAATACCAGTTCATTCTCCATTAAAGCTGGAAAAAAGAAGGATTTTTAAATAAAGATATACTACTGAATTGTGGTCATTTAGGTATTGCCAGTGCATGCTAAGATTAGCAGGTTGGATAAATTAGAGGAGACAAGTAAATCAGCTGTGCACAACTTTCCGTAAAGTGATGTATTCTAGCTTTATTGAACAAAAGAATATGCTTCTTTTGGATATAAACCACTTTAAATCAATGGATGTGTAGTTTATCATATGAAAGAAGATATAAAGTTAATGAAGCACAGGAATTTATTGTATTTTTAAAAGAATTTTATGTAACTATATGGTCTATGATAAATTTTATTTTACATTTAGTATTTATTGACTGTGACTCCTCTAGTATTTGCTATATACTTTTGGGGACTAATAATACATGATTAATATCATGGCATCAATTAACAAAATCATAGTGGCACAACAAAATAAAATACATTTAAAATGCATGATTAATAACAGTCTCACAGTAAAGTCGTAAGAATTTGTAAATTTATATATAAAGTACTTTGTGCATTAAAAAGATATTACTACATTTTAAGCTTAAAATATGATCAAATGTAGTGGTTTCTAATTTATAGTTACATGTCTATAACACATTATAAAATCATGATAATATTAAAGAATATTTTTAAAGACTTCTGTTCTTCACATCTGAGTGTTATTCGTCATAGCAAATGGATTTTAGAGTAAACTATAGCTTTTGATGGTCACTTTAAATCAATTTCCAAAATATCCAGTATGTAATTATTCTTGTTTTAATAGGATATTTTAAATATTACATATAACTTATTTGAAATTAATATGAATACACATATAAGACATAATAGAAAATTAATCATACATTTAAAATTATAAACTATTTCCTAAAATACTCATGATAATATGTTGTTACCTCAAAAGGAATAGTTTTACTTTTAACTGGCAAGAGTTTTTCCTTTAAATGTGGATAACTAATATGATTAATTTTTATTATAAATAAACATAACAATAAAGTATGAACTAATTTATACACAACTACTTCCTGAATTTAGTCACAACCCATATGTTAAAAACATAACTGCTTTTAATACACATGTCATTTTTTTCTGTTCATTATATAATGATTATCAAGTAAATACATCTGACTAAAAAGGATATGCATTTTTTTTCCCTTTTCCAAATTTACTATAGGGATACAACAAAGGATTTACAACAAAATAAATACTTGTTTTAGTAAGTAAATTAAGTCTTTGCTTCTATGTTCTACTTCTTGACAAGATTTAACCAGCCTTAAAATCCATTTAAATATTTATCATAAGACCACAAGAAAAAAACTTCAGTTTTACAAAACAAAAAAAGTGGAACAATCAAATACAGTAAATCTAGCAAAAAAAAAAAAATTCATTTATTATAGCAGATGAGATCCATATTTTACTGAGAGATAAGAGACACTCTTCAAATGTTCATCCAAATACTTAATATTTAAAGAATTTTCTTCCATTCAGAGTATGTTTATTCCTAATATCTATAAAAATATGAAGTATATAAAAATTTAATATTCAATATTTCTAAAGTATTTAAGAAAGTTATCATTACAGTAAAAGTATATGTAAAGTATCAGTCAATATTCTGTCACTTTAATATAAAAGTTGCAGAAGAGGTAACAAAACTATTCTGAAAACCATATGGCTTGTTAAATATTAGCTAGTACAGTACAAAACTCTGAAAGTCATAAAAGGTGCTGAATAACTTTTAGTTATACTGAATAACTTGTAGTGAACCTGAAATACTAAATATTCAAGCCTCTTTATGCTAAATACTCATCCATAACAATGTTTATAAAATATATTTCATATAAAAAGCAGAAAAGGATGTTGCTTTTTATATGATTAGGAGGAATATTAAAAACAAAAAATAAGTTCTTTAGGTTAAGAATATTAAAATTAGAATCCAAGCTTCCTTTTTTCCTTCTCTGGAACAGCCAATATATCGTATGATTATAAAGGTTTCCTAATTGCTCAATGACAATTCACTTAGCTGTTTTATAAGTATCACAATACCTAGTCTCTCAAATATAATAATCATTCCATTTTTATTCAGGATTGGCATAATAAACATACAAAAGCAAGAATCTTAAGGAAAAGCCGAATCTTTTTAAACAACCTGCCTGGCATTGGAGAACTGTAATATTATCTCATTCTGCTTTCTGTAATTAAAAATGTAGCCAAGTTGGAACTCAGACCAAATTTAGCCCTTACGTACGTCCACGATGAATGAGTAGTAACATATCAACAATAAAACAAGGTTCTATCCCATTTAGCCTTAATATAGACATTCAAAATTTAATTTCTCATTATAGTGTTTAACTAAATGAATACTTTTTATACTTACTGAATAAGGAGGGGTAGGCAGTGAAATTTTAGAAATAAGCTTTAATATATGCCCATTTCTTTTATGAATAAAGTGGAAAATAGAAGTATTAACAATTACTGAGTTATTTTCATCCAAATGTTCACATAGAGGAAAAGGATGTGGTAAAGGCACGCGAGATTCAACCTCATAAATGTCTTCATCTTGCTCTTCCAACCACGAGCCACTGAGTCTGACAGTTGCCAAATAGGTGCTGTAAGAATCCATCCCAGAAGATATAGCTGCCAAACTTCCTAATTTGCTTTATCAATTTTCTAATACATTAAAAAGTTCCTCTTAAGATCTACCATAGCAATATAAAAATTTATTAAGAAAACATATAAAATTAATTCATAATTCATACAATTGCAGAATAAAAGGAGGGGAAAAGTACAGGAAAAAAAACCTACAAATCTAAAAAAACTAGGTCTCTATCACTCTTCACCCCACCTCAAAAAAACCCAAACAAAAACAAAAACCAAAAAACAACAAAAAGTAAAAATAAAAGCAAGCAAACAAAAACACCTTTTAAACTAGAATAAGTCCTTGAAGAGAAGAATAAAAATATAAACATCTAATTAGATGAGCAACAAAACTGCTTTTAAGATTAAAGATGTCTGTGGTAATAAGTAAGCCTTCAAAGCAGAACCTGGCAGGGAAGGTCAAGTTTGAGATCTCCATAGTAGCAGCCTTGAGAAATGCAGTTGCAACATTATTTCCCTTGCTCTTTCTGCTTCACTCTATTCAAAAGGAAAAGCTCTTCTGAACTGAGCTATTCAAATAGCCTCTCAACGCTGAGCCAAAGGATTCTAGTCAGTGTCCCCTGAGGAAAAGGTCAGAACAGAGGGTGTGGTTTAATGTCTTTACCTATAGGTACACAGACAGGTGGAATGTGAATTAATACACCCACAAAAAAAGCCTGCCTGACAGGATCCAAGTTCCACGTCAGGGCTTTGAAAAGGGCATTTAGACAAGTTTATAACGTTTCTAAGATAAGCTGGTGTTTTTCCATTCCCTTAAAAAATTGCTTTAATTTTAAAATGTGAAATTATGTTTGAGTCCACATTAGTAATAAGTTATTCAAGTATATCAAATAATCATAATTATTTCTGGAAAATTAAAACTTCCTTTTGTTATTTCCTTAGAAATACTACTCATCTTTCAAGAAGCCACTAAAACTATGGACATTTCAGTTTTAACCTATTTTCACATGGTTTATAGAGGACGTGTTAAAGAAAAAAATTCTTTTTAAAGCTACACCATAAATAATATTTGAAAATTACACCACTTAAGGTATCTTATCAACCCTGAATAAACTTTAAAAGTCCAAGTATATATAATAGGCTTCTGGGTAGCTCTAGAAACCTGAGCAATAGTGAATAAACAAGCCACTCAGAATTTTAGAAGATAAACAACTTACTTTTTAATACATTTTCAATAATGAAAGTTGTTTTAAAGAAAGGAAAAAGCCCTCATTTTGGTGTTTTTCTATCCAGTAACTAAATATCCTGAACCCACAAAGCCTCTATTTAAATGGAAAAACCCATGCTTAATACCAACACAAATCTATTCGATAGCTACTCACACTGTAAAGTTGTTTAAGCCAGTACTCAAACCGTTTCAGGGTAGGTAGGCTAATAATTAGGGCGGAGAAAATGACATTTTGTACAGAAAGCCAGCATCTACAGGGAGATGCTTGTGGCTGTGGAGGGGCAGTTGCCTCTTACAAGTCTAGACTAGACAATAAAATTTTTTTGTTTATTAAGGTTTCTTATGCAACACTCCAGTTAGTCTATGAAGGTGTCTTAACAAAACACGTTCACAGACTAACTGGAGAGTTGCATAAGAAACCCTAATAAACACCTATACAGGATAGAGGCCTAACCTTATCACTGCTGCAGCTAAATGTGACTTTAGTGGGACTCTGGCAGATAGAAGTTGTCACTATCCCAGCTGCTCAGCCTTATGGACTGTGGGGACCCATGCTTAGCTTATCAAATACCTCTTAAAATACTCTTTCCCTGCTCCCTTTGCAAACTACAGTTTGTTTTGATAATCTGATAGCCAATTTGTCTAATTTGAAGCAAAACCAAAATCTGTAAATAAGAAATAGCCCTTTATAAATAATAACATTTAGGTCAGGATAAAACTAACTACAAAGATAAGAGAGAAAAATTACTGAGAAAAATGGACTCAAAAAAGTAACAGATTAAGATGGTTCAGAAAGAGCAAACAACTCTCATAACAGTATATTAACTGATGGAATAGTATATTAATTGATGTTCAGAAAGATGGCCCTGAATTAAAACAATTGAAATTACAGTCTATTATTTCACCCATTTTTGGAAGCATGTAAAACTTGCTTCCATCCATGTAAAACAAAATCCTGTAACTAAGTAGTTATATTAGGAACACAGGTCAAGGTAAGACGCTTACACAAAGAAAATAGGGTAAAATTAGGGCAAAAAAGACTTGAAAAGCAGTATTAAATAAAGATGATTCAGGATGGTGGCATACAGCCCTTGTAACAATAGTAATATTAACTGATGATATATTAATTGATGTTCAGAAAGGTGACTGAATTAGAGTAATTCAAATTATATTCTATCCTGCTTTCCCCCTCTATTTTAGAAAGCATATAAAACTTCTTGCAATCAAAAATAGTTATAATAAAATGACTTAGAAGAACACACTTTTAATTACTCAGACTAGCTGGTTATCCCCAGATTTCAGAGAATCAAGATTTTAATATATATTTGAAGGCTATTAATTTGCAGCATAGAGTTGTTTCCTAAACAAAAGAGCTTTACTTAAATCATATAATGTCAAGCCATTTAACCATTTTTCCTCATACATATTTTCCTCAAACTGTAATACATTTCTGTTGCTCTCTTTTGGACTTTGATTTGTTTACCTATTGCTCTAAGTTATTTCACAGAGGACCTACAACCTGCAAACATTACCCTGACATAGCCCAGACCAATGCTAAGCACATTGGGGACGATACCTGAAGGCAAAATGTTTCAGCATTTTGATTACAGGTTTGTTTCAAACACAACAATGACAAAACAAAATCTTAACTTATACTACTGTTTCATCCTCGGATTCCTTTTCTGAGAAAATATAGAAGCATGTAGCTTTGATGTTGTAATTCTTAAAAACAAGTATTAGGAAGCCCATATAAATTTCCTATAGTGAAAATCATTCCATGGGAATAAATTACATATTCATTAATTTCTTCTAAGGCCTAGAGGAATCTCCTGGTAAATAACCTCCTATGGCTCTCAATAATACTTCTGGATTCTGGAAAACTTTAATTGCTGAAAAACTATCCCTAAAAAAGAGAATGGTTTCGATTTCTACCTGATTCAGGAATCCAGAATCTGTGAAACCATACTCTCAAAGATAAAACTTCTGCAGAACCACAAAGAGACTACTGAGTAAGAACTGTGTTAGAGAGATTACCTCTCTAAGGGCCTTATGACAGTCTCCTAAGTATTTTTTTTTCATGCTATCATGAAAGCTATCCCAACAAGCAGGAACCTAACAATAAAGTGAATATAAGCCTGATTGTATGGTAGCCTGTCCAAGCAAAAGAGAAGTAAAACCATTGTAATAAACGTATTATAATATAGACTTGGACATACCATTGGGCAAATTACCCCTCAAATCAAATGCCTAAAGTAACTCCTATAATACATGTTATGAAATCAGGCCGGGCGCGGTGGCTCATGCCTGTAATCCCAGCACTTCAGGAGGCCGAGGCGGGTGGGTCACGAGGTCAAGAGATCGAGACCATCCTGGTCAACATGGTGAAACCCCGTCTCTACTAAAAATACAAAAAATCAGCTGGGCATGGTGGCGCGTGCCTGTAATCCCAGCTACTCAGGAGGCTGAGGCAGGAGAATTGCCTGAACCCAGGAGGCGGAGGTTGCGGTGAGCCGAGATCGCGCCATTGCACTCCAGCCTGGGTAACAAGAGCGAAACCCCATCTCAAAAAAAAAAAAAAAAAAAAGAAATCAGCCAATCAGCCTATAAGGCAGATACTTGTCCAGTGCCCTGATACTCAGAAATTTTGCTCAATGAATGACTCATCTTAAGCATCAAGTCCTATAGTAAACTTTACTTGGTCCCTACCATACCCCAATACGTCACATGCTGCTTTCTTCTCTGGTCTCAGAGTATCCTGTAAAAAGCTATTTTCCTGAATTTCTCTTTCACTGAAAACACAAAGATATTACAGCATACATCCCAGCTGTTTTACATTTTGTTATAAGTGAAAAAATATGAAGGTTAAAAGGAAGTATACTATTATAAAGTAGAACTGAATAATGACATGTTGAAGAGGAAAGTGAAATATAAGTTATTTCACAAAGATATTATACAACATTCTATGTCAATCTGTTAAAAATAGTCATCAGATTCAAAATTAAAAATAACTAAAAAAAACAATTTTAGTTATTAATTAATGAGACTATTCTGAAGATGCCATACTACACTGGATTAACTAAACTACTCATAATTTATAATAACATCAAATGGCTTTAAACATCTATCCATGGAAGATTAAAAACTGAACTGAAACTAGTTTAAAAGAAAGTTTTTAAAAACACTTATTCCCAATGCTGAAAAATATTATTCACTTAAGAAATACCTCATTTTTATTACTTTTTTAACCTGATGTCAACAACTAGTTCAACATTTTATATAAAAGATGATAGTATAGTGCTTCAAAATTAAGCCAGAACAAGGTGAACATTATACTAACAATCCACAGATTAGTGGTTCTCCAACTTTAGTGTGAATCAGAATCATGTAAAGGACTTGCTAAAAACACAGGTTGCTGGGCTCCCAGTTTCAGTAGGTCTGGGGTGGGGTCTAATAATTTACATCTTGAAGATATCACCAGGAGATGTTGATATTGCTGGTTAGGGGTTGTACTTGAGAAGTCTCTGCCATCAGTTACTACTCTATACAAAGCTTTTGTAATCTATTTAGTGATATTTCAATTATAATAATACGGTAGAAGCTAAATAACAGTGTGAATTTAGTATTTAACAAATTGGGAAAAATCTGGAAAACGCCATGGTCAGACTCCTCCTGTACTTCACTACCTGGTCACATTAACAGACGGTTGCTATGAGCTGTGGTCTTGGCCTGGGGAACTGAATGTTTCAGGGGGAGCCCACACACTTGACTGCTGACAAATTTTGGACAAGTTTCTCTCCAGTAGCCTGTTAGGAACAAGTGGCCTATTGGAACCACTGACCACTTCTGATTTATTTAACATTCTTCATGGTACTTACCAAAAGATAAATACTACACTGCATTAACTAAACTGCTCATAATTTACAATGGCATCAAGTAGTAGCAACAGTATTAACATTAGGCAAGATCGAGGTCAAAAGTACTTAAAAGTGGTCAAGAAACAAAAAGTATTAACAGTTGTTTTCATATATGAAAGTACAAATCACAGAAATTAAATACTAATATACCTGAAATAAGCAACAAACAAAACAAAAGCAGGATCATGTAGGAATTCAGAATCATTTCTACAACTTCCATAGAACAAAAGGGATAATTAAGATGCATATGCCTTCAAGCTTCGAAAGTGCCAAACAGCAACCAATGAAAATACCTAAATTAGCTCAGTCGAGAGAGTGAGATAGCATATTGTACTTCAAACTCAGTACGTATCAGCAATATAAGAAGGTTACCTGACTACTAGTTTCACTTATGGCTTCTAGGAGTTTTTCAACTGCTGCTTGTAGTCGAGAGCTAATATTCAGCATAAGTTCTTCATTTTCAGGGTCTATTTCAGTTCCAGCAAAACCACTCCTAACGAGTCGTTGTGACAGCTCTGTTCCTTCCTCAGTTACTTTTGACCACATGCTAATGTCATTTCTTGGCATATCACTTCCAGAATAAGAGGGAATGGATTCATCTGTAACTAGATTAACAGTATTTTAAAGGCATAAATTAATTATAATAATTAAAATTTTTAAAGTTATAAAATAAAATCAAACTAAAACTTGAAATCATGGAAATTGTAAGGTCTTTTAAAACAGTGTGGTAACAAAACAAATACAAGATACAAATACAGAATATAATATTATTCAATAACCAAGCAAAAGAATGAGAAATGTTATGCTAATAGGAATTTCCAGAAATTGATATTTGGGTCACTCAGTATTTTTTTCCTTGAAAAAACTTCTAAGATACCTTTCAACAGAAATTTACTACATGCTCACCATGTAGAGTTTGCTAAGTAATAGGAACATATAGGTGACAAGATCTGGTTCTAACCCTCAATGAATTTACAGTGTAATGAGGAAATACATAAACAATCACAAGAAAAGAAAAGCATTGTGCAGTAGGACGTTCCAGGTGTATAGATGGATACAGACACGTGCCTGAATTTGTCTGATGCAGGCTGACTTTTGAGCCCACATTGGGCAATATCACCTGCTTTGGCTACACAGTAAATGGGACGAAGATCATTTTGTTGCTTGCTACTTTTTTAAGAGAAATACTGGGATAAGATTAGACTGATGAGCAGTTCTAATTTAACTATGGACGTTGTTATTCACATTACCCACACTATTTTTATTTCTTATGTAAAAAAAATTGAGTTTGCATGAGCAGAAGATAAGCTTTACAAGTATTTTCTCTAAGCTAAAATAAAAGCATAGGTTATTCACCACTGCTACAAAATAGTCATCCATGGCAAATGTTACAGCTCAACAGTGAAATTTCCTGAAGAGGCATTACCTATTCTTTTATTACACGAAGTATATATTTGTTATCAGTACCTATTTAAAATTAACAAACTAAAGCAGAAGAAATCTTAACGTACCAGGTGCTTGGAATAAGTGCTTGAATTTCAGTTTGACACATGCACTCAAGAACTATTTATTAGAACTTATCTTGCTAAAGTACCTGGTGCCATATTGAGTTTTCTTAATCTGTGTTGTAATGCCATTCAGATACAGCTTCAGACACAAGATCTGAATTCAGCACAATTCAATATTCACTAAGCATGTCCTCTTTATAAGCTACTGGCTGAGAAGTCCAAAATAGCATTTTAGGGCATGATTTTAAATGTTTGCCATTAAATATAGGTTTATCTAATTCTTAATATAACAGCAAATACAACTTTCACTTTGTATTTTTATTTCCCAAAGTAAAAAACACATCAGCTACACTGGTACTTATTTATATTACTCCAAGTGCTCAAAATTGAATACTTCAAAAATACTTAGAAGTGCAAGATAATCTTGGAATTTATAGCATCTTTACGTGAGAAATTAAATGCATTCTAGTGACATTTTCTTTCTCATGGGTACAGAAATGTGAGGCAAAGGGAACAGTGCGATATCATGGGAACTCTAGGCCTTTTGGGGCAAAGGGACATGAAGAAGTAGTGGTGAGGTAGGTGAGAGAGCTAAAAGAAGGTAGCTGGAAAATAAGCTGGATCCAAGTTGTAAATGGTCTTGAATTTCATAGGAACCTTGGGGGTTTTGCTGTAAACAAATGGAAAGAGTAAATCATATTTTGAATAGGGAGCTAATATCAAATATGTGAATCAGGAAGCAAATTGTAGCAATGCAGAGGTAAGTTAAAGAAGAAAAAAAATTGTTTACATGTTATTTCAATTGTCCAGATGAGAATTGATAAAGACATGAACTAAGATGGTGGGTGGTGGGGGGTGGTGTCGAGAAAGAGCACAGGTTGGAGAAGACAATGTAGAAGACAAAAAGGAAAGAAGATCTGTAGAAGATGACTCTGGGTTTCCAGCTTAGACAATTCTTAGGTGACAGAGAAGTCATTAAGAAAAATACTAAAAAATCAGGAGAAAATATACATAGTAGGGATGAAAAATTAGTGTGAAATGTTAATGGGATTTGTGGAGATGAGCCAACTGTGGGAACTTTGAATCTGCAATGACTTAGGAGTTATTTGTAGAAAGGTGAGAGTTGAAACATTGGAAATAGATATATTTGTCTTAGGAGTAATATTTAGCGAGAGAAGGAAGACAAAGTTGAAGCCTCTGTATATCATAATCTAATAAAAGAACCTGTGTTAAAAAAATCAGAGAGAGACAGGAGAGAGATGTTCTTGCAGGCAAAAAGAGACTGCTTCAAGAAGACACTCTAGTAATGTTATTTGTCTAGAAAGGCAAACAGAAAAGGACTGAGAAGATGCTATGGATCTGACAACTGGGAGGTCAGTGTTCTCCTCTGAGAAAGCAGCTTTGATACTGCAGGAATAGAAATCAAAGCTGGTGAACACAGGAGTTAGTTTATTCTCTGATTAAGTTTGCTGAAGTTTACCTTGAGCAGGGAACAAAGGTGAGAAAATTCAACACTTCTTTTTAAAGACAGTATGAAGACAGTCTAATGTTTTGGGGTATAGAGAAAAAAATCAACATGAAGAAAAGACTGAAGATACTGTGTATTAGAGGGGAGCAAATCTCAAATACAAAATACAGAGGATGTGTGAAAGTGACTTACAAAACGTCTCTGAATGTTAGTTTCTTGAAATGGCTAATTTAAAAAAATAGACATTAAAGTACCTAGAAAAGGTGAAGATGTCAACTAGCTTAAATTATTGTCTTAACAACATTTTGAAGATATAAACAATCTAAAATAATCTGAATATGTTCCAAGAAAAAAAGAATTTAAAAAAATCCTATAAAATAGAAAATGAGAAAGACATCAAGCTTAAGTTTTATTTTTAATAACTAGTCTTGAAGGGAAAAATTCATAGGATAATATAGATTAGCAGGGGAACTTCTGAGACGCCAATAATAGGCAGTCTAGTTTGGTAAATAGAATCATTTCAAATTGGCAAACCTCTTGGATTTATGTCTTAAACATAGTAAATGATGGTTATTCAAGTCCTTTCGTTATTAACTTTATGGATTGTATCATGTTCATTCCCTGACAGATAATGATAAACTCCTCAGGTTAAAGCAGGATGGGCAATGTGATAAAGCCTTCTCTGCCCCAAAGGCTCTCTGAATCTCTATGGCTTCAACAGAATTCATTAGGCTCCAGTCTGACCCTGATTATCTAACTGCTGAGAAAACTGTACGGAAGCCCTGGGAGACTTAAGAGGTTTGCCCAATATCACAGTGGGCTAGAAAAAAACCAAGGCCTTCTGATTAGTGCAGTGGCACGATCTTGGCTCACTGCAACCTTCACCTCCTGCGTTTCAAGCATTCTACTGCCTCAGCCTCACAAGTAGCTGGGACTACAGGTGTGCGCCGCCACACCTGGCTAATTTTCATATTTTTAGTAGAGATGGTGTTTCACCATATTAGCCAGGCTGAACTCCTGACCTCAGGTAATCCACCTGCCTTGGCTTCCCAAAGTGTTGGGATTACAGGTATGAGCCATCGAGCTTGGCCCCTAGCATTCTTCCTATAAGACAGCATTTTTCCAAAAGGAGGCTGCAGCAGACAAGATTCTGTCCTGGCCTCCTATGGGAGAGGTGAGCATAAAACCACTGAATCATCACAGTGCAGACCTAAAGGAAATTTCTTTTCAACACAACCTGGGGAATTCATTTTTATGAACTGATCTAACATTCATTCGGGTTTAAGTGATTTTACGTTCGCTCAAAATTTCCCTTCAATTTCTTAAACTAGGTTACTCTTATTAGTAAACTACGTTACAAATATTAGCAAATCTATTATCTATTTTTTTGAGTGTTAACAAGTCCATACATGTTTAAAATCTAAACAAGTTCAGACTTGAAGGCTGAAAATACATCACAAGTGTTACCACAAAAAGTCGTTTATGAAAACTGAAAAGCAAAAGTTGCTTCACAATTATTTTTTTTATTATACTAAAAAACATAAAAGAAATCTTTCAAAAGTATATTTCATTTTAACAAATAATGCTTCCATTATAAATATGAAGAAATGTCAGAAAAAATTCTTACATATGGAGCATAGCGTTAATATTTTAAAGCCAGTATTTTCTTTGAAGTTTATATAAAAATTAAGATGCAGATGGATTCATTAAGTGTCCCCAGTAATATCAGTGGCTACTCTAATTTTATTAGTAAGACTATCACATCACTGCTAAACATAAAAACATTAAGATGGAGTTAATTAAATGGAAAGTACATGTAACCAATGATACTAATCCTAGCAAAATTATCTCTGCTACAATATTCTATATACTATATTTCTTAACTGTGGATTTAGTTTTTCCTCTTATCTTAATATTATTCTTTCAGAATCAGTCAACAGTTAAATAACTAAAATTTTAAAGGGTTTAGTTGATTCAAATATATGTAGTGGTTTTAGGCAAAATATTAAGTATTATGACTTTATTTTGCTTTCAATCAGAATAGCAATAATTCCTTCACTAGACTATGAATTGCTGTAAAGCTGAGAGCATAAAGTGCTCAGTAAATGTCTGTAGAATTAAACTCATAAAATTGTTTATAATTGGAAACTATGGCCAGTCCGTGGCTCATGCCTGTAATCCCAACACTTTAGAAGGCCACGGCGGGTGGATTACATGAGGTCAGGAGTTCGAAACCAGCCTGGCCAACATGGTGAAACCCTGTCTCTACTAACAATAGAAAACTATTAGCTGGGTGGGCATGGTGGCAGGCACCTGTAATCCCAGCTACTTGGGAGGCTGAGGCAGGAGAATCGCTTGAATCTGGGAGGTGGAGGTTGCAGTGAGCCGAGATTGTGCCACTGCACTCCAGCTTGGGCGACAGAGTGAGATTCAAAAAAAGAAAAAAAAAAGAAAACTATTACTGAATATCTTAAAATAGGATATACATATTTTATCTATGTTGGAAGATTAAGATACACTTATGCAAGAAAATAGGCTAGTGGATCAGAAGTCCTTTTAGGTCTGCTTTCTCATGGAAAGTGAACATAAATATCCTCTGTGCGTGAGTTAAATTACCAATTCATTCCTTTTTATGGAGACAGTGCTCTGGAATTAAGTTCACTGTCTTTTAAGGTATGTTGTCTGCTGAATACTTTGGCAGCCATGTTGAGAAGCATCTAAGAGAAGTGCTAACAACAATAAAAAGCACAAAATACATCTGCAATGCACAGATCATTCTCAGAGTGTGTTTTGAACATGGCAGTCAACCTGGTCTAGGTCTTACCAGTAGAACAGCAAAATCTCTCCCTAGATGGTTAAGTGAAACAAGCCTGTGAAAGAAATGTTTTTTAAAAAGCATAATTTGATAAACACTTTTACCAGACCAAGAAAATGTTATTTAATTCCTCTCTATAGCTAACAATCCATATGCAGATATCAAATAGCTGTGATTGAGAGCTTAACCAAGAGTGAAATTAATTTGAAAAATCCTTCTATCAAGTTTAAAAAGAATGAATTTGAAAGCAAGGTTCAAAATTCAGTATTTCAGCTCTTAATTTACTAAACGCAATTTTTTTCATAAGTAATGAGACACTGAACTAAAAGCAATTTTTAAAATTATCTTTGAACTTAATTGAGGTGTTTTAAAATCAGTTTTATTTGCAATTCCAAATCAAGCTTTTCTCTGTGCTTAGAAACACACTGCTGGCCAACTTATAATTAGGCAAACCTTCCACAAATGGGATAATTCCTTCTCATTTTTCCATATGAAATTTAACAGACAGAATGCTCTCAAAAATTACAAAAACTGGCATCTTAGGTCTGCCTCTAACTGGGGAGAAGTGCTTGAGTATGGAATGATAGTGAACTGTGGGCTTGATCTTCTGAGCCGGGAGTCCAGATTCTATGTTTCTCTATCTCACAAAACTTTTCTCCCCTTTTGATTTCCTCATTTCCCTCTCCTGCAAGGAACAAGAAATTGAAAAAACAACAGACAATGAAGTTCAGCAATGTGATGGAAAGAAATGGAAAAAAGAGGCTAGGTATGGTGGTTCATGTCTGTAATCCCAGCACTTTGGGAGGCTGAGCCAGGCAGATCACCTGAGGTCAGGAGTTCAAGACCAGTCTCACCAACATGGTAAAATCCTGTATGCTAAAAATACAAAAATTAGCTGGGCATGGTGGTATGCACCTGTAGTCCCAGTTACTTGAGAGGCTGAGGCAGGAGAATCACTTGAAGTTGGGAGGCAGAGGTTGCAGTCAGCCGAAATTGTACCACTGCACTCCAGCCTGGGTGACAGAGTGAAACTCTGTCTCAAAAAAAAAAAGAAGAAAAAAAGAAAAAGAAACAGAAAGAAGAGCCCAGTCCACACAGCTAAAGGAAGACGGAGTTATGAAGAAAGCTCTGTCATATCAAGACCTCATCTCTGAATCCACATACATTTTTTAATATTTCAACCCACTTTTCCAAAAGGAAAAAAGAATCTAGTAGAGGACAGTCCAAAGATAAGACCAAACCTTGGGTTTCTTATCAAGACTTTCTTCTAACCATTTCAACAGGTATGTGAAACTGATGCTAGGTTCCTAAAAAGCCTTCATTTCTAATCTTTTCTTAATTTATAGGATGGTTTCAGGATGTCATCCATACCTCACAGATACTGGTAAGAGTCCCGAGTACTGAGTAGAAATTTTGTTTTATCAGTGGAGAAATGTAACAGCATTCTGGTTTATGTATGCACAGTAGCAACTCTGGGTAAATATAATGACAATTCTATGATACCCACTTGCAGAAATGCTATATAATAATGGTGTTTGAGAAGAGTCATTCTGAGGTATTTCTGTTTGAAGGTCCATTTGCTGGAAAATACTTATTTTCTCTTCCATATTTTCAACACATAGCAAAATGCCTTGAACTCAGCAAGATTTATTGAAATGATTGTTTCAACAGTATAGAAAATAGTACCTTTTGTGTGTTCTTCATGGACACATGACTTCACAGATGCCTCTGCTTCTGACCTCCAAATTAGGCTGGCAGATGACTGGCTTTTACTAGATCTATCTAGAATCCCAAGGACATGGCGACCAATTGTTTCTTCAACAGCTGCTGTGGTCTTTACAACTTCTAAGAGGATCTTCAAAAGTCTGTTATTAGCTTTCTGGAGTGCATACCTGTACAGATAAAGAAGCACTGATTAAAATGTTTAATCTTTCGGAAGCAAACACTTTGATTATGTCCAACAAAAAACACACTGCAAAATATCTGATTTGAAAAATAACAGGTGATCCTCTCTATTAAAATAATATGCAAGAGTATCGACAATAAAGTGCTTCTTGTTTTTTATTTGTGACTATATATAAATATATTTTGAATAGAGACAGGTTTCACCATGTTGGCCAGGCTGGTCTTGAATTCCTGACCTCAGGTGATCTACCTGCCTTGGCCTCCCAAAGTGCTAGGATTACAGGCGTGAGCCACCACACTCGGCCTTGTGACTATATTATAAAGTGATTTGTTTTTGTCTGAAAAATTTTGGCCAATCAGCTTAATCATACCATTTTTAAAAATGTACAGTATTGAATTGATCTGAAAAAACCCAAATAACTAAAGTCTTATGCTAGTAACTAGGTTACGAGAAAATTTTGGGAGACAAAATTTAAGTTTTAAAAACTATGGTAGTGACTAAGCATATGCAAGTTATTGAGCCTGATGTCCATAGTTATACATATGTACTTTCTACATTTAATCTTTCTATATGTCAAACATAAAAACATATTTTAAAACATAATTTTAAAATCACACCAGAAAAAATTACGTGGTAGTATTTGTACAAGTTAACGGTGTTGAGCTGAATGTTTAAATTACTAAAAGTAATAGGCAGAGACCTGTGTTTAAAAAGGTCTGCAATTAAATTTCACTATCTGTCAACACCAGAGGGAGTATCACAGGCCGTTTTTATTACATCTATTCCAGAGACAAATTTCTCAAGTTACACTCACCACACTCATTTCAGTCAGTAGAAGAAGCCTGTTTTCAACCAAATAGAATGAATGTGGTGTGTCTCTCTTTTTTAAAAGTAATCGTTATTTTAAAAAATTTGGCAAGTAATGCTAACCACCCACCAAAAATATCTCAGCAATTACTATTACAATTTTAATGCCTGTATTTCTAGACTTCTCCTCCTGCCTCTCATAAATACATATATATATATATATATTTTAAAACAAAAATGAGATCATCCTGAAAAAAGTGCTTTTGTACACTCTCTTTTTTGCTTAACATGAACATTCTATCATGTGAAGAAAGGTATTTCCATAAATGGTGATTCAGAAGGCTGCCTGATTAATTTTCTTAAAAACTAAACAACTCTCTTGTCCTAACAACTCAGTTCAACAAAGGCACTGCAGCGGCAAACTTTATACATGCAGACAAAATAACAGACTTTCACAGTAAAGGTCTTCTGTCTTAAGATAGTTTTATCTTTCAGCTTCACACTGTAGGAGATGCCAACAATCAGGCTAAAGGATATCTGTTTTCAAAGGCACATGACATATCTATTTTAAGACAAGATAATAAATGGAGAAGTTTTTCTTTAGTATTTGTCAAGTGAAAGAGACAGTTCTATTTTTGCACCTAGATCAAGTTCTCTGCTTATATAATCAAGAATACTAAAAATAAAACTCAAATAATTTAGTCGAAAGCCAAGGGTTTTATTTCCTTAACTTGTTCTGAGGTTTTGTTTAAGCCCCAAACCCCAGGACTAGAATAATATGAAAATATTTCTACTGAAAATAATTAAAATTAATCTGATGGTTAAAAAAAAAAAAAAAAAAAAGAATGTTCATTTTATTGGCACTTACTGTAAAAATTCCTAAAAATCAAATACTGCATAGTTTTCAAAATTTACCAATTAGAGATAAATAATATAAAATAAACAAAGTGTTTATTTTATATTGCCATGGTAACTCTAATTTTCATACACTGTCTTTCTTGTTTGAGTTCCATACTGACTGCGTTCCATACTGATGATCCAATGGGGAAGCCAAAATCTTAGGGGCCAAATTCCTCCATGCAAGCTGAGGAAGGAGGTTAGGAGGACACAAGAGGGTTGACAGTCACAGAAATTGGAAAAGGAGGAAATTAAGTTAGTAAATATTAGTTTTAATTTAAAATTAAAGAAATAATTTCATTTGAATAAAACAAAGTTTAAAATATTGTGCTTAAAGTCTTTAATACTAATGTAGGATAACTATTCTCACTTAATATTTACATTTTTATATTAATCTCTACAAAAATCAAAGTAAGGAAAAGTTTTGTTAACATCAGGTGATTAGTTTATTCCTCTATAGGACAGGGATATAGATTAAAAGTTGTCATCTGTTATGTAGCAAATGCATGAAAGAAGTTAAATGTAGAATATTTATATTAACAATAGTTTTTTTTTTTTTTCTCAGCATAAACAAGCCAGGGGATGGCTTACACTGAATACATGTCCATACAGTGAAGGAATGTAGTTCACAAGTAGAACTGTGTTTTTAGGATACAAAATGGCATCTAAGTATAAAATTAATGAAGAAAGTTTCAATATTCAAATACCTTAATACTAACAATTAAGTATGTGATTAATATCCAATAAAAAATCACATAGAAATTTTTTTTAAAAAAATTTATTATTTAATGATGAAAAACTGAAAATCTACACATACATGGACACGTTTCATACACAGTATGATGACTGTTAAGACAAAGTATAAACGTACAAGATAAAAATAAGGGTGAAGTTTATTACATGGAAACAACCATTTAAATTTACTTTGCACTGAAAAAGTACACATTTTGTATACCTTTCATTAGATAAAATCTCAGGAGGCACATCGTCAGGTTTTCTGTCCAATTCCTTTTCTTTAAATGTCTCTTCCTCAACTTCTCCTTGGTTTTCACTTCCATTCTGTTTAAGTTTGTGTAAAGGAAGAGAGGATAAGACAGAAAGAAAGCCTGTCATCTTGGAAATAGCATGTCATTCTTCTATATTGCTATGAGGTGAAATAGCAACCTCTGTGCACAAAATTGATACTATTTGGTATAATATTTAACTATATTTGAGATAAGTGTTATCAAAAGAGGATAAAACATTCTAGAACACAAATAAAAAATTTTAATGGGTTCAAATTATGCATGCTATAGTGCAACAATAAAGTTTGTTAGGTTCTCTTTGGTGAAACAATAGTTGCTGTTACAGCAATGCCAGATCCAAATCACCTTAAATGAAATGTAAGGCATTCTGACTCCACCTACCTTACACATATGCAGTCATGAAATATGTTAAGCTCAATACCTATAAAAGAATACATCTTATACCAACAACAAAGACAAACAAATCCTACTGAATTGTTGATACATTGCTCCTAGGTGGGCCAAAGTCCATACTACCTGTGTTTGCGTACTGCTGTTGCGCAGCTCACAACACAGCTTCTCTCTTCCAGCTAAAGACAGCTGCTTTAGTGCTTCCAGCTCCTCTAAAAGCACCCTCTCTCTCTCTGAAACCAGGTTTTCATTATCTATGGAGGATCTCTAAATAAGAAAAAAGGTCATGAGAGAATATTGTTTGCGATAGAGAAAAAGGGCAGAAATATTAAGAAGATTCCTTTTAACCCCCAGGACCAATAGGTCCTGGCTCTACTTATGATTTATATTGCCATCATAAGGAGTTAAAAGTATATACAAAGATCAATGCAAAATTTAAGATATTTTTTAAAAGCCAATTAAGCCTAAATATTCAGGAATTTGTGCAGTTCAATTAATTTTATCAATTTTGCATTGAAAATTAAGAAGTTTGAATTCACAAAATGCAATGAAGAAAAGCAAAGTTAATTTTTCCAAATAATGTTTTATGCTCAGCTCCCAATTTTCCTATTATTTTATATTTGAAAGAATACAGGTTATCTCTTATTTACTTATCTCTCTTTTTAGCTTCAGTTTTCAAAATTAAATTCAATAAATTTGTTTTCATAAGAACTTCTACATAAATATTTCTTGCTTTTCTGCAATGGTTTTGTGAGTATATTTTATACAGCAGTTGACGAGAATGCAGCTCCCAAATACCAAGAAGTATTTAAATTTAGTCAAGAAAGGGATAAAAATGTTAAATAAATTTGCATTTTTCAAATCAAGAAGAGATGTTTCCCTGGAAAGAGTTCCAGAAGCATACTACTTCTGATTTCCATTCATGATTAAAAAGATGGATTAAAGACAGATAAAGATAAACCTTTGAGAGGCTAATTGGTGGACTCACAAAACTATAAATGAATATAGGAAAATTGAATGATAGTAACTGTATAATGAAACACCTCAGCACAATGTTACTTCCAAAATGTCAAAGTGATATATATGGTTAATGGAATGATAAAACAAAAACAAAAACAAAAACAAACAAAATACCTTGTAGCCACTTTTCCAGTGCTTGAAAAAGGAGTTAAATAAAATGACAGAAAGACAACACCCACTCCAAGATTGAGGTAGGTGTTCCTTACAAGATCTAAAGCTTCTATGTTAGTAGAATGTGTTCCTGATGCTAAATATATGTAGTTTATTCAGATTTCGGCAAAAAAAAAAAAAAAAAAAAAAAAAAAAAAGATTATGGCTACATAAAAAATACTGCTGTTTTAATTTGGGGATCAGGTTCAAATTGGTGTTTGGAAAAAATAATTGAGGAGAGAAAAGGGACTATAAGACCCTTACCTGGGCTAACTGTCTATTAAGTCTCTTAATCTCTTCTTGTAGCTGTTCCTGGTCTTCTCGCTGTCTCTCCATCTGACGCATATGTGCTTGCCTTAACAGTTCTGTTGCCTGTTGATGTTCTTGGTATTGTCGTACAAGTTCCTGTCTCATATCTTCCAGCTGTTCTTCATTTAACATTAGTTGCCTAGAAGCATCCATGCTTGACACCGAAATCTCATCATGAATCTTTAATAGTTAAAAAAAAAAAAAAATTCTATCATAACACATTTTGTGAAAATCTGTCAGCCTTAATATTTTAAACAAATATGAAAGCAATTCTATTATCCCACAAAGAATGCGATGTTTTATTTTTATTAAACAAAAACATAATTTTTAAATGATGTTCTTAATTATAATTCAAAAACAACATAAAGTTACTTTATTATCATATACGTTATTTTCCAAAAGCAAAACAGCTATTTATCAATTGGTTTAGATTTAATCTAATTCTAATAGAAAAAAAAGAACAAAGATACTTAGGATTCCTTCTACTCTTAATGACGCTGTAATGCCATTATTCCTCTTGACATTTTATGATGGGAAAATAGTATCAATAGAATATTTTATATTTTAAAATTAAATGTACGAAACATGAGAAACTACTCATTTAATTTACACAGTGGTTATCACAGTACTATAGAGAAGGATTGATTAAAAAATTTTCAATACATTTTATTTGAAAATAAAAGCTTTATATTCTAGACTCTCATACTCCTAGGAAGTCAACTCCTTAATACATTCTATGAGTACATCATTTCCTGGAGAGATGCTGCTTAAATTAGTAATTTTGCCTTGAACAGTTACTGGTAAATTAAAGAGGTCTTCAAGAACACCTAACAGGTTTTGAATTCCATAAAGAGTTGGCAATTTTATTTTATTTTTTATTTTTTTTGAGACAGAGTCTTGGCGTCACCCAGACTGGAGTGCAGTGGCACCCTCTTGGATCATTGCAACCTCCACCTCCCTGGTTCAAGTGATTCTTCGGCCTCAGCTTCCCAAGTAGCTGAGATTACAGGCGTGCACCGCCATGCACAGCTAATTTTTGTGTTTTTAGTAAAGACGGAGTTTCACCATGTTGGCTAGGCTGGTTTCAAACTCCTGACCTCAAGTAATTCACCTTTCTCAGCCTCCCAAAGTGCTGGGGTTACAGGCATGAGCCACCATACCTGGCCTGTAGTTGGCAACTTGAATATTAGTCTGAACAAAACATAACCTACCCAGAATATTAATAAAAAATTTTAATTCAGATAATGTTAAAATAAGTAGGATTTATTACTTTCTGTTAAAGGCAGTGAAGAGTTGAGGTACAGACACAGAATAGATCTTCTATTAATGAATAAGAAATCAAGAATTAGGATATAGATAGTAAATTCCTTTAAATAGTCTTCCTAAATAGGTAGCTATTTCCTTGTAATATTGCTATAATTAGGTAAATATTTTATTCACAGATATTACCAAACTGTAGTACAGTTACTCTTGAAATAGAATTAATGTGCATACAACTTACAATGGGATTTTACCAGGTACAACATCTTTAAGATAAACAAGAATACCATGAACCAGACTTGTTTTATCTGATACTAAGTCACCTATCCATATATCTTACAATTAATAAAACAATGTGAATCATAAGACTGAATTTGATATTTTCCTCCTCCATTAAGCGCATTATTGTTAATATTTTTATAGTGAAGGAATTCACAATTTTTAAATAAGTTTTTTACATTCAAGGAGGCATACTTACAGATTCTCTGACTATAAATGTTTTATCTTTGGAGAACATTTCTTCTGAGATAGTCAGCACACAGTCCTTTGTTTCTAGCATATCATCGGGATCATTATTTGATAATAAAACGTCCTTTCCATGTTCTCCTAACTCTTTACTGAGTGGTTTAAATTCCTCTTTAAATTTCACATCCACTGTCTCAAAAGTCTGAAAAGGAATTTGATCCTGTGATAATTTCCTTTCATTAAAATAATGTTCTTGCTGACACACAGCATGTGCTTGCTCTGATGATGTATTTTCTTTTCCCCCAGATATTCTTCTAGATAGTTCAGTTTGTTGAGCAAATGCTATGCTCATTGATACAATAACCTAAAGAAATAACAGCAAACAACAAAGGATTAGATTTAGAAATAACAGCAGGAATTTAAAAAGCAAGTTACTATTCAAAATTGTATGAACAGAAGAAAGCATGGCCTCATGGTTCTAAACAAAAAGAAATCCTATATTAAAGTAATACAGACATAGATTCTCTATTTTACCATAAATCTAATGTCAAAGTATTTATTTTATGGCCTGCCAATTTAAATAAAAAGTAAAATATTTTCTTATTACAACAGCAATAAATGTTCAGTAAAAATTAGAAAATAAAAGCCTTTATCTTTCTCTCTTCCAAGAAAAATCACTTTAAACACTTTAGCAAATACTTTTCCAAACCTTCGTACTCTTCTTTACATATAGAGACAGATATGAATACAGATATCATTTTCCTATAAAAATGTGATCATAGGCTGGGCACGGTGGCTCACGCTTGTAATCCCAGCACCTTGGGAGGCTGAGGTGGGTGGATCACTTGAGGTTGGGAGTTCGAGACCAGCCTGACCAACATGGAGAAACCCCATCTCTACTAAAATAAAAACTTAGCTGGGTGTGGTGGTGCATGCCTGTGATCCCAGCTACTTGGGAGGCTGAACCAGGAGAATCGCTTGAACCCGGGTGGCAGAGGTTGCGGTGAGCTGAGATTATGCCATTGCACTCCAGTGTGGGCAACAAGAGAGAAACTCCGTCCCTCCAACCCCCCAAAAATGTGACCATATTCTAATACTGGAACCAATTTTTATAGCTTAACTATAGTAAATATGTCTTCAAGTTCGGAAATAGAAATACATTTCAATATAATTTCCAATGGGTTCAAAGTTTCCTATTACATAGATGGATCATAAGTTTATTACATCAGTTCTCTCTGTTGGACATTTAGAGTGATCCCTGTCTTTTATTTTTTAAACACTAGTATGATGAAATATTTGTAATTTTATCATTGTGCATATCTTTTCTTATTTCCTCAAAATAAATTCCCAGAAACAGAACACTTAGTTTGTATGACTGGTAAATATGAGTAGACATTTCACTATAATCCAATTTTATCTTTCACTACAACTATGATCCTGAATCCCTGCTTATTCTAGCCTCCCACCCCCACCCAGCACAAGTACTTAGGAATTCTGACTAGCAGTTTTGGCTTTGACAAGTCCCTACACCTTTGAGAACCAACTGTACCAATAACTTTAAGTCATTTTTGAATAGATAATTTGTAAGGAAGGAAGTGTGGCTATAATAAACACAGAATAAAGTATGCCTGGGATTAGAAATATTTGTACCTACTGACCTGCAGCCTTCTTTGTTTTTCCTGCTGGTCCAGGTCATATAACTGAACTTTTGTTTTACTTTCCTGTCTTGAATCTGATTCACCTATTTGGGGTCCTGATTCTCACCTGGTTCCTGTGCTAACCTCCTTTGGAAGAATTTGACTCAAAAACACTAAGCAAATAAATCATTAAAGCTGAGTACAAAATCCTATAGTCTTCTCTAAGCTCAGTTTTTATTTTTTTGAGACAGAGTTTCTCTCTTGTTGCCCAGGCTAGAGTGCAATGGCGAGATCTCAGCTCACTGCAACCTCTGCCTCCTGGGTTCAAGCGATTCTCCTACCTCAGCCTCCCAAGTAGCTGGGATTACAGGCATGTGCCACCATGCCCAGCTAATTTTTTGTATTTTTTGTAGAGACGAAGGTTCTCCACGTTGGTCAGGCTGGTCTTAAACTTCAACCTCAGGTGATCCGCCCGCCTCGGTCTCCCAAAGTGCTCGGATTACAGGAATAAGCCACCTCGCCTGGTCCTAAGCTCACTTTCTAAAAGGTAACATTATTCCGCATCTAAATGAATCTGTCTAAAAGTATAATGCTAAAACTGACTTAGAGGAATTATAATAATACCAGTAGCTAATGCAGAGAAAATTCAAGTGCTGAAACATTAGGAACCACATCAAAGGTCACATATTTAATAAATGTTAGGGAGGAAATTTGAATCAAAATGTGTCTATACAGAGCTCAAGCACCTTAAACACTATATGTCATCCTGCTTTTGCCCAGATAATCCTGCTACTACATCTTACCTACCAAATTGGACCTCTGGGTGCCTATGCTAGCTCAGACAGAACCAGGGTTTGGTAACAACAATGTCATCTGGAACATATACTCATTACAGCAAAATGTCACAAGATAAAGATAATCAAAAATAATTAGCTAGACAATACAACTTAACAAAACATATCTATAACTTTCTCTAATTAGTGGTCAAAACCTTAAGACTGGGTTTTGCTTTAATTTCCTGTCTTGAACCTGATCTGCCTCTGTCTCTTCATACTGAACATACTAGGAATATAACATGGAAAAACAAAAAGATTAAAAATATGAAAGAGAATAACAGAGATATGAAGGATAGAGTATGGTCAACCAACATTTAATTAGAGTTCCAGAAGAATATAATAGAGAACAATGGAAAGGAACTATTTCAGGAGGTAATGGCTGAGAACATTTATAGAAGACACCACTGCCAAGATTCAAGATGATCAAATACTGCATCTCTACAAAAACATTTGTAGCTGTGTGCGGTGAGCTACTCCAGGGAATGAGGTGAGAGGATTGCGTGAGCTCAGGAGTGCAAGGCTACAGTGAGCTATGATCACATCACTGCACTCCAGCCTGGGTGACAGAATCCATCTCAAAAAAAAAAAAAACAAAAACACACACACACACACACACACACACACACACACACACACACACACA
>NW_022437021.1:5048002-5233730 GCF_009761245.1 Sapajus apella
ACACACACACACACACACACACACACACACACACACACACACACACATCAAAATCAAAAAGATCTTAAATGTTTCCAAAACAAAAAGATGTATTACCCACAAGGGAACAACAAACTGACAAGAGCCTTGTTGACAGAAACAAGAAATCAGAAAACACTGGAATGTTACCTTCAAAGTTCTGGCATAAAAATAACTGTTAAATCAGGTTCAAATAGTCAACAAAATAAACTTTCATGGACAAAAACAAAGACAATTAAAAAACATTGTTTACTCCCAATAGATCATCAGTTAAAAAAAAAAATTCTAAAAATTTTTCTTCAAAAAGAAATAAGATCCTAAAATGACGGCCTACGATGCAAAAAGGATTTGAACATAAACATCCTTTTTTAAAAAAAAAAAAGTGGGCAAATTGAAATACTGACAGTATAAGACAATAATTTTATCTGAATTGTGGAATAAGAAAACACAAAGACTGTGCTTCCAGGCAACATAAAATAAGCCCACTACAGCCTGCTTCTCCCACTGATTACCTAAAAACTCTGAGCAAAATACAAAAACAACTGAAGAATTATGAAGAGTAAACAACAGCTAGGAGACTGTAGAGGGAAGTAAAAACTTAGAGAGGTAATTTCTAGGAAAGATGAAACAGGATTTCTAGTCTGAACCTAACTGGGCGAACTGCCTATTTTTCTTTTTAAAATTCACATTCTTCAAAGAACTATAATGACATCCAGAGCATATAAAACATACAATTCAAAACATTTAATATACAATTCAAAATTAGACAACATATAATTAGTAGCATGTTGAACTCATTATCAGCACACCTGTTCTAAAAGAAAAACTAAAGGAAGGTTTTCAGGCTAAAGAAAAATGGCACCAGAGGAAAATCTGAAATTTGAACAATAGTAGAACATATACGCTTTTCAAGTACACATGGAGCATTCACCCAGAAAAGACCATATTTTGGGCATCTAATTTAAAAGAACTGAAACTATATGAGGTATTTTGCCTGACCACAAAGAAACTTAAAAATTAATTAATCAACAACAGGAAACTATCTGAAAATCATAAACACAAGGAAATCTGTGTATTTCTAAATAACCCATGAATCAAAGAGGAAGTCATGGAGGAAATAATATATTTCAATTGAATGAAAATTTGCAGAATGCAGCTTTAAATATTGCATACAAGGAAACATTGCTATACTTGCAAGCTATAATGTTTAAAGCTATAATACTATATTTTCAAGTATAGCATTAAATGAATTCATTAGAAAAGAAGAAATGTATTTTAGGAAAGCAGAAGAAGAGCAAATTAAATCCAAAGCAAGCAGAAAAAGGATATCAAAAAGATAAGGGCAGCAATCAAAAATAAAAACAAAAACAATAAAAACAATGAAACCAAAAGCTGAATCCTTAATATCAATACAATCAATAAGCCTCTAGCCAATTCAACAAAAAGATGAGAAACAGGGATAACACTGCAGATTCCACAGACATTAAATGACAAAAGAATACTACAGGTGGGTCCCAGCACTTTGGGAGGCTGTGGTGGGTAGATTACTTGAGGTCAGGAGTTAAGAGTCAAACCCCATCTCTACCAAAACAAACAAACAAACAAACAAACAAAACCCCACAAAAATTAGCTGGGTGTGGTGGTGTGTGCCTGTAATCCCAGCTACTTGAAAGGCTGAGGCAGGAGAATCACTTGAATCCAGAGGTAGAGGTTGCAGTGAGCTGAGATTGTGCCACTGCGCTCTAGCCTGGGCGACAAGAGCAAAACACAATCTCAAAAAAAAAAGAATACTACAACACAACTCTACCTATATAAATTCAACAACTTTAAGGAAATGGACCAATTCTTTGAGTAATAGAAACTACCAACAGTCATTCAAAAAGAAATAGATAACCAAAATAAAACTAAATCTATTAGATAAATTGGATTCACAGCTTAAAAACATATTCCAACAAAGAAAACTCCAGGCTCAGTTGCATTGACTGGCAAAACTCAAAAAATATTTAAGGATGAAATAATACCAATTCTATGTAAATTACTCCAGAAAATAGAAGAGGCAATCTATTTCAACACTGTATGGAGGCCAGCATTATTCTGATAATACAAACCAAGACATTACAAGAAAACAAAACTTCAAATAATATTTCTCATGAACACAGACATAAATATCCTTGCCACAATATTAGCAAAGAGAATCTAGCAATGTATAAAGAAAGGGGGTTGGCTTCCGAGCCGGCATGGGATGATTGAAATGTTTTATACCTTGACTGTGGTATTAGTTTCTCGACTTTTAACATTTGTTAAAACTCACCAAATTTTGCACTTATAATTGGTAAATTTCATATTATTTAAACTATACCTCAGTAAAGGGAATTACAAACAAAGAACAAAAACACAAAGGAAGCTGTTGAAATTTTTAAAAATTGGTATTCTAAAAATCACTTTCTTTTGTATATGCATTCAGATTAGAAAGAAATGACAGATATAATTATAAAAATTCTGGTTTAGGGCTGGGCACAGTGGCTCATGCCTGTAATCCCAGCACTTTGGGAGGCCGACACGGGCAGATCATGACGTCAGTAGTTTGAGACCAGTCTGGCTAAAATAGTGAAACCCTGTCTCTACTAAAAATATAAAAATTAGCTGGGTGTGGTGGTGCACACCTGTAATCCCAGCTACTTGGGAGGCTGAGGCAGGAAAATCACGTAAACCTGGAAGACACAGGTTGCAGTGAGCTGAGATTGCACCATTGCACTCCAGCCCAGGAGACAGTGTGAGACTTCGTCTCAAAAAAAAATTTTTTTTTTGGTTTGGCAACTAAAAAAAAACAGACTTAACCACCCTGTTACTCTTTCCTTTACCTTCGCTATACTGTCTCACAAAATTCCACTTCTGGTTACAGTTAAATATGCCTGTGTAGCTGAATTTAACTGAGGAGGGGAAAAAAAAAAATCCAACCAACCCGATCGATCTTATTTTAAATTCATAACCACTACCTTTAAAATGGGCCCTGAATGCAATCAGCAATTTTACTCCATTTCTGATTCCCTCCCCTAGACAGACCTGTTCTCTCCTCTTAAACTCCAACATCTTCTCTTTCTTTGTCTCTCTCAGGTGTCAATCTCGCTTCTTGTTTTAGTGATAAAACAGAAGCAATTACTAGAAGATAACTTTCACAAGCTCCGAATACATCTCAAAAGATACCTGAATAATGAACCAAATATTCTTTGCCTTCCTTCCTGATATTATGGATTACACTGCCATGCTCATATCTAATGGCAACCATCCAGGGAATGGAATCCCCTGTCATCTAATCAAGGACATTACTCCAGCAACTGCTCCTCTTACTCCTAAATCAGCTATTTCCCGTCCTCTCTCTTCAATCATTTCCATTAGCACAGAAATAGAAGCAATTTCTGTCATTTAAAATAAAAACAAAACAGCAACAACAAAAACTTACCACTTGACCCCCTATATTACTATTTACCACTCTATTTCTCGGCAAACACACACACACACACACACACACACACACACACACACACACACCAACAACAACAACAACAACAACAACAAAACTACATTTTATATTACCTCCCAGGGGACACACAGGTACGTATGTGTCTATAATTACAACTTTCCATTAATATTAAAATCTGACTCCCAACTCCCTAAATGGATTTCATGCCTTAAGAACGAGTTAAAACTCACAGTTTAAAAAACATTGCTCTATATGCTAACTCCCAAATTTACATTTCTAGTTTTATCTTATTTCCTAAAATCTAGATTATATCCGAACCACTAGCACTGACTTTCCTCAGCATTTACTTGGCTGTCTTTCCTCAACATTTATATTTGGACATTTAGTAAATATTTTTTCATTTAATGAGTCAAAAGCTGAATTCTAAGTCTCCTCATTCCTCTTCAAAACTACTCCTTTGCAGCTTTTGCCACCCTACTAAAGAACGCTAAGCAAATACCAATTTGACTCTTCAAGTTGCTCAGGTCAAATAACCGAGAGTAATATACTCCCCTGAAGTGTGAGCCCTTGCCCTCTTTCCCTGTATTTCTTCATCCTATATCCAGTTACATCTGCAGAAGAGACAAATCTGTGCCAGGATTTCACAATATTTCACAAAATGGGTTCCATGAATGTGGGAGTTGCAGGATTAAACTGAACTGTCCTCCAACTCAGCAGAGGTAGCAGCTGGGCAAGCAGCCTTCACAAACTGTAGTCAAGTCTCCTGACCATGTCTTAAAGACATCTATTAGAGTAATTTTTGACCTTTCTTTTTTCTTGTCTCTCTTTTTTTTGAGATGGAGTTTCGCTCTGTCACCCAGGCTGGAGTGCAGTGGTGCTATCTCGGCTCACCATAGCCTCCACCTCCTGGGTTCAAGCGATTCTCTTGCCTCAGCCTCCTGAGTAGCTGGGACTACAGGTGCGCGCCACCATGCCCAGCTAATTTTGTATTTTTAGTAGAGATGGGGTTTCTCCATGTTGGTCAGGCTGGTCTCGAACTCCTGACCTCAGGTGATCCGCCTGCTTTGGCCTCCCACAGTGCTGGGATTACAGGCGTGAGTCACTGTGCCCGGCCGTTGTCTTGTCTCTCTTGACTTTCCCTTTCATATTTCTTAAAAAGGTCCTCCACCTGATATCTTCCTGATTCGCTCCCTCACTTCCTTTAGGATTTTCCTCTAATGTCACTTCATAAGTCAGGCCTTCCATGACAACCCTATATAAAATAACACCATCTCACTCCCCATGGATTTTCCTAGTCCCGTTTATTTATAGTTTTTTTCTTTATGGTACTTATCATCTGTATGTTGTCTACCTGTACCAACTAGAATGTAAGGTCTATGAGAGCAAAGATTTCATCCTCTTTTATTCTGTTATACCTCAGCATCCAGAACACAGCCTAATAGTGAAATCTAAATGAGTGTCTAATTTGAATAGCATGTGCCCAAATCACAGGAGGAAACTAATGTGATCTACACTGGGAATCACTACTGTTATTGGGCTTCTTCTATATAGACTTGTGCTTTTAGAAAAATGATTCTCAGCCAGGTATAGTGGTTAACGCCTATAATTCCAGCACTTTGGTATGCTGAGGTGAGTGGACTGCTTAAGGTCAGGAGTTCGAGACCAACCTGGCCAACATAGCAAAACCCAGTCTCCACAAAAAAATACAAAAAAATTAGCTGAGGTGGTGGTGCACACCTGTGGTCCCAGCTACAGTACTTGGGAGGCTCAGGTTGGAGGATGGCTTGAGCCCAGGAGTCAGAGTTTGCAGTGAGCAGGGATTGTGCCACTGTACTCCAGCCTGGGCCACAGAGCCAAACCCTGTCTCAAAAAAAAAAAAAAAAAAAAAAAAGAAAAAGAAAAGAAAAATGGTTCTCAATCTTCTTCTATCACATCTGATGGGTACAGGGTACAGCATAATCCCATCAGTACTGGTGACTAATGTCAACAATCTACATTATTCTAGGACCAAGCTCCGCCATCAAATGTAGTCTCTTGGCTGCCTTTAGAAGAGTTTTCACTGACCTGTACTTTGGTGCTTTGCTATCAGTTTGAGTAAATAATGCTTTTAAAAACATCTTTAGCCGGGCGCGGTGGCTCAAGCCTGTAATCCCAGCACTTTGGGAGGCCGAGGCGGGTAGATCACGAGGTCAAGAGATCGAGACCATCCTGGTCAACATGGTGAAACCCTGTCTCTACTAAAAATACAAAAAATTAGCTGGGCATGGTGGCGCGTGCCTGTAATCCCAGCTACTCAGGAGGCTGAGGCAGGAGAATTGCCTGAACCCAGGAGGCGGAGGTTGCGGTGAGCCGAGATCGCGCCATTGCACTCCAGCCTGGGTAACAAGAGCGAAACTCCGTCTCAAAAAAAAACAAAACAAAACAAAAAAACATCTTTATATTACCACCATTATCATAATAATAAGACTACTTTCAAAATAATATTAATGAGTCTTTACTATGCATCAACTCATCTGCAAAGTGTTCTATATGCATTAATTAGCTCATTGAATTCTTAAAAAAATTACTGCTATGCCAATTATTTTCTCTTTCAACATATACAACACTGAGATTCAGAAGTTAAGTAACTTTCCTAAGGTTACAAATCTAGTAAACAAAAAGAACAGCTCACTAAAGTATGGTATATCCGACACTAAACCTCACGTTAATTACTATACCCTGATACGACATTCCATTTGATAAATTTGTGTAAGAGCTGCATGCAAGAGAAAACTTGCATTCCTCCAAGAACTAGACATTGAAAGCTATAAAAAAAAAAAATAGTGCTTCACTTTTCACTTTAGCCATAATAAGCAAGTAAGTCCTTATGGCCCAGATATTTCCTTGGGTCTTGACCTTCTCATCTAATTTATGTTTTTCCTAATTCCTTATGTATTTCCTTTATATCCTACCAATCAATCCTACCCCTTTAAAATGCACAAATTCCACTGGGATTGTTATATTAAAACAGGTGAAATATTAAAAAAATAAGCAGACAAACTCATAATTCAACAGTTCCAGTATGAAAAGCCAACCAGGTATATACATTTTGAAAAGAAATACAAAGACAAAACAAACAGAACCATAACGTTACACTAGGTTATGTGGCTAATATTCAAGAATGACTCTGGACACAGCAGATAAGCATACAGAGATGAGCAAAACTCACATTGATAAACTCCTTCACTTAGCCAGGAGCTAATTAATACTGAGTGATAATCCTCCCTTAGCACCTGTAGTCATTACCTAACAAAAATTCTCTGATTGGAAATAGGTACAGATAATATACACAGAGGACTAACCAATTTCTCTTTCTTTTCCTATCTTCTCCCCAACTTTTAGGGTAGACCAAACTCTTTCACAAGGTAACAATTACATAGACTTGTTTTGGAATTCTGAAAAGCTTCTAATTAATCGTCTACATCAAGAAGAATGCTCCTCTCAAAAATTCCCAAATATTTTGTTTAAAGGTAACTATAATTGGTATCATTATCCAACCACTTAAAGATGAACTATATATGAAACATAACTAAAACTAAAACTAAAATCTATGTTATTTTTGAAGGCTCAAAGGGAATATAAACCAAGATAATCTTCCAGATAAGCTATAAGCTTACCTTAGCTACTTCTTCTTCTAATCGTTCTTGGTATTGTTTTTCCAACAACTTAACCATATTTGTTTCCTCTTCACCAGAAAACTACATTTAAAAACAAAATATGACATTTATTTACATTAATTATACACCACTTATTTTTAAACTTTTACCTCAAAATGTTCTGAAAAGTATCAGTATTTTTAGAAAATTTCTACATACTTTCAGCAAAAAATAAATTTTAATTATCTCAATTAAAAACAATTCTAGTAAGTAATTATACTGAATAATTATACTTACTGTGAACTTAACAATAAAAGATGCAAAGAGAAATATATTTACATATTTATAAATACTAATGTATAATTCTGGAGTGGGAAAAGGATACTTAAATATAACTAATAAAATATTTATGTGCGTATATAGTTCCTTTTAAGTAAAATGTTAAAAAGTGGCTATCTTTGCTCATGACATTACAAGCAAATTTTCTTTTCTTCTTGGTGCTTATTAATACTATCTAATTTTCAACAAATACAAATTACTTTTATCAATAGAAAAAAACCCATCAACTTTTAAAAAATGTAAATAACTTCTCAGTATGAAAGTATTTCTTTATTTACCAATTATCATGATATGGGATTGAATATAGAAGAATCAAGGATTAAAGGATTTGTCTAACATCTTTCCTCTGTTTACTGAGTGAGGAATAATGATGATCTTAATTTTTTCTAAAACTTAACAGCTAAAAATCTACTGAATGAACACCAGAGTTTTGCAGGTGCAGGTATGAGGAAGCTGCAGGTGTAAGAAATTGAGAATACAATGTTGAGCAGAGGTAGTGGGTGGTTTAGTTAGACGGCATGCACTGTAAAAGATGTGGAACTTTTGTATACTATACAGACCTTACCGGAGTAGGCCTCATCTATTATCCCAGCCCTATTGTCTTGGATTCTGGGGATTCCTAAACACTTTTCTGGAGATGGCCTGGTCCAACTTCCCATGCTGGGAAGACACAGCTATGTTGGCCAGGGCACTGAAATTAATTTGTACATAGCCCACATGTTACAAAAAACAAGACAAATCTTAAAACTATAACATATTTAAGAGAAATATAACCCCTCAAACTTAACTTCCCCTGTGTTTTTCCATACGCTATAAAAATATATTAAATTTCTTTACATGTGTATTCTGGGTTTTCTATATAAGGTATTATACTCATGTTTATTATACTTACTTCTCAGCAACTATTTATTAGTAAATCAGACATAAAAATGATAGTAAAAAAATCAGTGTATATAACAGTTAAAAGATGAAAATTAAAAATATAATACCTCTATTGTACCATCAATATTTTTTTTCACATAACTTCCCGGATACACTGTTCTCTGTGCATCAGCTTCTGTAATTACCACTGAATCAATGGAGAAGCTAAACATAAATAAAAAGGGTTAAAGAATTAGAGTTGCATATGTGCTTTAGCGTTCATCCAAAATCTATACCACACATAAAATATGTACTGGGGCATGGAAGACAATAATGAGTCAAGGGTTATAAGTATTGTAACTTAAATCTTATTTTTGACTAGTATTTCCACTTAAAAGAACACAATTGAATAACAGGGTATTTTAACAGATCATCAACTGAATTTTATGTCATTTTACACTACAAATGTATGATATGGAACTACTTATATGTACAGACTCTTTTTTTTGTGGAGATGGGTCTCACTATGTTACACAGGTTGTTCTTGAACTCCTGGCCTCAAGTGATCCTCCTGCCTCAGCCTCCAAATGTGCTGGGATTACAGGCATAAGCCACTGTGATTGGCCAGTAAAAACATTTTCTAAAAGTTATCTAAGATATATTACTGACTTTTTAAAAGTTTGTAAAATCTCACTTTTATGAGAAACTTCTTTTAACATATATATGTATGTTTGCATACAAAAAGTTTGATTTTCTTCCTATGTATGCACATCAAAAGTAACAATGTTTACCTCTAGTGGAACTCATGAGTGATGGTAAAGACAAGAATCTTAATTTATAAGTACTCACTTTTCGACTGTTTTATCTTTTGGTATTCACATCTATACTGTGTAGTTTTTACATGCATTCGCTATTAAAAAATTTTTTTTTCTTAAAATGCTAGCTTGGGTCATAAAAACTAAGGTAAGATCAGTATTTAGGAACCATGGGAAAAAGATAAAGGAGCAAATTATAATTTTCATTTCTGGCAAGTACAATTTTCCACACCCATTTTTATGTGCAACTATGCTGCCTTCTTAGTTTGACCCTCCTCTTGTCCACACACCCTTCTTTCTTCTTTTCTTTTCCACCCTAAATTCTGCCCAAAACTGGCCAGATAAAAGTTGTCATCATCCCATTTCCTAACTCATATAGCTAAATCCCTAATGGTGACCATTTGATTGCTTCCAATTGTTCATCATTACAAACAATGCTATAATACAGATCTTCAGAAACCTCTCTTGGCACACTTCCATGGATGTTTCTATATGATAAAATCTTATAAGTAACTGTTAAGTTTAATGTTTTAATACAGGGCCATATTCCAAAAAGTTATATTAATTTTATTCTCATAATAGTATCATTTAAGTATTTTCTCAAAACTTCAGCAATTGGGGGTCATAACAATTGTAAAACTTTGCTAGAACGCGTATGTCTTTATTTTTGAGAAGACACTTTCTTTCCAATGCTATTGGTCATTTAGGTTTTTCCTGCTGTGAATTGCCTTCTCATGTTCTATGACCACCCTATGCTTCTAAAAACTCATTCCCTTGTCTTTCTTCTCTGCCCTTTCCTGCTTCTTCTGTCTTCCTTACTATTTTGTCTCTGTTTTCCTCACTGTCCCTTGTATATACTCCTCTGATCCTTGGTTTTATGTCTTGGGTCTTATTTTCACAGCCTAGAAAATTCTCCTGATTATCTATCCAGCCATTATGATCTAAATTCCAAAAAGTACTACTTAGTCCATAATGCCTTCATTCTTTAAGCTTTATAGTATTTGCAGGTGTTTACTCCAAATTGAAAAAAAATAGACTGGTGTAGCCTGAATTCATTGTTCCCCTCTTGCAATTAAGCTCCTATTATCCCCAACCTCTATTGATTTTCCTATTTATATGATGTATTTTCATTTTCCATATTCCCTAGGCTCAAGCAACAGTTATTTTAGTTTTTTTTCCCTCTGCTTTGTTGCCAACATTCCTTCTGTTGCAATGTCTTAATATTCATCCTTCATTTCCATTTTGCTGTTATTACTCTAATAGGCAGTATTACAGATGTGCAGTGAAAAATGCCACAAGGACATGGGTTTAAATTCCAGCATTTTAGTTATAACACTATGTTGTATCCCCAACCATTACCTTCAAAAAATTATTTTGCAAGTAATTATTATTTCAATGATTACATTGCCGTCCTGGAAGGAAATAGCCACTTTACATAAACATCTAATTCTACCTCCAGGGTATCAAGCTAAGGCTTTTTTCAGTTACTGTTTCATTTAATGCTCACAATTTTTTTTTTTTTTTTGAGATGGAGTTTCACTCTCATTGCCCAGTCTGGAGTAAAATGGCGCAATCTTGGCTCACTGCAACCTCCACCTCCCAGGTTCGACCAATTCTCCTGCCTCAACCTCCCGAGTAGCTGGAATTACAGGCATACACCACCACACCGGGCTAATTTTGTATTTTCAGTAGAGATGGTGTTTCCCCATGCTGGTCAGCCTGACCAACCTCAGGTGATCCACCTGCCTCAGCCTCCCAAGGTCATGGGATTACAGGTGTGAGCCACTGCACCTCCTCACAATCTTAAAGGTAATTATTATTATCCCTATTATTATTTAGAGATGTTTAAATAATCTGTCCAAGATCATATAGCCAGTAAAAGGTCAAATCAGGGTCAACTGCAGATCTGTCAGTCTCTAAAACCCATGATCTTTCCAACCTCACAGTGTTTCTCTTGGAGGTTTCTAGTATGAAGTCACCAAATATTTGTTAAAAGAATGATTCAATTATTTTTCTCAAACTATTTCAATCCTATCCACAGAGAACAGTATACTGTAGTCAAAATATGTTACAGTTGTGTCCAAAATATGTGATACTATTTAAAAAAATAATTTTGACTTATTACTATGAGTAAGAATGCGGATGGTTACTCTTTTTGGTAGGGGTGCAGGGAGCAAACAAATGATTCTGGTTCAAAGGCAATGTCAACACATTTCCACACAGTATTACAGAAACTCTGAAACAGGGTGGTGAGCTGGCAGAAGCCCAAATGCAGGAATAAAAATGTAAGCCTACATTTCCAGAAGCTTCTCTTTTCTTCATGCTTTAGAGAGAAAGCATCACTAATTAAAGAAAGAGTACTTTGAATACCAACTGGTTATTAGAAAGTTCTTCCTATTTACGTATTTTATTTCATATCAGAAAGTGGTGGTTTCCAAATACCAATCTATGGGCTCCATGCCTTAGAATTATATTGTTAAAAACACAAATTTCCAAGTTTCATCTCCAAGTTATTGAGTATGACTCTCCAAATTATAATCCAGTGATCTTTCATTGTAACTATTAAAAAATTAAAGTTCAAAAACATCCACTATTTCTGATGTATGGTCATGTTTAGAAATCACCAATCTCAAAGACAATGGGAGCTTTATAAGGCTGTACCCATTACAAGCAAACAATTCCAAAGCCCATAGGTAGGCTCCAAATAAAAGAGAGTAACAACTAGTTCCAAACAAGCAGACATTGAATATTTCGTCCACTATCCAAAAAAAAAAAACTGTGTTGACATTTTAATAGCAGGTGCCTATGAAGACATCAGTGCTAGAATAGCAGAGCCAGCCGAAGTTAGAATAAATCTGAGGGTTTTATAGAGCTAGTTATATATTACAGCATACTTCTCAACTAAATTATAAACTGTTAATTCATTAAACATTGAGTACGTATTATGTGCAGGTAGATTATCTTAGGTGTTTGGGATATATCAATGATCTAAATGGAAAAAGAGCTCCACCCTTATAAAGCTTAAAGTCCTTTACCAGAGACAAACAATAACAAAATAAAAAGGAATCTACCTCTCCAAATTAACATATATGTGGACATACGCGCGCGCACACACACACACATTTTTTTTTTTTTTTTTTTGAAATGGAGTCTTGCTCTGTTGCCCAGGCTGGAGTGCAATGGTGTGAATTCAGCTCACTACAACCTCTGCTTCCTAGGTTCAAGTGATTCTCACGCCTCAGCCTCCCAAGTAGCTGGGATTACAGGTACACAACACCATGTCCAGCTAATTTTTGTATTTTTAGTAGAGATGAGGTTTTGCCATGTTGGCCAAACTGGTCTCAAACTCTTGACCTCAGGTAATCTGCCTGCCTCAGCCTCCCAAAATGTTGGGATTAGAGGCATAAGCCACCATGCAGCGCCTGGTTATATTTATATAATATATATTATATAAACTGTATATAATATGTACATATATAAAAATAGACAATATTAAGTAATTTAGAAAAAGCAAAGTAAGGAACTAGGAATCAGTGTTCTAGGGAACAATTTTAATTTACACAGGGTGATTAAGAAAAGCCTCATAAGAACATGAAACTTAAGTAACCATCCAAAGGAGGTGAGGGTATTGGCTAGGCATATATCTGGAGGAAGACCATTCTAGGTAGAAGGAATAGCCAATGAGAAGTTCCTCAAGCAGAAGCATAGTGATAATGCTTGTTTGAGGACCCCAAGACACTGGTGTGGTTTAAAACAGTGACCGACAAGTAAGTAGGAGATTAAAAGTCAGAAAATTAATGGGTACTCATCATGTAGGAAGGAAGTGCACTGGAATAATATAATCAATTTAAAATTTTAAAAGCAAGATTCTGGCACCTGTTTTAACTGTGTTGAGAACAGACTTTAGGGAGGAATTAGGGTAATCCAGGTGAGACAAAAGGGTGGCAGATACCACAGTTGTGAGGAGTCGTACAGTTTGGATATGTTTTTGAAGGTAGAGAAAATAGAATTTCTTGGTAGACTAAAAGAGAGGTAGAAGAGAAAGAGGAGTAATGACAGATGGATATAGCTGCAGAAGGAGCAGATTTTGAAAAAATCCAAAGTTCTACTTCGGATGTAGTGAATTTGAACATGAGACAACAAAGTGGAGGAAATCCTGCCATGACTGGAATGATCATTATCTTATATTCCTTAAGTGTTCACCATATCAAAGTAGCAAAGATTATGCACAGAATAAACTGCAAATATGTGCACATTGCCTGATTTAATTAAGCAGATTAGTAACAACCAATATCTTTATAAAGTATAAATGTAAGTAAAATTCCTATAATAAAATGTCTTTACTTTATATCAATATTTATTTCATGCATTTCAAAGATATAGAATGATCTCCTGCTCTTCTTTCTTAAAAATGCTACATCCTGGCCGGGCGCGGTGGCTCACGCCTGTAATCCCAGCACTTTGGGAGGCCGAGGCGGGTGGATCACGAGGTCAAGAGATTGAGACCATCCTGGTCAGCATGGTGAAACCCCGTCTCTACTAAAAATACAAAAATTCAGCTGGGCATGGTGGCATGTGCCTGTAATCCCAGCTACTCAGGAGGCTGAGGCAGGAGAACTGCCTGAACCCAGGAGGCGGAGGTTGCTGTGAGCCAAGATTGCGCCATTGCACTCCAGCCTGGGTAACAAGAGTGAAACTCCGTCAAAAAAAAAAAAAAAAAAAAAAAAACCTACATCCTATCTTTTTCAAGGAACTTTGCTTAAGTTGTATTTTTTAAAAAAATAACTATTCTGGATGATAGTATAATTGTTACAAAGCTACAAATACTGTTGAATGAAGCTATATGCAGATGAATACCTTGGCGGAACTGTGGACTCACTAACAGCTTGAAGCTTCTTCTGTAAACAGTGGATCTCTGCCTTATAGTTTTGTTCAGTTTCTTTCAATTGTTGCTGCAAAGAGGATACGAGGCTTTCTAATTCTTGAACTTGTTCTTCAAGTCGTTTAGTTTTTTCAAGATTTTGCAGAGAAGATAACTTGCTTTTATGACTGACATCTATGTTATATAAAGAGACAAAAATGCACATTTGAAGTAAGTTTCTTACTGAAATACCACAATCACTGTGTGTGCAGAAATATTAATTCTTTTTTGAAAAAGTATGTTTTTATTGGTAATAACTCTGGTTTCAATTTAAACTCATTCTGATAAAAACAAGAAAACAAATAGTACAATTCAAGATCTTCTTTTTGTTCCTCCTGCTGTAGTACTTCTAAATTCAACAATTTTATATCTTTAAAATTTAAAACAATTTAGAATCATAGATCTTAAGAAGTGGGAAAGGACCAAAAATGTAAGTAGTCCACATCTTTCAAGGATGAAAAAATTGAGATCAGAGAGGCAACAGTGAAAGGCCCAACGTCACTACATTAGCTCAAATTTTAAAGTAAAAAAGCAAATTACTGAATATTTGGTATAAAAACACCACATTGTGGTATATGATAAAAATTTACCAATGTCTTCCAAATTGGTAGTCTGAGAATGGATTGGTAAAAACTCTGTTTCTTCTTTTGGAAGGTTTTCTTCTCCGAATTCAAGTTTCATACCATCTGTTTGCTGTCCCCAAATCTATTGAAAACCACAGAATAAAAGCAATTTGAAAACTGTATTAAAGCAACTCTGCATTTAAGATGCTTTTTAAAAACCACCCAAAATTGTGACACTCTGATACAAGGGTTTTCCCTTCTAAGTTATTCCCTGTTCTCTTTTGTAACAGTAATTCATATTCCATTCCTTTCACAGCACTGAAATTATATTAGTAATGTTCTTTGATATCTAAAAGGAAGTTTATTTTACTATAAAAACAAGTGCTTGTGAGAATTTTGGTAGAAAGCTGATAACATTTATAATATAATTTGGTCTTTGAAATTTCCATTCATACATAATATATTATCAATACTTGATTAATACAGCTTATTTATCTCTTGATATATCCTGTGTACAACCAGGTAACTGACAAATGGTATGCTGCTCTGTACAGTAAACAAAAGAAAAGAAAATAATGACAACAGATAAATCTCAGCTTATTTCCTTAACTATTAAATCTAAGCAGCAAGCCTCTACTCCCAGCACTTTGGGAGGCTGAGGTGAGTGGATCACCTGAGGACAGGAGTTCGAGACCAGGTTGGCCAACATGGTGAAACCCCAGCTCCACTAAAAATATAAAAATTAGCCCAGTGTGGTGGTGCATGCCTGTAATCCCAGCTACTCAGGAGGCTGAGACAGGTGAACTGCTTGAACCCAGGAAGAGGAGGTTGCAGTGAGCCAAGATTGTGCCACTGCATTCCAGTCTGGGAGACAGAGCAAAACTCCGTCTTAAAATAAAATAAAATAAACAAACTAAGCAGCAATATGTTAGAAACCTATGTGTACTCATTTATTCATTCATCAAATACTTAATAATCAATGTGACCAGCACTGTGACAAGTAAAAATATAAAATCTATTAAAAAAATAAACAATGTATCTGCCTGCATAGAATACATCAATCAGTTGGGAAAATAATTACAGAAGGGCTAAACTATAAAATTTGACTATAACAACAATGACACAGAAGACTGATGTGGATCTAAATAATTATGGAAGTCCATTTTGATTTAGGCCTCATATATTTTTGGCAGTGATTTGGGAAGGCTATAAGAAAGAAAGTAAGAGTACTTGTGAAAGAATGACCTATGGCATAATTGACAATGATCTTCTTGAGAAGGGTTTAATTTGGATAAGAAGGGGGAAATAAAGCTAGTTGAACAAGATAGATCCAAATTACAGAAGACTTTAAAAGCAAGGGGAAACAGTTTGGACTTTCTAGACCAGATGAACAAAGGATAGTGTAGAAGCAGGTGAGCAAAAGAAAAAGTTATTTGCCAAGAAAACTATTTTAACTATTCACTACTCTTATCGATCCTCTACCCAACTCCTACCCCATGAGTACATTTCAACAGAGGATCTTGCCTCCTACTTCCCAGAGAAAATAAAGATCATTAGGTAAGTTATCAAGTTTCCAGTCTAACCTTTCTAACTTATTCAGCAAACATTTACTAAGTCTTTACTGTGTGCTAACACTGTGTTAAAAGGAGGAAATAAAAATAAACAGAAGATTCCCTGATTCCGGTTTAGAATAATAGTGAAAGAAGCAGAATGGTAAACAAACAATTATATAATTGTAACATGAAAAGAAATGTAATACAAATGCAAATGTATATGAGGAGCTATAGGAACATGGAAGAAGGACAGAAGGGTAAACAAGTATTTAAAATAAAGAAAAAAGAGAAGTATGATAAGCAAGGCCTGTACTGTTGCTAAGGGAACAGATGAAGAAAGGCCTAAGCCTAGGAAGACAGGTAAAGAAGATGACACCGAGGGAGTAAACATATGAACCAACTGGAACAAGCAGGAACAAACCAAAACGGCTAGGAGGGGATGGGCAGTATTATTCAGAAAGGGCAGCATGCAAAAAAGCCCAGGGTGCCAAAGATAAGGCTGCATTTGGGAAACTAAGTATTTCAGTATGGCTGAAATGAGGCGGAAGATTAGAAGATGAAGCCAAAAAGTTAGGCAGTGATGTACTGCAGTCCTGATCCTGATCTTAAAGTAACTCTGAAATGCCTCTGTAACTGCAGCTAATTTACGGTGTTCAAATACGATATCCACTTACTATCCCTTGTGCAGAAAAGACATCTATCTATCTGTTTGCTATATTCATCTACCTGTTAAGCAAACCTATTTATCTACATTTCTTTTTATTTATATATATATATTTTGAGATAGAGTCTCTCTGTCACCCAGGCTGTAGTGCAGTGGTACAATCTTGGCTCACTGCAACCTCTGCCTCCCAGGTTCAAGTGATTCTCCTGTTGTCAGCTACCTGAGTAGCTGGGATTATAGGTGTGTGCCACCATGCCTGGCTAATTTTTTTTTTTTTTTTTTTAGTAGAGATGGGGTTTCACCATGTTGGCCAGGCTGGTCTCCAACTCCTGACCTCAGGTGATCTGCCCGCCTCGGCTTCCTAAATTGCTGGGATTATAGGTGTAAGCCACCATGCCTGGCCTTACATTTATCTTCTAAACACCTACTTAAATGTTGCCATGGAAAACCATTTTATATATGTGTGTGTATATACATACATATATAAAACAGTATATATGTATATGACATTCCTTAAACTAGTTCATAAATCCCATTAACTTATAAATTTCTTCAGTCTAGTGACTTCATTGCTTTATTTTCAATACACAGAACAACCTGGCATTTAATTAGCAAATAATAAATATTGGCCGTCCAGTCTGTCCTCAGATCTAAAGAGTAAATAAATAAATAAATAAATAAATAAAATAAAAACAAAAATCATTGACTAGATAACTGAATGAGAACAAAGTGTAAGTTTGGCTTTCATATTCTTTGTACTCCCTTCAGTGTGTATTTCTTTTTTTTTTTTTTAAGACGGAGTTTCGCTCTTGTTACCCAAGCTGGAGTGCAATGGCACGATCTCGGCTCACCGCAACCTCCGCCTCCCGGGTTCAGGCAATTCTCCTGCCCCAGCCTCCTGAGTCGCTGGGATTACAGGCACACACCACCATGCCCAGCTAATTTTTTGTAGTTTTAGTAGAGACGGGGTTTCACCATGTTGACCAGGATGGTCTCGATCTCTTGACCTGGTGATCCACCCGCCTCGGCCTCCCACAGTGCTGGGATTACAGGCTTGAGCCACCGCGCCTGGCCTCAGTGTGTATTTCATTATGAAAGAAGACCAGGAGTGAAAAGAGAAGACTATCTAAGACAATCCCCAAGTTTCTGGTTGAATGATGAACTTCAGTCTCAGTCTCATCTCATCCTTAACTGAGATGAGAGGACAAGCTGGTTTAAGGAGCAGAAGTTAATAAATTCAAATTTCAATATGCTGATTGAGACATACCTAAAATATATTTGAGTAGAGATATCTGATGAGATATATATATATATATGACTGGTCATATATATATATATCTCATCAGATATAGGTCAGATGGACTGACCTAAACATAGAGATCTAGAAACAATGAAAGTGGATGAAAAAATTCAGACTAAGAGGATCAAATAAGATCCCTGGTAACTATAAACAGGGTAGGTAAAGTCCAAAATGGAGGCTTGAAAAGCTATAAAAACTAAGGGAAGAAAATGTTATCAGAAAGCAGCAAATACTACAGTTGAGAAATAATAGATTAAATTAAAAAGAAAACTAGTTCAAGATAGTATACTGAGCATGTGTTTATACCTGAGGTTACAAAGCAAAGGCTTTAACTTTAAATCCAGTCTATAAAAGTGCTCTTTTGGGGACAAAACGGTTTTTGTTGTTGTCTGGCTGCTTTCTGTTTCCCAACCATAAAATGGAATCTATTTATTTTTGAATATTTCCAAGTGTGTGTGTGTGTGTGTGTGTGTGTGTGTGTGTGTTATATTTTTAGAGATGAGGCCTCACTCTGTTGCCCGGGCTGGAGTGCAGTGGCACAATCATAGCTCATGCAGCCTCAAACTCCTAGGTTCAAGTGATCCTCCCACCTCAGCCTCTCAAGCAGCTGAGATTCTAGGTATGTGCCACCATGGCTGGTTTATGCTTCCTAATATTTTTAAAAGCAAAAAAAAAAAAAAAAAATTATATAAAATTGATAAATTAAAAGTACTAGCAACACTGGGCCCTGATTCTTACTTACTGCAACAAGACACATAAGCTGGCAGTCTGCCCCTTTTGGATGAGGCATGTTTTCTCCAGGTTTCACTTGGTCTTCCTAATTTATTTTATTATCTAAGTTAAGGTAGGCATTTACATTTGTGATTACTGAATAAACCTCCTCCTTTTCCATTACTCAATTAATGATAGTAAAGAATATTGAAAAGGCATATATCAATAATGAACAAGAAAATAAGAGATGAAACCAAAAAAGATTCTACTCATACAAATCTACTGGAGTAGGTTTACAGATTTTTGGAAAGGCTAGATAAGGTTGTACTTAATTGTACAGCAACAGAGCGGGGAAGACGAGACAGGAGGGAAAGAAAGCAAGGGAAAGAGATGGAGAGGAAGAATTTCAGCCAAAACATAACTCATCAACACTGTAACTTTCACTATCAAGTAAATATTTCGAATCTGCTTAAACATTTTAATATTAACTGAACATCAAAAAGTACCCCAAATAGATACAGAGATCTTTCTACATTTCTTTCTACATGAGAATTACACTTATCCTTGCCAATATATGCCTTAAGTTGTTTTACTGATAGTTAATAAATTACACTGTGCCATGTAACTATCTTACAGACATTTTAAAAAATTGCTTGAAAATAAAATTGACATATATAAAAAAAAATTGTGTGAAACTAATTAGCTGTATGCTAAGCAACTAAACTCATTACCAGTTTTCTCTAAAACAGAAGGCCCACTGCTTCATGTTATATGTAAAATTAAATGCAATTGTTTCACACAGTTTACAAGTTGATATATTATATATATTTTAACTTATCATAATTCCAAAAACTCTCTAAAGAGGTTATTATTCAACTTGAAGAAATTCCATCAGCTTACCAATATAAATTATCTACTACAACTATATGTCACTTTTCCTAATCTCTTTTTTCCTGTTCTCTTATTTTAGAAATTCTTGGTTGATAAAAGCAGCTTACAAAAAAGCAGGTAATACAATAAATGCAAATATTACAATGCATTCACCGTTTCACAGACCTTGCTTAATCGTGCTTGAAGTACCAAGAGTTTGTTGTATTCTTCTGTTACTTTGTTGAGAAGAGTGTGCATATTTTCTTGAAAGTCTGGATGGTAAACAAATAATTGTAATAATTTCACTCCACAGTAAAAGTCTGCATCTTTCAATAAATATTATTTACCTATTTATAAGTTTAAAAAATTGCCTGTAAGAAATAAACCTCAGATATTTAGTAACTAAAAATTAAAATCTCATCATTCATGTGAAATACTGCTACAAAGGTAATTTGAAATTTTCATATTAAAATATGTTAATTTCTTTCGGTAGTCATTAATTTACACATATTTTGTTCATGATCTATACACATGGACAGGGCTAGGAAACATTTTACCTGTGAAAGTACGTCAAAAAAGTGGTGAGGGTACTATTTGTTAAAAAGAGCTTATACCAGATCGATATTAAGAAAGATACTATATATTTCTTATTTCTCAATGTTAGTCGTATTCATTTTAAAGCAATAAACCATTGATATGAACTTATTCAATAAATACAATAACTTCAAAAAAATTTTGATCTATGGTATAAAAAGTTAAAAGAATTAGGATAAGGAAAAAGATAGGAGTAGAGAGATAGAGGATAACTAGACAATAGTGGACAGCTCCAATTATCTTCATGTCACCATTATCACATCATAAAAATTTAAAAGGTATATTAAATATAAGATTTCATGAATCTGAAAGGAGAATAAGATATTAAGATGATAAACAACTTGGCTGGGTGATTAAATCACAATCAAAAGTAAAGTTCTGTCATCAGTCAATTTAAGAGGATTAAATACTGTTTAATAGTATGGTAAGCTTTTATTACCTTGAACTTCATCTCTATAATCTTGCAATTCTGGATCTTCATTTCCAGAAGCGTAATCACAAGAATTCTCTCTCCCTTCTGCATATACTTCATATTTTAAAGTAGGAGTATAATATTCACCAAGGACATTGCATAAAGTCTGTTAACAACAAAATTGGGTATTTTAAGGAATTTAAATTATTTCTGCTTCTTAAGATCATTAACCATTATTCTCCTAGATGCAAGGCAGTCAAAATGACACATAAAAATAATTAAGAAAACATTCTCTCCATACCCTTATCGATCTGCAAAAGAAAGAAGTCTAAATTTCTCTCTCTCTCTGGCATGAAATCTTACAACAGGAATATAACAATAATCTTCATGGCACAAAACCATAATTTTTTCTGATTCCTTATAACAATAAAATTTATCTTGTACTTTAATAAATCACTTTCTAGCTTGGATCATATTTCTGATGTTACCTCAGTAATCTCAAATACCTTTGAAAAAACATCACAGGACAAGGATGAAAGTTCAAAAATGCTAATCAGAAAGAAATCTATAAATTATGAAGAAATTATATCAAGCAAGAGATAACATTCATATACTTGAGATAATATTCATAGCATGTGAGGCCAGGAATGGTGGCTCTTGCCTTTAATCCCAGCACTTTGGGAGGATGAGGCAAGTGTGTCACCTGAGGTCTGGAGTTTGAGACCAGCCTGGCCAACATGGTGAAACCCTGTCTCTACTAAAAATACAAAAATTATTTGGGTGTGGTGGCATGCGTCTGTCATCCCAGCTACTCAGGAGGTAAGGCACAAGAATAGCTTAAACCTGGGAGGCAGAGGTTGCAGTGAACCGAGATCATACCACTGCGCTCCAGCCTGGGTGACAGAGGGAGACTGTCAAAAAAACAAAAAAGATTCCTGTCAAAATCGAAAAAACAAAAAAGTTTCCTAACACACGAGAATAGTTCTATGTCATATATATACACACACAAAAATTGAAACTATTTGACACATTGTTCTGGTTCTTCTCCTGAGCAATAGACAGTTCTACCATCATTTAAAACAATACATGCCCACAATCATTTGATAAGCTCTCAAATAACTTTTACCTTTGTTCCTCATACAATTAGAAATTACCACCACCAACTTCTAGACTTAAAATCAAATTGTTAATATTGCTCTTTCTTCAGATTTCTTGAGATTTGTTTAAAGTTAAATTATATTGCCAATTAATAACTGAGTTTATTAAATTTTCAGCATAGCCTTTAAGATGCAGTTTTATCACATTAGAGTTGATTTTAGAAACCTTAAACAATCACCCAATTTACAGACAAAGAAACTGGGTCCCAGAAAGATGGGTGCCATCTTAGTGTTTTGGCTCACTCTACACAGTCTCCCAGGATGTCTTCATCTCGTTCTTGTAACTCATCCATGGCAACATCAACAATTAGTGTCTGTTCTACAGGTGAGATAATTTAACTAAATTTCTTTCATTTCAAACTGATTATTAGGAAAATTTTTAATGCTCATTTTAAGTTTTTTATGACATTTAAATTTTTACTAAATTTAAAATTTTTAATGCTCATTTTCTAAGTACAGTTCTGAAGTAAGGTAATGAGGAAAACTAGGCTGGATGACCACCAAATTAGTAGCAACTTATAATTTAGCACTCCTTGTGTAAAATAACTTTTTAAACATTTAAAAAATTTATTATTATTATTTTTTTGAGACAGAGTCCCAATCCGTCGCCCAGGTTGGAGTGCGGTGGCATGATCTCTACTCACTGCAATCTCTGCCTCCCAGACCCAAGTAATTCCAATGCCTCGGTCTCCCAAGTAGCTGGGTCTACAGGTACACACCACCACACTGGACTAATTTTTGTATTTTTTGGTAGAGACCAGGTTTTACTATGTTGGCCAGGCTGGTCTCAAACTCAAGTGATCTGCCCACCTCAGCCTCCCAAAATGCTGGGATTACAGGTATCAGCCACCACACCTGACCGTGAAAGTACTTTTTAACATCTTACCTGTAAAAAACAAGAACATTCTTCAGACACTGCCTTTCGAAGTTTTCCAATGAGCAGATGTAAAGGCTTTGCTTCATCACCTAATAGAACAGACAATGCATTAGGACATTCCATTTACATACTTAAGAACTATGATCATATTTAACTTATGTTTCAACTAGAAGCAATAACAGTCATTTCAAATTATTTATTTCTTTGAGTTATTTTCCATTGCTCAACATTGATTTAGAAAATTTGTGAGATTTTCCATTTCTATCATCAAAATGGTATAAAGTAGTAACTTCTTTTTACTACAACCCAACACAAAAATGCATCGTGTATCATAACCTAGTACATACATCTATATAAAACTGAAATAAAAATCTCACAAATCAATATTTACTCTTCTACTGTAGTGCTATGTACTCCAATGTTTCCTTCTACTTTTAAAAAAATGTTGATCATTACTCACTAAACTGACTTCACCACTCATTAATTGGCCTATTAATTAGCCTCTAGTTTGAAAAACACTACCCTATTTGAAGAGGGTATCAACAAAACTATCACATGCTTAAAATCTTACTAAATTCGGGCTGGGTGCGGTGGCTCATGCCTGTAATCCCAGTACTTTGGGAGGCCAAGGCAGGTGGATCGTCTGAGGTCAGGAGTTCGAGACCAGCCTGACCAATATGGTAAAACCCCATCTCTACTAAAAATACAAAAATTAGCCAGGCATGGTGGTGTGTGCCTGTAGTTCCAGCTACTTGGGAGACTGAGACAAGAGCATTGCTTGAACCTGGGAGGCGGAAGTTGCAATGAGCCCAGATTGTGTCACTGCACTCCAGCCTGGTGACAGAGTGAGATTCCGTCTCAAAAACAAAACAAAACAACAAACAAAAAAATTCAAACCCAAAGCACTCCTGAAATTAAAACATTTGGTATTATTTAAACCACTCTCGAATTTCTACTTTTGAAAGCAAACTTCCTTTCCATCCTCATTGACATTTAGTTAATATCTTACTGTTTATGGAAACGACAGCCTTAGTTGCTTAACTGGTGTTCTAATCACTAATCTCACCTCCCCAACTCACCCCAGTGGTGTCATCATAAAATAAAACGATATTGTGTTACTCTCACTATTTAAAATACTGCAGTAGGTCTTACCACCAACAGCAGAAGGCTTACACATGCTTCTTTCAGAATAAAACTTTTTCTAATCAAGCTCTTGCCAATCTCTCCAGCTATTTTCTCACACATCTTGAACTCTCAATTTTCCAAAACAGGTGTACCCTTACACCTCAATTCTAAAGACTCCAGAGCCTCCCTTAAAATTCCAACCCCACTACTCTGTCCACCACCTCACCGTACTCATCCTGCCAGGAAGCACTAGGTGTTTCTCCTTTATCCTCCCATTCTTTCTATTCATTCTTCTGTTGCAGAAATTGTTTATTTTATACACACTTTCTCAATGGATTGTAACTTGCTATGGGAAAATGACTCAGTGAGTTCAGCCTTCTCAAGCACTTAAATGAATGTCTAGTGATTATATAAGCAAATGGATCAAGGACTGGAATATACAAATCATCTTCCTCTATAGGTTCTATGACAAGGAAAAAATTATGGAATGGTGGGCTCTATCCCACACTTTTTTGCATCATGGTACTTCTAAGTCAGAAACCATTTTACCTGTTTCTTCTGTTTTTATATTCTGTAGCTCTAACTGGTGTGTTTTCTGAAGTTCCTTGATCTTTTCCTGTTGGGCAGAAATAAGCTCCTCTTTAAGACTGCAAAGAGCTTTATCTTTTTCATTTTCCATATATTCACGAACCTGATCCACATGAGTTGAATAAACCAGAGAGAGGCAAATGCGTTGGGCTTCCATTTGTAGCCTTAAATCATTCTTAAAGTAAACATATGTAAACATTAGAATATTTTAAAATGACAAATCAAATAATTTAACTTCTATTTTTTTGCATATACTGACAAGAGCTTAAAAATTCATAAGAGAACTGAAGTTAATTTTTGTGTGTGTGTCTTCATTCTGTTGCACTGATCTACTTTTTCAAGGAAAATAGCATAATATTTTCATTACCTCAGTTTTATACTAAATTGTGATATTTGGCATAGCTAGCATGACTCATCTTTTTGTTCTAAAATATTTTAGATGTACAAAAATGGAAATAAAGTAACAAACATTTATGTACTCACAACCCAAATTAACAATTTTTTTTTTTGAGATATGGTCTCACTCTGTCACCCAGGCTGGAGTACAGTGGTGCAATCATGGCTCACTGCAGCCTTGACTTCCTGGGTTCAAGCAATCCTCCCATCTCAGTCTCCCAAGTAGTTAGGACTACTGGTTCATGCCACCACTTTCAGCTTTTTATTTTTAGGTAAAAATGGGGTATCACTATGTTGCCCAGGCTGGCCTGAAACTCCTGGGCTCAAGCAATCCTCCCAAAGTGCTGGGATTATAGGCATGAGCTACTGCACCCAGTCTATTACTTGTTTTTATTCTCTGTTACTATCACCAGGGCCTAAAATAGTGTATTGAGTTGAGGCTAAGTATTATTAAATAAATGTTGACTTGTAGGGTCTCCTTCCTATACACTAAAATTTCACAAGGATCTCAAAGTGTTTCTGGGCTTTCCATTATGTTCCACTGACCTGTTTGTCCATCCTAGCATCAAACCATACTGTCTATTTTGATTTTGTAGTAAATCTTGTTATCAGATGCAATATATTTTTCTAGGACTCTCTTAACTATTCTTATTTACTTATCTGTATCAATTTTACAATCAGTTTTTCAAGACCCATGAAAAATTTTCTTGGAATTACGGCTGGACATACATTGAATACAGAGATTAAATTGGAGATAACTCACATTTTTCTTCACATCTTTCCACTACAAATATGGCATATATTGCCATATAGTGAGGTCTTTACATGCATCAGTGTTTTATAATTTTCTTGACAAAAGTTCAAAACAACTTGTGTAGGGTTTATTTTGTTATTCATAAAGAAGTTTTCATATTCTTTATCTCATTTCTTATTTTTGTCAAATTGCATTGGCTCGGAACTACAAAGCAATGTTGAAGCAGTAATGTTGAAAGTGGGTATTCTATACTTGATTCTACATTTCATTTTAATGGGAATGCTTCTATCCTATTTTATTCTATACTTGATATTAATGGGAATGCTTCTAAATTTCACTATTAGAAATGTTACCTGCTAATGTTTTAGTGAAAACAATTACTGTGGTTTAGAAATTTTACTTCTTTTCCAGATTTTCTCCATTGAAAAAAAAGTATGAGTTATTAGTTTTTTGTGGATTCTTTTCCAATATGTATTAAAATGATTACATGGGTTGGACACAGTAACTTGTAATCCCAGCTACTCAGGAGGCTCAGGTGGGAGGATGGCATGAATCCAGGAATTCAAAACCAGCCTGGGCAGCATAGAAAGACCCTATCTCTAAAAATATAAAAATAAATTAGCCAGGAATGGTAATGTGTGCCTGTGGTCCCAGCATACTTAGGAGGCTGAGGTGGGAAGATTGCCTGAGTCCAGGATTTCAAGGCTGCAATGAGCTATGATCATGCCACTACACTCCAGCCTGGCAAGAGCAAGAACTTGTCCCTAAAAAATTAAGGCCAGGAATGATAGCTTATGCCTGTAATCCCAGCACTTTGGGAGTCCAACGTGGAATAACTGCTTGTGCCCAGGAGTTTAAGACCAGCATGGGCAACACAGCAAGATCCTGTCTGTACAAAAATGTTTTTAAAAAAACTTAGCTGGGCATGGTGCTATGTACCTGTCATCCCCACTAGTTGGGAGGCTGAATTGTGAGAATCATCTGAGCCTGGGAGGGTTACAGCCACAGTGAAATGTGATTGTCCCACTGCACTCCAGTCTGGGTGACAGAGCAAGACCTTATCTCAAAAACAAAACAAAATAAAAAATAAAACTGATCATATGGATTTTTTCCTGCTATCTATGAATGTGGAGATTACACTAATAGATTTTTCAGATGTTGAACTATTCTTCCATTCTTAGAGTAATTTGCTAATATTTTATTTAGGATTTCTACAATCACTCATAAGTAAGACTGGTCTATAATTTTATTTGTTTGTACGGTTCTTAACAGGTGTTTGTATCAATATTATACCAGTCTCATAAAACAACGGGGTTTTTCTTTCATCTATCTGTTTTTCTTTCCCCTCGTTCTCTTTCTTTAATCCTATTTTATTAAACAATTATATATTTGTTGAGAGTTGATAAGAGTAATTTGTAAAATGGTCTCAGTCTAATAATTTTCATTGGAGGAGAGGAGAGAGGGAAAACCGCTATGATTTCAAATTCTTTAATGGTTATTGGTTTATTCAGGTTTTGTATTTCTATTTGAGTTAATTCTGGTAGTTTACATTCTTCCAGAAAACTATCTAGTTTATCTCTATTTTCAAATTTGTTGATGGACGTTACTTACAGTATTCTTTTATGACTTTTACAAATCTCTATAGTACTTCTACTTAAGTTTTAATTTTCATTCATTTGATTTTGTTTGTTTGTTTTAGAGACAGGGTCTCACTCTGTTGCGGCTGAAGTACAATGGCGCAGTCATAGCTCACTGCAGCCTCTAACTCCTGGGCTGAAGTGATTCTCCTATCTCAGCCTCTTGAACAGCTGAGACTACAGGTACATGCCACCACATATGGCTGATTTTTAAATTTTCTGTGGAAACAGGCATCTTGCTATGTTGCCCAAGCTGGTAGTGAACTCCTAGGCTCAAGTGATCCTCCTGTCTCAGCCATCCAAAGCACTAGAATTATAGGTGTGAGCAACTGTGCCAAGCCTCATTTTGCTTTTTTTTTTTTCCCTGATCCTGTTCTTGAAAGTCCAATATTTTACTTTATTTTTTTTTTTGAGATGGAGTCTTGCTCTGTCACCCAGGCTGGAGTGCAGTGGCACGATCTCAGCTCACTGCAACCTCTGCCTCCTGAATTCAAGCAATTCTCCTGCCTCAGTCTCCTGAGTAGCTGGGATTACAGGCATGTGCCACCACGCCCGGCTAACTTTTGTATTTTTAGTAGAGACAGGATTTCGCCATGTTGGTCAGGCTAATCTCGAACTCCTGACCTTGTGACCCACACACCTTGGCTTCTTTTTTTTTTTTCTTTTTGATTTTTATCAGTTTACTAAATCAACAGCTTTTTTTTGAGACAGGGTTTCACCAAGTTAGTCAGGATGGTCTTGATCGCCTGACCTCGTGATCCACCTGCCTTGGCCTCCCAAAGTGCTGAGATTACAGGCGTGAGCCACCACGCCTGGCAACACCTTGGCTTCTTAAAGTGCTGGGATTACAGGTGTGAGCCACCGTGCCCAGCCACTAGTATTTTCAAATAATAAACTTTCAAAATCCTTGAAAACTCTTCCTCCTGTTTTGGTTATTTTAACTTTGCTTATTTTGTTCTTAATTTTATTATTTCCTTCTTTCTACTCTTCTTAGCTGGGAGTGGTGGCATGCGCCTGTAGTCCCAGCTACTCAAGAGTTGTAATCCCAGCTACTCTACATGCTCTGATATTCTAGCTTCCAAAACTAATAACTTGGCTAATTTTCAGTATTTATAAAATCAGTATATTTAAGGCTAAAAATTTTCAACATATCGTGTTACATGCATTCTGTGTTTTTCAAAAATATTGACTTTTCTTGTGCATTTATTCTTCCAGATAAACTTATACACCAATTATTAAGTTGAATTTCAGTAACTTTTCATTGTGAGTTGGTATGGAACTATATAAGGCTTACAGGTTAATCTAGAGATAACCTGGATTTTTACAATATTCAAATTTTCCCACTCAGAAGTGAGACTTTTCATTTATTGAAGTTTCTTATCCTTCATATTTATTTTACATGAAAGATTTTCATACTTTGGGAGGTCGAAGCAGGCAGATCACTTGAGGTCAAGAGTTAAAGACCAGCCTGGCTAACATGGTGAAACTCCATCTCTACTAAAAATGCAAAAATTAGCTAGGCATGGTGGTGGCCACCTGCAGTCATAGTTATTCAAGAGGCTGAGTTTAGTGAGCCAAGATCGCACCAGTGCACTCCAATCTGGGTGACATTGTGAGACTAGTCTCAAAAAAAAAAAAAAAGAAAAGGAAAAAAGATTTTCAGTTCTTATGCTTAATTTTTTAAATTTAATTATACATGTGAATTATGACAATTAATTGTCTTTCCCTCCATTCATACCATATATCTTTTTGTCTTTGCAATGGTTAGGACCTGCACAACAGAACAGCAAGTGACAAAAGCTATTCTGATCTTCTTCCTGACTCTAACATGAAGGCCTATGCTATTTCACGGTTCTTGATAAGTAGGCTTTATTTATTCCCCCTTTCATTTATGCACTCATTCGTTAATTTAAAAAGATTATTAGCTGCCTATCATGTGTCAGACATTATTATAGGCACTAGAGATATAGGAGACTGGATCTCTGCTCTCAAGGAGCTGATAGTCTAGTGGTTCCTCCTGCAGCTTCTAAGCTCCAATATCTCTTTTGATTAGAATAATTACCTTCAATTTTAAACACATAAACTTCAATCTATGACCTCTCCCAGCATCAATAATTAATCAGTATCTATAAAATTCCTGCTGCTCTTCCTTCTTTCTTGCATTCCAACAATAAAAAGACTTCTATAATGTTTTTATTTTTCGCCTTCTGCCCAAACTTCCTAAGTGTATTAGAATTATTTTTGTGGCACCTACATTATTTCAAGCATATTTAGGCTGTTCTTAGGTGTTACTGTTGTGTAAGTCACTGCTTGATTCCTTCTGTGAGCTTCCCTTCCCATCAATAAAGAGGTTTGTCTTGGTAATATTTGTCTTGGCAGGAAGTTTACAGGCTTGTTCCCCTTTACTTTCTGTAGTCAGTATCAACAAGATATCAAGAAGATATCTGAATGTCATCAAAAGTATCTTTTTAGTATCTCTTTAGTAGAGAAAATAGAATTCTGGCCAGGGACAATGATTCATGCCTATAATCCCAGCACTTTGGGAGGCCAAGGCAAGAAGACTGTTTAAGCCCAGGAGTTTGAGGCCAGCCTGGGCAACATGGCAAATCCCTGTCTTTACAAAAAATACAAAAAAACCAAGCTGGGTGTGGTGGTGTGTGCCTGTAATCCCAGCTACTCAGGAGGCTGAGTTGAAGGGATCATCAGAGTCTGGAAGGTCAAGGCTGCAGGATGCTGTGACTTTGCCATTGGACTCTAGCCTGGATGACTGTGAGAGCCTGTCTCAAAAGAAAAGAGAAAATGAAGATAAGAATTCTTACTAAGATAACCATTTTGACAGCTGAGGGTCAAATTCAGGTCTTCTCCCAAAAATGCTTTCTAAAAAAATTTAAAAGATGTCTGACATTTTCACAAGTAACTGCCATACATTATGGTTTTGAAAACAATTCCAGACCTTAACGGAACATTAATAGTTAAGCAATTTGGCCGGGCATGGTGGCTCATGTCTGTAATCCCAGCACTTTGGGAGGCCGAGGCAAGAGGATCACCTGAGGTCAGAAGTTCAAGACCAACCTGGCCAACATGGTGAAACCTCGTCTCTACTAAAAATACAAAAATTAGCCAGGTAAGCACACCTGTAATCTACTAAGGAGGCTAAGGCAGGAGAATCACTTGATCCTGGGAGGCGGAGGCTGCAGTCAGCTAAGATCATGCCACTGCACTCCAGCCTGGGTGACAGAGGGAGATTTGATTTAAAAAAAAAAAAAAAAAAAAATGTGTTAAGCAATTACAATTTCTTGACTCTAGGCTACTAAACATGTAAAATACCTCTACATTTGATATAAATCATAAGTATAAATATAAAATATCTTGACATTTGACATAAGATCATAAATATTATATATTTAGGAATAAAAAGAAAAAACTTTCCAATGGCTTCCTATTATACTTAACATAAAATTTAAACTTCTTTCAAAGTCTGTAAGATTCTCCAAGGTCTCTTCCTCCCTCAAATTCTTCTTCCACTCTCCTGCTCTCTCAAACTCAATACACAGGCCTTCATTCTGTTCTTCAAACTTATACATGTCTTCACAATTGCTCTAATTTCAGTGTCATTCAGATCTCAGTTCAAACATCAACTCCTCCAAGAGACCTTTCCTGACCACCATACTTAATGGCTGTCACCATCACTCCATCATTCTTTATCACATTATCCTGTTTTATTTCTTCACAGAATTAATCACTATTTCTAACTATCCTGCTTGTTTCATTTATCACCTGCCTCCCTCACTAAAATACATGCTCTTTGAGACCAGAACTCCCTCTCTTGTTGGCCACTATATTCATACTTGCCAAGAGTCAATAAACATGTTAGATAAATGAAGAAATGCATAAAGTTTTAGTTAGTATCATTACACTGTAGATACCCAGCAGAATTTTCCTGTTATTTTAATATCAGTATCTGGTAAATATAAATTATCAGGAGTGCTCTATTGTTACATACATATAATTATTTAACTATATTTACATACTGTTTTTTCCCCTTCAGGTATAACAAAGACTGAAAAAATTCTAGGACTTGAATAAAGGATTTTTTTTCTTCCAGGAAAATATAATTTCATAACCACCTAATAACTACATAGACTATAAAAAGCTTAGGAGTTCATTTGTAGTTGTGGAGACTTGAAAACATCATTATGAAATAAAAACTCTGAAACCAATCTTTGAGATTATTACAAAATATTACAAAATGAAACTAATAACTTTTCTAAAGCTGAGACTCTCCAAAAAGTTATACAAACTCTTGTCTTTCCAAAAGAAAATCTGAAACCATTAGTGTGTTTTATTTCCTAAGCAGAATATACAACATAGATTAACTGAAAGAAAGGCAATAATGTTAAAAAAAAAAACTTAAATGATAAATAAATATGAGAAGCTCAAGTTAGAATTACATTAGAGGGTTCATTTTCATTCTCTCGTTAAGGATATGAATTTATGTTTTATGTTTTAAGAACTACATTTCTTAGTGTAAAATGTACATTTTGACTGTGCTTTACCATATATAAAGAAGCAAACATACCTGTTCTGATTTAAGTACATTGAGTTCTTTCTGAAGTTTATCATTTTCACTTGGTTGAGTTGCTCTAAGTGATGATTCCTTTGTTACTGATGGCAAGTGATCGAAAATCAACTGTTCTTGTTTACTTTCTTTTCCAATAGCCATATTTCCAAAAGAAGCTTTATCTTCCACCGTTATTTTTGATTCTTCACCAAAACTTTTATTTACTTTAGAAATTGATCCTTCAGCATCCCTGCTTGTCATAGTCACAACTCCACCTGATAAATAGCTTACTTGAGTATCACATGATTGTATATTTTCTGCCCTGTTGTGGTTAATAATGATTTCTAGCTCTCTACATTTCAATAAAACTTGTTCTTTCTCTTGCTTTAAAGATTTAACTTCTTCATTTAGAAAACTAATCTCACCATGTTTCTGTTTCAATTGTTCAGAAAGATCAGACAGTCTCTGTGACAGCTCTAATTTCTCTCGCTTGGTTACCTCAAGCTTTTCCATGAGTTCTGTTGTATCCTTCTCAACAACCTCGCCAATTTCCAATGTTTCTGCTAGAAAAGTTTTGTCTTCATCAAAGACAGAACTTTTCATTTTTACTGGAGCTGGATTTATTCTTTGTAAATGAAGCTCTTCATTAAGTGCCTTAAGCTTACTTTTATACTCTAATTCCTGTTTATTTTTACTGTCTTCTAAATCATCTTTCACTTTGAGAAGGCAAGCATACTCCTCTTGTAACTCTTGATAGTTAACTTCAAAGTTCTTTTCAGCAAATGAAAAAGTGTTCCTTTGCTTTTCAATCTCTTCATTTAGCTGAATACATTGTTGTTTGAGGTCCTCATTTTCCTCTGTAAGGATTTCTATTTCTTTTTGCCAGACAGAGTCTTTGGATTTGGACTTAATGGAGTCTATGAAAATCAATCTTTCTTCTTGGTTAATAGGAGTATGTATTTTCAACATGTCTTCAAGGGCTTTCTTTTCATCTTTAAGAATGCTATTCTCTGCTTCAAGTTGTGCGAATTTTTCTTGAAGATCATTCTCTTTTTCCTTCATCTGTTTTTCTAATAATTCTGTTTTAAGTTGTAATTCTTGAACTTCTTGTTCAAGTGTACCCTTTTCCTTTTCTTCTCGTCTGAGTATTTCAATTTCTTTTTGAAGTTCATTGATTTGAAGAGTCATTTCTTCTGACTTTGAATTTACAAGAGACTGCTGTAAATCTTTCAGCTTCGAAATTTCCAAAATTAATTGATTCTGCTTAGTTATCAAATTGTCTTTTTCAAACTGCATTGTTTCTATCTTTTGACTCATTTCATTCTGTAAACCATCTATCTGCTGTTTATAGTGAATGCTTAAGTTATCTTTAAGTTTTTCAATATTTATTCGATGTTCAATTTCTAAATCTTCCTTCAGTTTGGAAAGTTCTTCTTCATGACTAAATAGAAGCTGTGTTCGCAGCCTCTCTAATTCAGCTTCTTGTGATTCTGCCATTCTATCTAAGACAGCATTCTTTTCTTTTTCTAACATTTCAAGTTTTATCTTGTAATTTGTAATTTCTGCTTCATGTTTTAATTCTAGTTCCTTTCTGGATTCAGATGCAGAAACAATCTCAGCTTTCAAATCTTCCACTGTACTAAGCGACTTATGTGCTTCATTCAGTTTACTTTCTTGTTCAGCTACTGTCTGTCTAGCTCTCTGAATTTGCTCCCTTGAAAAGCTCAATTCTTCAAAAAGGTCTTCAAGCTGTCTCTGTAGAGCATACTTTTCTTCTAAAATTCTTCCTAGTTCTTCCTTGAGTTTTTCCTTTTGAGAGTTAGTATCTTGCAATTTTATATTCAGTTCATTTATTGCCACATTCATTAACTTTATCTGATCTTCATTAACTGTAATATTTGGATGTGACCTTAACACATTCTCCATTTCTCCCTTATGCAGTGTTTTAAGTTCCTCCATTTGTGACATGTGTTGTCTTATTAATTCTTGTTTCATTTGCACTATCTGCTGCCCATACATCTCATCCAGCTCTGCCCGGAGTTGTTCTAACTTTCTTTGAGTTTCTTGTTCCATTCGTTGAACTATATCAGTTCCAAACTGACTGTCTTTATGATTTCTCTTCTGAAGTTCTTCGACTGTCCCCATTAACTGTTTTATTTCTTCAGAAGATTGTCTTTCTTTTTGCTTAGAATTAGTCAGCTCTAATTTCATATTTTTTATTTCTTGGTTCTTTTGCACAACCTGTTCTTGTAATTCTCCTAGTAATTTATCAGCAGCTGTTAATTTATCCTTTAGCTCAAGAGTTTTTTTTTCTTCTTCTCTTATTTTTGTGTTTAGTTTTTCAATGATTGCCTCCTTTTCCTGTATTTCTTCTTTATTTGAGTTTTCTACTTTTTTATTTTGTTCCTTTAGAAAAAAAAATGAAAATATTAAGAATGGCATTTTCAGTTTCTGGCAACATATACGGCTTCATCTCATTACCAAAAGACTGACAGAAATCTCTCTTTTAAAAAAATTCTAAGCAACTATTGGTCCTACCCTTTAATTTTTTCCATAATGAGATCCAGAACTTATGTGCCCAACACTACTTGTAAGCAAACACTACAGTAGTTTTGGCCTTCTTAAAAGAAATTTCTCCTAACATTTCTGTGATTAAAATTTTTAGTTTAAAAACCCAGTCTGATTTTAGATGTCTCTAAACCGTTATCTTTTCATTTTTCTTATTAACTGATCAGCATTCTAAATATTTAGTATTCTCTATAGCTAAAGTACCACATATACTCTAGACACATTCAGCAAGATAAAAATAAATCAAAGTTCCTCACATGTATTCTGGTGACTTCAATGTGTGTCATGGGCAAGGGCTATGGAAAAAGTAAAACAACAAAAACAGATTCCTAAGGGTCTGTCTAACTTCAGTCCTGGGCTCTTAAGTCAATTAGAAATTTAGGGATATGAAATGCTTAAATGATGGAAACTCAAGTGACATCTAAGACAACTATACCATTTATGGGATATCAACTTGGTCGTAGACTTTTGTTTCAAACAGAAATTTGCAAGCAAAGCAGATATTCTCCCCCAGTTCTTATTCGGGATTCTGTTTTGGAACTGAGATAAGACTAAGCCCAGATGCAGGCCAAGACATATCTGTTATCGTGATTACTTCAACATGACGAAGACAAGCAGAATTCCTGAGTCAAAGTTTTGCTTCAGTAACTTAGTTTCCTGTGTAAGAAACAGAGGGCTATAGTCTCAAAAACAAAGAAATACATGAAATCTGCAGAATGGATCAGAACATAAGTAGGTAAGTAAAATCATTTTAAGGAGACAGGAGTCCCAGGCAAACAGGACTTAAAGGTGCCTTGAATGATATTTATATATATAAGGAAGAAATGCCAAGGCCAAGAAAAAGAAAAGCCTCAGAGAGAAACGTTGGCAGTGCTCATTCAAGTGCAGCCTTTGAGAATTCTGGTCACTCTAGAAAAAAATTACCTAATGTGGAAAGAAATTGCAGGGATTGTAACAAATAGCACTTAAGAATTTCCATCTACAGACATGACCATTCCTAATGTGAGACAGACAGATAGATCGGGTTATCTCAGCCTAACGCCCCTGAATATCTGATTCCTCTAAAACCTTTTGATCTCATGATTACTAAATAACTTCCTAATTATTATTTGGTTTTAAAAATTCATTTGCCCATGGAAAGAATATAAAATCCAATGAACTTAATATTTAAGTCCCTGTGATAATTATTTCTCATTGTAAATTAATAATCTTATTCAAGCTTTAAACATTAGCCTCATGGCGAAACCCCGTCTTTACTAAAAATACAAAAATCAGCCGGGCATCGTGGCAGGTGTCTGTGATCCCAGTTACTCAGGAGGCTGAGGCAAGAGAACAGCATGAATCTGGGAGGCGGAGGCTGCAGGGAGCCAAGATCATGCCGTTGCACTCCAGCCAGGGCAACAGAGTGAGACTCTGTCTCAAAACAACAACAACAACAACAACAACAACAACAAAAATCAGCTTTGTGAAGTTGGAAAATCTGAGTTCACTTCAAAGATAGCTCGTCTCAGTTACTAGGGGAAAAAAAAGAAATCAGACTTCTGAATCTACAAATTGAAGGCCAGATTGTGTACTATATAAATTAACCAAGGCAATGAATGATTATCCTATGTGGCCTCTTGAGCAAAATTCTATCAGTTTTTGTCTTGGTATCACATATCCCACCCAATATTACCATATTATTACCAAATGCTGAGCCTTCTTAGTTCAAACTTTGAACTGCAATAGGATATCAGTAAATCAGTTTAATCTCCTTTAATCCCAGTGTTTTCATTCGTACAATAAAGACAATACATAATTTCCTCTATCTCACAGAATATGCTAAAATAAAATACCACATGTTAAGGCATTTTATTCTTACTGTACTATTAATATATTTAAGTGCAATATTTTTACATGCTAGAAAGAAATCTATAACACATTTGGAATCCATGAGAAAGTGAAATCAGTTCATGGTGGTAATTCCAGTTAAACTGTTAAATAAGTAACTAGGTTTGAAAAATGTTAATGTTATAAAACCTAACTTTTCTGTTTCCTGATTTTTTTATAAGGGAGGGGAAGGTCTTCATAAAACAGTATCATTTAATTCAAAATTGTCCAACATCTGATATAATAACAACCAACACTAATTCTTCATTCAACCATTAAACAACACAAATTAATGGTTTAGTTTTCTTAGTAGCGCTTATTTCAAAGTACATGGTTTTAAATTACTTATTCTGTGTTCTTAAAAAAAAAAAAAAAAAAGCCCCGTGGTTGAATATATCATCTTTTGGAAATACACCTGAGATGGTGGGGAATAATATACTACAGCACCATGGAAAGTCTGGAGGATTAAGACAATGAGAATGTTAGGACAATGAGAATGAGCTTTTAATCACTGACACAGTTGTGTAGGGAAGGGTCCCCAACTCCCAGGCTGTGAACCCAGTTCTGTTTGGGGTCTGTTAAGAACTGGGCCACACAGCAGGAGGTGAGCAAGCATTACCACTTGAACTCCACCTCTGTCAGATCAGCTGTGGTATTAGGTGCTCATAGGAGCTCGAACCTTATTGTGAACTGTGCATGTAAGGGATCTAGGCTGCAAGCTCCTTATGTGAATCTAACTAATGCCTGACGTCATCTCAAAACCATTCCTCCCACCAGTCTGTGGAAAAAGTATCTTCCATGAAACTGGACCCTGGTGCCAAAAAGGTTGGGGACCACTTGTCTAGGGAACCAGGACCATTTCATTTGTGACCCTAAAGCCTTAGTCGACCCTAATGCCTCAGTTGCTGATAGAACTACTCAGGGGGATTCATTCTCTTAAGGATAAAAATTAAAAACTATGTATATAGTGAAAAACAGATTGATAAAAGTATTCTTGTTACATTCAAATAAATAAAGATTATTCCCTACAAAAATGAATTACTTGAGTTTTAAATAATCTCAATTCACACTGACCAAAGAATATATATAATACAATCCCATCTCCAGGCTCTTCTCACCTAGGCCTAGATTATCCTTCTATTCTTACCTACTGGAAAGGTTAACTTTTAAAGACTACTGTTGTCTAGACAAATTAGACCATTTTTTGCTCCTTACTGTTTTTAACATGTTTTGCCCTGAGTCTTTATGCCTATTCCACACTCTATCTAAAATGTCCTCCCCTTTTCTATCAGGTGAGATCCTTAATTTATCCACTTGTTTAGGAAGTACTGAGTAACTACTATGTTCCATGCATTAGGCCAGTTGCTGGGGAAACAAAATACCATTGAAAGGGGTTGTCCCAACTTACAAACTTATGTCAAACAGAAACTCCTCCACTAAACCCTACCCTGAATCTCCACCCTCATTATGCCAGATCTATTCAGAACCTTCAAGGCACTTTTGCCTACACTTATCCTTGTTTTGTGGTGTCCTTTGTACATGCCATAGCTCTCCTACTAATCCATGAGTTCCAGTAAAGATAAGGCAAACTTTAAGCATCATTGTATTTCTTTCAAGGGCCTGCTATAAAAACAGGTGTTCTGTAAACATTTACCTAATAATTTTTAAATTATCTTAGTTGTAAAACAAGTATTTTTCATAATTTCATTGTCTTCAATTTGTACATTCCCTATTATTTAAAAGCAGTTCTCTGGAGTCAGACAACCTAGATTTGAAATCTGGCTCTATCAACTTACTACCTGTGTGTACCTGGGCAATTTGCTTCATTCTTGCTTTGTCTTGGTGTCCTCACTGAGAAAATAGGAGTGATAATGGTACCTCTAATGCACAGGCCTGTGATGATGATTCAATGAGTTAATATGTGTAAGATGCTGTGAATACTGCATGTTACACAGTAAGCACTTAATAAACGCTAATTAATACTATATTATTACCCAAACAATATTCTTGTCTTGCTAATTTCTCAACCTCTTGCAGAAGAACCTCCTAAGTTTATAAAAAGTACTATATTGTATATACAATCCACCCTCATTCTTTGTAGATTCCATATTTGTGAATTCTTGCTAAAATTTATTTGTAACCTCCACCAATGCTCATGGTGCTTTCAGTCATTTGTAGGTGTGCACAGAGTGACAAAAAGTTTGAGTTGCTGGACATACACTTCCAGCTGAGGTCAAACAAGGTGACTAAACTCTGCCTCGTTCAGCTCTTCAACAGAGAGGACTAAAGGGATGGAGAGGACTCGAGGCAGTGCAGTATAGTACAAGAAGCTCCGGCTTTGGGGCAACTGACAGGATCTGAATCCCAGTCTGACACCTGTTAGTGGGGTGGCCTCAGGAAAGTCACTTCTGAACCTTGACTTCTCTTTTAAAAAATAAACAGAATCTTCCAGGATGAGTAGTTTTTATGATTTAAGATTATAATCAATGTGATATATACGCACCCATACAAAGACACACATTCCTTCACCCGCCCCCACCCCAGGAACTTATTTGCTAAGCAAGTGTTCCTAGAAACACTTATGGAACACTTAAGTTTATGGAACGTAACTTATGTAAATAAAGATAACTGACTACATTTTGTTTTCTAATTAAAATCCATAAAATTCCTTTCTGTTGTGAAAGTATTTTCAGAATTTCACAACCATGGCTAAAATAAGTGAAAATAACTACAAATGACAAAAAAAAAAAAGTTGTAAATTTAGATTTTCCTACTAATTCAGTTTAACGCAGGCCAATCACTTTTAGGGAATTCAGTAAGGATTATTATCTTAAAAGCTACATTACTGAGGCTCCCATTTGCTTTTGAAATAAATTACATAAAGAGCTTAATTATGAAATTTCCTAACAAAAAAAAACACTTGCATAAAAAACTTTAAACTGTAAAGCTTCTACAAGTTAGTTGACTTCCTTAAAATAAACATACCATTTCATATGCTTTAATTTTCTCTTGCAAGAAACTGATTTGCATTTTGAAGTCTTCTTTCTTTTTCTGATAATCTTCTAATAGGTGGTCTTGTTCTTCAAGCTGCTGTTGATGAGTGAGGATCTGTTGTTTGGCTTGTAGTAAGTCTGCAGCTGTGCTACTATGAGTGCTGTTTCTCAGAGTTTCACTAGCCTGTAACTGCAAATAGAAATCTCAAAACGTTAAATTCTGAAGTGACTATATTAGGGAATAGACACCTTTGGGGTGTCCCTGCAATAGCTCTCTGGGATCTTTGCTGGCTTTGCGGGCTTGAGACCATAGCAAACATGCTGCCTTGGCTGACTAGATAGGTATACCCAAACCAATCCAATAAAATTATCTTTCACATGACACAGCAGAGAAGCTAGGTCCCCTGAGACTGAGGCAGATACGTGAAGAAAACTGGGGCCTCAAAGACAGTACTTCCTGAATTTCTGATGGCTTTCTAGTTTGTAGTTCCAATCCCTTTCAGAGGCCTGGTTGTGTTTCCGCCCTTGGGTTCTGTAAACAGCCTGAATCCTTATACTAAATACCTCCCTTTTGCTTAAGCTATTTCAAATTGTTTTGTTACTTGCCATCAGAAATTCAGATTAATGCAATTAGATTCCTGTGGCTCTAATTAAAGGAAAATGGAATATATTTAGTCTTGTTATCATTTAGAACCTAACTAAAATAAACCATACCAGGATTGGCAAAACTAGGATGTGATTACAGATTAATTTCTGCAGAAATATCCTCAATCAACCTTATAAGATTTTATAATATTTCAAAATAGAGACAGGGAGGAAATACAAAGAAAATACTAGTAGAAAATCATTTAAGAAGTATGAATTAAATTCCTGGTTAACATAGCAACACATATTCACTGATTTTTCATACATGATATAATAAGAAATGGCTTTTTATCAATTTAGATTTGTTCTTGAGGTAAATTTTTAAACTTCATTACTAAAAACTAATGAATTTTGTTGCATTAGTAACACTTACTTGCTGAAATTGAATCTGTAATTTTTGACTCTGTTCTGTCAACTCTAAAAATTCTCTCATTGTCTCATCCTTTTCTCTTCTTGCTTGTTGTAAATTAGCAGTGAGCTGGGTTATGATGCCATCTCTTTGTTTAATGGCAGCTTCAAATTCTTGTAACTAAAAGAAAATATTAAGTACTAGATTAATTTTTTTTTAATTCCCCATTACAGGTAATTTTTTTAAAATATGAATTCAAAACACACTGGCAGAATTCTTACACTTTGTAAGCAGTCTTTTCCACGTTTGAAAGCTATTAACTTACAGAAACTGGTGCTACTTCCAAATTAATTTCGAAAAATTTATCTGAACTAAGGAAAAAATTATATTTGATTTGGCTTATCCATATATTTACTTATAGAAGGACAAGTGACTTTATATTTAGAGGTGCCCCTAATCTGTTCCTAGGCAACACCACCCTAGACATATTTAAACCCAACTTGTTTTTGAAGAGGATGAAACTGAAATGTACTTTGTCATCTTCATCAATGTCCTATTTCACCTTATTTTCATAACTGACTGCCATAAACAGTTATGGCAGTCTAACCACAGATGTCAATCTAACCACAAGAGGTTACTTACAAGGACCTACTGACAAACTTTTCTGTTCTTTTTTGAGACAAGTTCTCATTCTGTCACACAGGATAGAGTGCAGTGGTGTGATTTTGGCTCACTACAGCCTCAATCTCCTGGGGTGAAGTGATCCTTCTGCCTCAGCCTCCCAAGTAACTAGGACTACAGGCACACACCATCATGCCTGGCTAATTTTTAAGTTTTTTGTAGAGGTGGGGTCTTGCTATTTTGACCAGGCTGGTCTCTAACTACTAGACCCAAGCCATCCTCCTGCCTTAGCCTCTTGAAGTGCGGGGATTGCAGGCATGAGCCATGCCCAACTTGCTGACATTCTTAAAGGACTTAAGTTATAATATTTTGATGTGGTTTGCACCATAATTTTCTCTCAGGCTAATTACAAAAACATCTGTCCCACTAAAGTGATTTCAGACTATCATAAAGTTAAATAAGAGTCTGTGTTATATTGCCCTGTTAATCAAATCCTACTTTTAAACAGGGTTGTTTGTGCTATGTAAAAAGACAAAAATTATGAGTGATATCGTTACCATTTAGTTTTTTTTTTTTTTTAATGAGACAGGGACTCTCTATGTTGTCCATGCTGGACTTGAACTCCTGGGCTCAAGTGATCCTCCCACCTCAGGCTCCTGAGTAACTAGAACTACAGGTGCATGCCACTGTGCCCCACTAAGTTATCATTTGAAAACCTCCATCTTTAGGCCAGGTATGATAGCTCATGCCTGTAATCTTAGCACTCTGGGAAGCCAAGGAGAGTCTAGGAGTTTGAGGTGACACTCCGTCTCTACAAAAAAACTACAAAAAATTAGCTGGGTGTGGTAGTGCATGCCTGTAGTCCCAGTTACTTGGAAGGCTGAGGTGGGAGGATCACTTGAGCCTGGAAGGCAGAGAGAGCAGTGGGCCAAGACTGTACCACTGCACTCCAGCCTAGGCGACACAGCAGGACTCCGTCTCAAAAAAAAAAAAAAAAATAGAAAGAAAGAAAAAAAATTTTTAAAAAGAAACCCATCTTTAAACACTGCACATACACTATTTTTCAAATTTCTTGTTTTTGTGAGTCGCAAACCAAAAGCCACATAAAATAAACATACTTGCTGCAGTCCTTCAGTCCCATAGGTAACTGTCATTTCTTCCAGCTCTCTGTTTAGCTCTTCAATCTCATGCTGCTTCCCAGCCAACTCACTTTCCATCATCTCTAGGTGAGTCGGACTGTACTGTGCTCCTTGTTCAGAGTAAGAATCATCAACACCAAATTCTTCTTCCTAAATCAATCCAAGATTTTAAATAATTCAGTCTAGCAATATTCCTTAGGGAGAGAGATTCAAATACTGAAATCCATAGCAAGGTCCACTTTAAAATATCACTCATTACCTGGAAGATTACAGTATGGCAACCTACTTTGTTAATATAATACTTACCTCAAGAGCATAAATAGGCTATCTGCAAATTCTGTTACAATTGAGTTTTACAATAAACACTAGATAACTTTGTTTTAGGAAATATTAAAATTAATTTGAAATCACACACGGAAAGAAGTACATGCAGGAAAAAGCTTTGTTAGTAAGCCAGATGATTTTAAATAGTATTCAACATTAGTATCATGAGTAGTTTTAAATACTGTACCCTTAATAAATTTGTAGGCTTTCCTGTTCTCATCACAAAACTGCAGCCATTTACCTGTACAAAAACAATTTCTTGATATATTATGATCTTAGATATAATCTTCTTTAGCTAACAATATTTCTGTTAACTGTTTTCATGTGTACATGTCTTTTATTCCCAGGGAAAATGTGTCATTGGCAAAAACAGATAGAGAGATTAATTTTAAATATCTAAGAGACATAATGACCATTTCAAATGCCAATCATTCCTCACACATCTGAATGCTTACAATGCAAATGACACCAAACTACATATATACATTTTCACATAAGTAAATTAAAGTTCTAAGTGAATTTCTGTTTGTTCTTCCGAAGCATAAACCTCAATAAATCCTCTTCTATGAAATGCTTCCTTAAAATAGTGTAAATAATTATTTTTTTATTAAATCCTATTCATTTTCAAGAAAAACAATTTACTGGTAGAAATGTCTTGAAAGCGGATGAACGAGACAAGTGGCAAGGGGAGATAAACAGATAAGAACACTTCCTCAAGAATGTTCCTCTGGGGCTAGTACTATGACAGCTATACAACCACTGACCCATGTGGAGATTTTCTACAACATATTACTGCCCATCTCTAGCACAGATATTTTGTGGAAGGAGGAAGGAGAATGACAGAATATGTCTCCAGGGTTGACCTAGTGAGAAATTAATTAAAGATCAATTAATCCACTTAGTAATCCTCTTTCCTCCTTAACAGTACAAAAACCAACTATGTATCTGCCACATCTTAATTATTCACACTTAAAAGTTAAAAGAATCCAAGATAATGAAGTTATTACTGTTGAAAGGCATAGGATAGAGTAGCCAGAAATAGACTTAGATCTATATGAGCCACAACACTTGAAAAAGTAAAATCCTGGCCGGGCACGGTCCCTGACATCTGTAACCCTGGTACTTTGGGAGGCTGAGGCGGGCAAATCACAAGGTCAGGAGTTCGAGGCCAGCCTGCCAACATGGTGAAACCCATCTCTACTAAAAATACAAAGGGCACCTGTCATTCCAGCTACTCGGGGGTGAGTCAGGTGAATCACTTGAATCTGGGAGGTGGAGGCTGCAGTGAGCAGAGATCACACCACTGTACTCCAGCCCAGGTGACAGAGTGAGACTCCATCTCAAAAAAAAAAAAAAGTAAAAATCCTAATCAAGCATTCTTTATCAGACTTTGATTCCTTTGCTTTTATCATAAGGACAATTTCTTTCTTTCTCTCTCTTTCTCTCTCTGTCTCTCTCTCTTTCTTTTAAGATGGAGTCTTGCTTTGTTGCCTAGGCTAGAGTACAGTGGCGTGATCTCAGCTCACTGCAACCTCCACTTCCCAGGCTCAAGCAATTCTCCTGCCTCAGCCTCCCAAGTAGCTGGGACTATAGGCATACATCACCATGCCTGACTAATTTTTTGTATTTTTAGTAGAGACAGGGTTTCACCATGTTGGCCATGCTGGTCTTGAACTCCTGACTTCAGGTGATCCACTTGCCTTGGTTTCCCAAAGTGCTGGGATTACAGGCAGGAGCCACTGTACCCAGCCGCGGACAATTTCTGAAAATCAAAGCTAAAGTGAAAAAAAAAATTCTATGGTACAATATTGCAATTGGTGAAAACTACCAGAAGGCAGGGGTACTGACTCTGTTAAGAATATCAATCAATAAGCCAGGTGCAGTAGTGCATGCCTGTAGACCCAGCTACAAGGGAGGCTGAGGCAGGAGGACTGCTTGAACCCAGGAGTTTGAGGCTATAGTGCACTACTGGCACACCCATTAATAGCCACCGCACTCCACTGTGGGCAATATACTGAGGCCCTGACTCTAAACATTTTTTTTTAATTAAAAAAAGATTATTAGCCGGGCGCGGTGGCTCAAGCCTGTAATCCCAGCACTTTGGGAGGCCGAGGCGGGTGGATCATGAGGTCAAGAGATCGAGACCATCCTGGTCAACATGGTGAAACCCCGTCTCTACTAAAAATACAAAAAATTAGCTGGGCATGGTGGTGTGTGCCTGTAATCCCGGCTACTCAGGAGGCTGAGGCAGGAGAATTGCCTGAACCCGGGAGGCGGAGGTTGCGGTGAGCCGAGATCGCACCATTGCACTCCAGCCTGGGTAACAAGAGTGAAACTTCGTCTCAAAAAAAAAAAAAAAGACTTCTAAATTGCAATTAGCTTTCTTTGATCCTGAAATGATGCATTTTGTTGTGTCTTCTAAAATATTTTGCTTTAGTTTAACAGTGTAACGAAATGGATATTTATGACTATAGTACTCTTCTCTTATCCACAGAGGTTATGTTACAATATCCCCAGTGGATGCCTGAAATCATGGATAGTATTGAACCTGATATATACTATGTTATTTTGATCTGATAAAGAAGACAGCTACTAAGTGAATACCAGATGGACAGAGTATACAGGGTGGATCCACTGTATGTACAAAGGGATGATTCACATCCTGCGCAGGAAGAATGGGATGGAGCAAGATTTCACCATGCTACCCAGAACAAGGCACAATTTAAAACTTATGAACTGTTTATTTCTGGAATTTTCCATTTAATATTTTCAGAGAGTGACTGACCACAGAAAGTAAAAACTGGGATGGGGGACTACTGCTTCTCCAAATATGATATAAAGCAATGAATATTCCTTTAAGCAGCAATGATGTCAGTATTACATGAATCAGTTTATAATAATCAGTTTATTAATTAGCAGTTACTAGTTTGCAAAAATTACATTTATAATTTAATCTAATACTTTAGTCACTGCTGTTTAATTTTTTTCTAATTCAGATAAGCAAATGTTATACTTGAACTATTGAATTCTTAAAATACCATTAATACATGACTGGTTTTTCAAAACATATTTATGTTATAATCAATGTAAAACTTAACAATATTAATAAATTTGAAAAGTTTAACATCATCTAAATAGGTTATAAAAGATTATTCACCAGTACTAAACTAAAACACACTATATTCCAAAGTTAGAACAGGAACATTTAACAGAATCTCAGGATCATTAATAGTTAACAATAAATTATTCTATTTTTTAATTTAGATAATTATTTTATTGATACCTAAAGGGTAGAGTATTTATCTCTTCTTCTAACATTAGTCTTCTAACACTATTCTATTTCCATCTATGTCCATCTGGTATTCACTTAGTAGCTGTCTTCCTTATCAGATCAAAAAAACATAGTATACGTAGGGTTCAATACTATCCAGGAGTTCAGGCATCCACTGGGAGTCTTACAACATATCCCCTGTGGATAAGGGAAGACTACTGTATTCATAAACTATTAGGTTTCTAACACTAGTAAACATTCATATGAAAGTCAATAAATAATTTGAAACATGAAGATTAGATTAACAGACTCCTTCAACTGTAAAAAAGCTCAACTTCTCTCAATGTCCTTTGTCATTGTGGCATTTGTTGAAGTTACTTAACCTGCAGACAATGTTAATATATATATATTCCTTCCACGTTCACAGAAAAATTTATTCAATCTATACAGACGAGTGAGGAAAAGTACAAGTGAGGTACATTTTAAATTTTAAAATGTTTTGTAGAGGTATCACATCATAACACCATTGCTATTCAGAAAGAATCAGAGGAAAGGTAACTTTCATTGTGTGACTATAAAATGGCCTTCACACAAAAACTCATCCTTGTAGTGAACGTCAGTTTTGATGAAACATAAAAGAACTCATCCTTAACTTATTTATAATTAATACCTTATTCTTATATTTAATTTGGAAATACATACATTAAAAACATTAATATTGAATATTTTCATAAAAATAAAAATCTGATGACTCAAGAGTTTATGAAAATTATAGTTCAATGTGCCTAAATGACTCATAGAGTTGGAGTCAAGTAATTAATGAGGTTAAAATAAATGTCATAAACCATACAAGCACTTGATTGAGAAGCATTCAATAATCAGATGAAATCTATAATAAAAGTGAATGCCCTATTACTATGTGTACATAATGGGATACATATTTGTACAAAAGAGATCTTGGAATAAAATTATCGACTAATTCTAAGGCTGAACCACTTTTCAACCCAATGAGTGTACTAGTCACAGAAGTCAAGAACATTAAACCCTTAACATACCTAACTACATACAATTTACAAAGTTCTAATTAAATATTATCAGAACCTGAAAGCATTCTGAGAATAATTTATTAAAGGAGTCCTCATCACTCATTTCATATAAACATAGTATAAAGAAAAGTATATTTCTAGTGATGAGCCATTAAAAGAACCAAGCTTTGCTGAATGTCAAATGTGTGCCAAACACGTATTAAACATTCTCAAGGTTATTTTGTGAACTACTTTCTGAGGTAAGCAACTATCCTACAAGGTATATATTATTATCATCATCCCCCATTTTATAGTTAAAAAAGCTGTATTTCAGAGTTTAAGTGATGTGCCCAGGTTCATACAGCTCAAAGGTGCTGAAGTGTGTAAACAGGACTTTCTGGCTTTGTCCAACTCCCCCCCCCCCCCGCTCTTTTCTTACATCTTATTGCCCTACTTACCAGAAAAATGGTAGTCATACTTAGGCAAAATGCAAGATAATTATGTGGTCTATGATTAAAACTACTTGATTTCAAAATTTTAGAATACTCAAATACAATCTAGATCTGTCAAACTTTGCAAATCTGGCATTGTGGTGGTGAAGTTATGTTATGTGCTACCCAGAAATCAATCAATCAATCAATCAATCTCTCTCTCCCTCTCTGAGACAAAGTCTCACTCTGTCATCCAGGCTGGAGTACCATGGTATGATCATTAGAGCATTTCAACCTCAAACTCCTGGGTGCAAGCGATCCTTCTACTTGAGCCGCTTGTGTAGCTGGGACTACAGGCATACACTATCACTTGGCAAAATTTTTTTTTTTTTTTTGAGATGGGGTCTTCCTCTGTGACTGAGGCTGGAGTGCCAGTGGTATGATCAATACTCCTGGGCTCAAGTGATTCTCCCATCTCAGCCTCCCGAGTAGCTGGGACTACATGTGCCCGCCACTATACCAGGTTAATTTTATTTTATTTTATTTTATTTTAAAAAATTTTTTTTCTGAGACGGAGTTTTGCTCTTGTTACCAGGCTGGAGTGCAATGGTGCAGTCTCGGCTCACCGCAACCTCCGCCTCCTGGGTTCAGGCAATTCTCCTGCCTCAGACTCCTGAGTAGCTAAGATTACGGGCACACACCACCATGCCCAGCTAATTTTTTGTATTTTTAGTAGAGACAGGGTTTCACCATGTTGACCAGGATGGTCTCGATCTCTTGACCTCATGATCCACCCGCCTCGGCCTCCCAAAGTGCTGGGATTACAGGCGTGAGCCACCGCATCCGGCCTATTTTTTTAATTTGTAGAGATGAAGTCTCCCTATGTTGCTGAGGCTGGTCTCAAACTCCTGTGCTCCAGTGATCTTCCTACCTCGGCCTCCCAAGGTACAGAGATTACAAGTGTGATGTACTATGCCCAACCAATAAATCTCATTTTTTAGGTGTGTTATTGAGAGATCATTCCTTAAAAGTTCCAATATAAAAAGTATTACACTGTAAGATTTATTTCTTGGGTTATAAATTTGGTCTACTGATGATTATTCTGCCTCCTGAATAACTGAATATAGCTTAGAAGTCCCCTGTAATTCTGGTTCAGTCAAGCCAGCTGATATCATTAAATGGAAGAATTAAAGCTTAAAAACTAACCTAGAGCATCATAGATTCAACTAGTATCCATCTTAGCAATTTTGATGACACATTACACAAACTGTCAACTTTACTTCTATGTTTTCTCTAGACATAGTGAATCTATAAATTTCTCAAAGTATAATCCTTTGAGAATCCATATATAACGCATATAATATTACTAGGGTTATAATTCAAACCAGCTCAAATCTGTCAAAAATTATTTCATAATTATCTTTTTTCTTTTTTTAAGATGGAGTTTCACTCTTGTTGCCCAGGCTGGAGTGCAATTGCACTACCTCAGCTCACTGTAACCCTCCAACTCCCAGATTCAAACAATTTTCCTACCTCAACCTCCTAAGTAGCTGGGACTACAGGCATGCACCACCACACTCAGCTAATTTTTGTATTTTTAGTAGAGAAGGGGTTGCACCATGTTGGTCAGGCTGGTCTCTAACTCCTGACCTCAGGTGGCCTCCCAAAGTGCTGGGATTACAGGGATGAGCCATTGAGCTCATGCTATAATTATGTTTTTTCAATGTAATCTTCTAAGTCATTGTTTCTTCCACATGGTAAGACAGTTCATCAATTTAGTTTTCTTGACCAACATCAACAAGAAACAGTATCATCACAAGATATATCATACTGTAAGAATAAGTATCTTTCAAAAAACTTGTTTAAAAAAGTATGTATATGTATATATTTATTCATATATAATTATTCACGTATATAACTATAAATATATGCAACTATATATGTATATATATGAAATTCTACACATGTATTTAAAATATATTTCTCACCATGAGTTATGGTCAACAAGTATGATAAACGCTGCTCTAAGTTTTATCTGTAGTGCTTATATTTAAATACTATTTGTACCTTACCTTAAAACACATCATATTTATAGATATCACAGATAGTTTCAGTAAATTTTTCTGAACCTGTAATAACCAGTTTAATTTTTAAAATGCAGCTGAAGATTGTCTTATTGTAACAAGAATTTCCAACATTATTAATTTACATTTTCCTACAGAAAACCTGACATCACCATCTTTTAATATCTTTAGCTTTTCAAATTATATTTAAAAACTAAAATTTGCCCTATTATCTCAATGTGAAAAAACAGCTATACAAACTTTAACCAAATTTCATGGGCATATATGGGATAGTCTGATCTAGAGCCACTAACATATATATATATAATTCACTTTAGTGTAAAAAAAAAATGCACTTTGTGGAATTCTGGGTGCCCCCTAAAGATGCAGGTAGTTTAAGCACCAAAGAATCCAAGACTTTCAATCAAGAAATATAACTTATAAGAATTAGAGCATTATAGAGGAAAGAAAAGTTTTCACATGCAATCATACCTTGGTGTCTCCAGGGGAATTAGCTCTAGGACCCCCCTAAGTAGACTAAAATCATGGATGCCTAAGACCCTTAATGGCATGGTATTTGCATACAATCTGTGGACATCCATCCATATACTTTAAATCATCTCTAAGGTTACTATGTAAATAGTTGTCAAACTGTATTTTTAAATTTTATATATTTGTTATTGCAGTACTGTTATTTTTTATTTTTTTGCGAATATTTTCTATCTGTGGTTGGTCAAATCCTCAAATGTAGAACCCTCAGAGATGGAGGGCCAATTATATGTGCCCCAAATTTAAAGTCACAAAAGCAGACTCTGAATTGCAAGCACTGATTTTAAATCAAGATACTTCCCATAGAGGCAACTTTAGCCTAAATCAGGCACCAATGTATTTATTTAATGTTGGCTAATTATTTTTCCTGGACAAATTACTAGTAAGTGTATTCCAACTTTTAAACACATTAAATTCTAAAGTAGCAAAGTTTTTACTGCTATTAGCAATGTAAAACAGTAATATATTCTTTAAGAACATGGAAGTGTTTTTTTTTCTAATAGAGACCTACAATAAATGGAAACTTATTGAATACACTGAGTTACTGAACCATTTACTGAATGGTAAAAAACCACTGAGAGTATAGAATAGTTTACAGTCTCCTCAAATTCTGGACTAAAGAAATGGCAATCACATCTAAAAGAATAAGAAAAAGATAACAAAATGACATATACTTATTACCAACCCATAAATAAGGCATTTCCTAGAGTGGCCAATACCTATATCAGCCTTTATCACCTAAAGTAAAAACTACTATTAAAACATTAACTTCAATAAACAAACTTATATGATTAGAATTCAAGCATTTATAAAAAAGCATAACTCAAAATGAAGTATCCTATCCAAAACATCAAAAAAATTTTGATATTTTTACTGTGCTAAATATGGATACTTTGTAATGGTCACATGTCTAAGAAACCCAATATCAAATACTTTCGAGAAACTAAAACAGGGACCACGCTATTCAACCAGACTTAAGACCTTAGCTAACAATCTGAAAAAAAAAATCAGTAATAGATAATCTTCAGGTTCTAGTCACTTAACACTATATTTATAAAAACACAATAGAAGCATGAGTTACAAGAACTCAAGTAGCAACAATCAATAATTTCAACAATAATATAAAATATACATTTTATTTATGTTATTAGAAATCAATATAATTTAGTCTTACCTCTGAGCTGTAGTCATCTGCTGTGGTTGAAACTTCACTTTCCAGCTAAAACCAAAGTAAAAACCAAATATAATTATAACTTTTTTGTGTTAAGTATCATACTTCACTAAGCTATTACTATTGGTAACATATGATGGAAAAGTCACATAAAGTACCACTAAAAAACTAGTAAAAATTATTCGAATCTTTAAAATTTTCATTTAATTATAAATAACGGCAAAATAATGCAACTAAAATGTACCAGTAGGCATTTTTCTAAATATAAAAGTATCAAGAGGTACTTTCATACAGGATCTTATATACAGTACATATCATTTGTAAGCCAAAAGCACCAAGACACCATTCCTCTGATCCTTGTACAGTAGCCTCCATTTTATCCATGGTATTGCTTCCTATAATTTCAGTTACCCACGGTTAAATGTGTTTAGAAAATATTAAAATGGAAGATTCCAAAAATAAACAATTTATAAGTTTTAAATTGTGCACTGTTCTAAGTGGCGTGATGAAATCTCACTCTGTCCCATCTAGGACATGAATTGTCCCTTTGTACAGCATATCCACACAGTATATGCTACCTGCCCAATAGCTACTTGGTAGCTATCTCTGTTATTAGATGCACTGTCATACAGTATGGCAGTATGCAGTATTGCAGTGCTTGTGTTCAAGTAATGGCACAAGATTACTCTGCCTTGCTTTAGTCAAAGTGTAAGATTACTGTGCCTAATTTATCAATTAAACTTTATCATAAGTATATGAGTATAGGAAAAAACACAGTATATATAGAGTTCAGTACTATCTGTGGTTTCAGGTCTCCACTGGGGGTGTTGGACTATACTCCTGATATGGTTTGGCTGAGTTCCCCATCCAAATCTCATCTTGAATTGTAGCTCCCATGATTCCCATGTGTTTTGGGAGGGACCTAGTGGGAGATAACCAAATCATAGGAGTGGTTTCCCCATACTGTTCCCGTGGTATTGAATAAGTCTCATGAGATTTGATGGTTTTATAAGGGGTTTCCCATTTGGCTTGGCTCTTTTCTCTTGTCTGCTGCCATGTAAGATGTGCCTTTTGCCTTCTGCCATGATTGTGAGTGAGGCCTCCCCAGCCACGTGGAACCATGAGTCCATGAAACTTCTTTTTTTTTTTTTTTTTTTACAAATTACCCAGTCTCCACTATGTCTTTATCAGCAGCATGAATATGGAATAATACAACTCTCCACAAATAAGGAAGAACTACTGTACCTCTTTAAAATGAAAGAAAGTCCTAAAACACTGCTGTTAGAAAAGTTCGGCTAGGCGTGGTGGCTTACACCTGTAACCCCAGCACTTTGGGAGGCCAAGGTGGGTGTATCATTTGAGGTCAGGAGTTCAAGACCAGCCTGGCCAATATGGTGAAACCTCACCTCTACTTAAAAAAACAAACAAACAAAAACTATCCAGGTGGTAGTGGCACACACCTGTAAACCCAGCTACTTGGGAGGCTGAGGCAGGAGAACTGCTTGAGCCTAGGAGGTGGATGCTGTGGTGAGCCAAGATTGCACCATTTTACTCTAGTTTGGGTGATGAGGTCCTGTCTTTAAATAAATAAATAAATAAATAAGAAAAGTTCAATTTCTCTGAAAGAAAAATCATAAAATCTTGATGCTAAAAAACTAATAACTAAAGAAAAAATAACCACCTCTGTTGTTGTAACACCTTTACCATTTACAAAAGCACTTTTAAAGCCATTCTTGTTTCACTATCACATCCCTGGATCTGGGTATGAAGTGAGCAACTTTTTCAAGCTTCCCTAAAAGAAGTAGTAGAAAGGGTCAAGGAACAAATCCAAATTTTCTGACTCCAAAAGTACTATTTTCACTGTTGACCCTCTCATCTAACCTAAGAATCTCATTTTGATGGTTAGAGAAGTGAGACCCAGAGAGTTTCACCCTTTCATTCAATAAATACTGTCACTGTCTCCTTTCTCATCTACACCTATGGAAATTCTATTCAACATTCAAGCCCAAATTCTAAAACTACCCTCTCCATGAAGTAGTAACTGAGGCCAAGAACAAAAATAAGCTTGCCTGTAATATAAAATGCTATTAACAGTGGTTCCTAACTCATGAGATTCTTTTTTTTTTTTTTTTTTGAGAGAGTCTTGCTCTGTCGCCCAGGAGTGCAGTGGTGTAATCTTGGCTCACTGTAACCTCGCCTTCCAGGTTCAAGCACTTCTCCTGCCTCAACCTCCCAAGTAGCTGGGATTACAGGCATGTGCCACCACGCCCAGCTCATTTTTGTATTTTTAGTAGAGATGAGGGTTCACCATGTTGGCCAGGCTGGTCTCGAACTCCTAACCTCAAGTGATCTGCCTGCCTCGGCCTCCCAAAATGCTGGGATTACAGGTGTGAGCCACTGCACCCAGCCGAGATTCTCTTTTAAACCTGAAATACTGTCATGACACAACCCCTCATGTTCATTAAATGCATATTGTGTACTAGAAATGGTAGTACTGAGAATTAAATGGTGAATAATACAATTGTTGCATTCAAAATGCTAAAACTATAGAATAGAGAAACCAAATATTGGTTTGTATATTTAAAAAAAGATAATATACCTTTGAGCCAAATCAAGCACTAGAGTTGCCATACTGCATTATTTTTTAAGTTCCAGTTTTAATAAAACAAAAATTACAAGACATACAAAAAAAGAGGAAAGTATAGCCTATGCACAATGGTCAAAAGAAACTGTCCCTGAGGAACACAGATATTGTACTTAATAGACAAAGTTTTGTTTTGTTTTGTTTTTTGAGACAGAAGTTCGTTCTATCACCCAGGCTGGAGTGTAGTGGTGTGATCACAGGTCACTGTAGCCTCCAACTCTTGGGCTCAAGCAACTTTCCCACCTTAGCCTCTGGAGTAGCTGGGACCACAGGTGTGCAAAACCATGCCCTGCTAAACTGTTTTACTTTTTGTAGAGACAGGGTCTTCCTTTGTTGCCCAGGCTGGTCTCAAACTCTTGGGCTCAAGTAACCCCCTTGCCTCTGCCTCCCAAAGTGCTGGGGTTACAGGTATGAGCCATCAAGCCCGGCCAACAAAGATTTTAACTCAGCTATTTTAAATATAGTCAAATAACTAAAGAAAATAAAATCTAAAAAAAGAATTTTTTAAATTGTAAGAACAGCACCTCACTAAATGAAGAATATAATAAAACAAAGAAATTATGCAAGAACCAAATAAAAATTCTGGAGTTGAAAAGAAAAATAAATGAAAAAGCCACTGGAAGGACTCAATAGTAGATCTAAGCTGAAAGAAAAGAGAATCACAAACTTCAAGATAGATCAATTGAAATTATCCACCCTGAAGAACAGAAAGATGACTATATGTTAGAACATTTAAATGCCCACAGTATTTTAAAAGACTGAATTTATATAATACAAAATGTGTGCTGTAACATCTTTTGTCCCCAGTAACAGTCTTCATAATAAAGTCATTGCAAATAGACACAAAAAAGCATTTAACAAAGCTCAACACTCAGGTTGGGTGCAGTGGCTCAAGCCTGTAATCCTAGCACTTTGGGAGGCTGAGGCAGGCATATAACTTGAGTCCATGAGTTTGAGATCAGTCTGGGAAACGTGACAAAACCCCGTCTCTACGAAAAACACAAATATTAGCTAGGTATGGTGGTGTGGGCCTGTAGTCCCAGCTACTTGTGGGGCTGAGGTGGGAGGATCGCTGGGGCCTGGGAGGTTGAGGCTGCAATGAGCTGTGATTGTGTCACTGCATGCCAGCCTGGACAACGGAGTGATATCCTGTCACAAAAAGCAATGAAATAAGTGGCTGGGCACAGTGGCTCTTGCCTATAATCCCAGCACTTTGGGAGGCTGAGGTGTACAGATAACTTTAGGTCAGGAGTTCAAGACCAGCCTGGCCAACATGGTAAAAACCCCATCTCTACTAAACATACAAAAATTAGTCGGGCAATCCCAACTACTCAAGCAGCTGAGGCAGGAAAATCACCTGAACCTGGGAGGCAGAGGCAGTGAGTCGAGATCACACCACTGCACTCCAGCCTGGGCAACAAAGCAAGGCTTTGTCTCAACAAACAAACAAATAAAGCAAAATGAAAAATAAAAACAAAACAAAACTTCAACACTCCTTCCTTTCATAATGAAAACATTCAACAAACCAGGAATAAAAGGGGAACTTCATCAATCCAATAAAGGATAGCTACAAAAAAAACAAAAACAAAAACAAAAAAAACAGCTAATATAAAACTCAATGGTTAAAAAAAAACCTGAATGCTTTCCCCTTATTATGAGAAACAATACAAGGATGTCTGCTTTCACCACTTTTTTTCAACATTGTCCTATATCTTCCAGCTACGGCAATTAGAAAAAAGAACATCAACATTGGAAAGGAGGAAGTTAAACATTTCTAGTTTAGTTGCAGATAATATTTTCTCATATACAGGGAAAAATCCAAGGAATTCGCCAGAAAAAAAAAAATCTATTAGAACTTATAGATGAGTTAGTTCTACAAGGGTTCAGGGTAAAAGATCAATATACAAATTCAGTTGTATTTCTATACTGTACATGAATAATGAACAATCAGAAAATAAAAATACAATTATATTTATAATAGTAATAAAAAGCAGTAAAATGCTTAGAAATTAAATAGCAATAAAATGCTTGGTGGGTAGGCATAGTCGCTCATGCCTGTAAATAATACTTTATAGGCATGAGCACTTTGGGAGCCAGGGCAGGAGGATCACTTGAGTCTAGGAGTTCAAGACTAGCCTGGGCACAAAGGGAGACCACATCTCTACAAAAAAATAAAAATAGAATAATAAAAACAAAGCCAAGCACGGCGGCTCATGCCTGCAATCCCAGGACTTTGGGAGGCCAAGATGGGTGGATCTCCTGAGCTCAGGAGTTTGAGACTATCCTGGGAAACATGGCGAAATCCCATCTCTACCAAAAACAGAAAACATTAGCCAGGTGTGGTATTATGCACCTGTGGTCCCAGCTACTCAGGAGGCTGAGGTGGGAGGATGGCTTCAGCCTGGCTGTCAGGGGTTGCAGTGAGCCTATATAGAGCCACTGCACCCCAACTAGGGTGACAGAGTCAGACGCCCGTCTCAAAAATAAATACATAAATAAATAAATAAATAATAAAATGCTTGGGAGTATATTTAACAAAACAAATGTAAGACATTTACACTGAAAACTACAATATAATATAGAAAGAAATTAAAAACCTAAATAAATAAAAATCCTGTGTTCGTAGGCTGAAAGCCTTAATACTGTTAAGGTGACAAAACTCCCCAAATTCATCTACAGATTCAGTGTAATCCCTGTCAAAATCCTTGGTGTTTTTAATGCAGAAACAGAAAATCTGACCCTCAAATTGATATGCAAATGCAAGGCAATAGCCAAAACAATCCTAAAAAAGAAGAAAGTTGGAAGACTCAAACTTACTGATTTCAAAACCTGTTATGAAGCTACATTATTCAAGACTTGGGGGCACAGTAGCAAAGGCTAAACATATAGATATACAGAATATAATTGAGGGGATAAATATAAACCCTCACCTTTATATTCATTGACAATTCACTGGGAAAAGAATAGTCTTTTCAACAAACGGTGTTGGTACAACTGGATAGCCACAAACAAACAAACAAAAAAATGAAGTCAGACACCTATCCCCCATGCTAGCAAAGGTCTAATCATAGCACACTGCACATCTTTACATCTGCCTTCTCCACTAGAATAATTTTCCTAAAGGGTAGAGACTGTCATATCCATCTTTGTATCCTGGTGCTCAATCTTTGGTATACTGCAGTTGTTTAACATATGTTAAATTAAGCTCACAAAACTCCCTCTTTGAGGTTATTAAAAATTGTAGGTATGACTGTTCAGTTACCACAGTACTAAAACTTTTAAGAGGACATAAAAATCATGATCAAATTGCACATAGTTGCTAATGACTGTTGTTATTACGACTACTTTCCATTGAGAATCATAATGATTAAAAATCTGGGAGAATACTTACTTCAGCAGAGAAGACCTGGTCATGACTGGTTATTTCTCCACTATGTAGAGTTCTCATCGTAGATTCAGGAGTCACAGTTGATTCTACTCTCTGAGTACTATTTATGTACATTTCATCACACTGTGATTGATGAATATTCAAATCATGGTGGGCTGACACATCATGTTTACTGCCTGATGTTTTTCTCTTTTTTTTCTGCTTCTTGGAAGGATTCTGCCCATCTGATTGAGCTTTTCTTTGTCGAAACTGGGCAAGCTAAGGAAAAAGGAAATTATCGTTATTGTCAAAGATAATTTTTCTTTATTGCCACGAAGAAAAAGCAGCTTTGGGAGTCTCAAAGATCAAACTATCAAAAAAAAAAAAGATGATAAAATAAGGACAATTATTACAGTCTTTAGCATAAAAATAACTATTGGAATGCAAAGAAACATTTCTGAATGAACCTACTGAAATATTGAGAGGTAAGAACTGAAAATATCATGTATATAAATAAAAGAAAATTAGCCCAGAATTAGGCAGAAGAAGGAAAATCGGGCACTGTCATTCACTGCTTGGTGAGAATATAATCTCACCAAGATTTTATTTTACTTTTTGAGACAGGGGTCTTACTCTGTCACCCAGGCTGGATTGCAGTAGCACCATCACAGCTCACCACAACCTTCTGGGTTCAACAGATCCTCCTATGTAAGTTCCTAAGTAGCTGGGACTACAGGAACATGTCATCACACTTGGCTTATTTAATTCTTGTATTTTTTTGTACAGATGGGTTTTTGCCATGTTGCCCAGCCTGGTCTTCAACTCTTGGGCTCAAGCAATCCGCCTGCCTCGGCTTCCCCAAAATGCTGGGATTACAGACATGAGCCACTGCGCTGGCCAATCTCTGGACTTTAGATTATATAGAAACACACACACATACACACATGCACATACAGAGTACTAAATGCATTTGCCTTCTGGAATTTCTGGGTCTTCTATTACTATATACTAAAAAGATTCAGTTCATGCAAAAAGATTTAGCTATATAAAGTGGTCACTGCAGCCATATTTATAATGGGAAAAAAACTGGAAATAACTTAAATATCAAACAACAGTGCTTTCCAGCCCTTAAGCATTTACATATCATTATCAGGATTTTTGTCCTATCCTAGAGCCACCTTTATGTGTCATTTACTTAACATGTTTAAATCAATGTAGCTTTCTTATTTAAATTTATTTTAAGAACAAATAGAGGCTTCTATTAGGTTGGTGCAAAAACTGCAACTGCTTTGGCACTGAACTAAAAGCTCCAAAATGGTGGCATAGAAGCAAGCTGGTTTCACTCCCCCTCACAGAAAACCACAAACAAATATACAGCACCTAGATTATTACTGGCAATATCCCAGAATTCAAATATGAGGAAGAAACTATTCAAGATTACAGAGAAGTGAAAAAACTCTGAGCAGAAGTTAAAAGAATTAGACTTCGATTTTCATGATTCCCATTCCCCTAATCTGTCCAGCACCAAACATGGAAAATATTCCCCAACTCACTGTTTCTACACTGGAAAACGTGAGACCAAGGTAGAAAACCAGCTTCCCCAACAAGTTGGGCTCCTTGACAGAAGATCTGTCCCTGGCTCAACCCATGGGAAGTACTGGGAATATCTGAAGGGAAAGATATTCCTAACAGCCAGAGACAAAGCGGGGAGCCAAGACTACCATTCCTAGCCCTGGAAACTCTGCTTTGCAACTTGGCCAAAGGAGAAGCCAAATTAGAATGGCTGTTCAGTAGCAACACACTGTTAGAGGTTCATGCCACAGGTCCTCTGGGCATGAGTCCCTAGACAGCCTAGGGACCTTTGGGACCTTACCCATCAAGGATGGATAACACTGATTGTTTACTAGAACTGAGGGAAACTGGGGCTAAGGCAACATATGCATTATATTATGTAGTGCTGAAAAGGAGGCAGCAACAGAGTACAAAAAAAAGACAGAAAGGCAAAACATAAAAGGCTCTCTAAGCAAACACATCCAGTAAAAGCTAAAATAAGCCAGACAGAGAAGACTAGAATAAATAACAAAATCTAGACGTATATCCACAAGAAATAACAGCAAATGGGAAATCTTGACTCAGTCAAATGGACAAATCAAAGAACCAGCGAATGACCCTAACAAGACAGAAATATGTGAACTCTGTGAACAAGAATTCAAAATAGCAGTTTAAAGGAAACTTAGTGATCTTCATAACACAGAAAAGCAATGCACAGATTTATTAGAGAAATTTAACAAAGATTAAAAAAATTATAAATCAACAGGAATTTTGGAACTGACAAATAGATTGCTGCTGAACAGAAAAAATCATTAGAGGCTCTCAATAGGAGAATGGATCAAACAGAAAAAAGAATCAGTGAGCTCAAAGACAGGCTCCTTAAAAATACACAGAGTAGAAAAAAGAAAGAATGAAAAAGAACAAAGATCACATATAAGATATAGAAAATTACCTCAGAAGATCAAATCTAAGAATTATCAGTGTTCAAAAGGGAGTTCTAGTCTTCACTGCCTGGCTTATTTTGTTTTTTACTGAATGTGTTAACTTAGGGAGTCTTTGTAATTTATGTATTGCTTTTGTGTCTTTTTTTTTTTTGTACTATGTCACTGCCTGTTTTTCAGCGTTTCATAACATAATGCCTTAACTATAATGCAAGGGGGTAGAAATCCTATTCAAGAAATAATAAAAACTTTCCAAAATCTGAGAAAGAGATAAAATATCCAGGTATAGAAACATTAGAGAACAAGGCAGATTTGACCCAAGAAACACTACTCCAAAGCATTTAATAATCAGACTCTTAATGGACAAAGAGAGGATCCTAAAAGTGGCAAAAGAAAAGAAGCAAACAACATATAAAAGAGCTCCAGGTCATCTGGCAACAGATTTCTCAACAGAAACCATACAGGTTGTACAGGAGGAAGAAACCATACAGGAAGAAGCGGGACAACATGTTCAAAGTACTGAAGGAACAAAATTGCCACCCAAGGATACAGTATCCAGTAAAGCTGTCCTTCAAATATGAAGGAAGAGGAATAAAATATTTCACAGACAAACAAAAGCTGAGAGAATTCACTAACACCAGACCAGTCTGACAAGAAAAGCTAAAGAGCTCTTCAACCTGAAAGAAAAAACACTAATGTGAAAAAACAAAACATGTGAAGGTATACAACTCAGTGGTAAAATTAAGCACATGGACAAACCCACAATACCCTAATACTGTAATTGTGGTATAGCACCTACTTACAACTCTAGGATGAAGTCCAATACAATCCTACCAAAAACATTAATAGCTACAGCATTCTGCTAAGAAATAGGCAATACAAAAACATGTAAATCGAGACAAAATAAAGTCAAAATGTGGAGGGAATGGAGTTAAAGTATAGAGGGCCTTTTTCTCTTTTGTCTGTTTCTATTCTTTTCTTTGAGACCTAAGATAAGTTGTCATCTCATTAAAATAACTTCTGGAACCTGCAAGACGTCTTTTTAAGTTTCATGGTAACCACAATGCCAAAAACTGTAATATATTCACTACAAATAAAAAACCAATTAAAACATACTACCAGAAAAAAAAAAACACTTAACTTCAAAGAAAGACAAGAAAGGAAGAAGAGAGGAATTATAAAACAACCAGAAAACAAGCAACAAAATGGCACTAGTAAGACCTCACTTACCAATAATAATACTGAATGTAAATACACTCAATTCTTCAATTAAAAAGGTGAGAGTGGCTGAGTAAATAGAGAAATAAGACCCACCTATAAGCTGCCTATAAAAAAACCCACTTCGCCTATTAAGAACACAAACAGACTGAAAGTGAAGGGATGGAAGAAGATATTCCACGCAACTGGACACCCAAAAAGAAAAGGAGTAGCTATGCTTACATCAGATAAAATAGGCTACTAGTCAAAGACTATAAAAAGAGACTAAGAAGATCATTATATAATGATAAAGGGGTCAATTCAGCAAGAAGATATAACTATTATAAATATCTATGCACCCAGCATCAGAGCTCCCAAGTATAAAAAGCAAGTATTAATAGATCTAAAGGGAGAGATAGACTGCAATGCAATAAGAGTAGGGAACTTAAAATATCCCAATCCCAGTATTGGACAGATCATCCAAAGAAAAAATTAAAGAAACATCAGAGTTAAATTACACACTAGGCCAAACAGGCCAAACTGATATTTACAGAACATTTCACCCAACTCCTGAAGAGTATTCTTTTCATCAGCACATGGAACATTCTCCAGAATAGACCATAAAACAAGTCTCAACAAATTCAAAGGTAGAAATTCATTAGGCCATAAAACCAGTCTCAACAAATTCATTAGGCCATAAAACAAGTCTCAACAAATTCAAAAGGTAGAAATCATATCAAGTATCTTTTCTGACCACAACGGAATAAAACTAAAAATCAACAACAAGAACCTCAGAAAACACACACAAATAATAAGCATGCTCCTGCGGGGCATTGTGGTTCATGTCTGTAATCCCAGCACTTTGAATGGCTGAGGTGGGACAACTGCTTGAGGCCAGGAGTTCAAGACCAACCTGGGAAATAAGATTTCACTTTGTTGCCCAGATTGGTCTCAAACATACAAAAATTCAAAACATTGGCTAGGCATGGTGTCCTGCACCTGTGGTCCCAGCTACATGAGAGGCTGAGGCAGGAGGATTGCTTGAGCCCAGGAGGTTGAGGCTACACTGAACCATGTTCACACCGCTGCACTCCAGCCTGGGCAACAAAGAAAGACCCTGTCTCAAAAAACCAACATATTCCTGTATGACAAATGCCATTATTTGCAGAAATAGAAAAAAAAAACCTTAAAATTTTGATAGAACCACAAAACATCCCATATAGCCAAAGCAAAAAGAACAAAGCTAAAAGCATCACACTACCTGACTTCAAAATATACTACAAAGCCATACTAACAAATCAGCATGGTCCTGGTATAAAAACAGACACATAGGCCAATGGAACAACATAGAGAACCCAGATATAAATTCACACATTTACAGTCAACTCATTTTCTACAAAGGTACCAAGAGTGTATAACATCCACCCAGAAAATAAACATCAGAGTTAAACTACATATTAGACTAAATAGGCTGAACTGATATTTATAGAACATTTCACCCAACTGCTGAAGAATACACATTCTTTTCCTCAGCGCATGGAGCATTCTCCAGGGTAGACCATACATTGTGAGAAAAGGCCAATCTCTTCAATAAATGATGCTGGAAAAACTGGATAACCATAAGCAGAAGAATGAAACTATATAAATATCTCTTACCATATTGAAAAAAATCAAATCAAAATGGATTTTAAAAATCTAAGACCTGAAACTACTACAAGAAAACAGTAGATAAATTCTAGGACATTGGTCTGGGGAAAGTTTTTTTTTTTTTTTGGTCTAAGGTCTCAAAAGCATAGACAACCAAAGGAAAAACAGACAAATGGAATTAGGCTAAAAAGTTTCAGAGGAGTGTGGTGGCTCACACCTGTAATACCAGCACCATGGCAGGCTGAGGCAGGAATATCACTTGAGCCCGGGAGTTTTAGACTGGCCTGCGTAACACAGTGAGACACAGATCTAGCTCCACAAAAAACAAATAATTAAAAAATGTTTTTAAAGCTAAAATGTTTCTGTACAGCAAAGGAAACAACCAACAAACTAAAGAGACAACCCACAGAATGGGAAAAAATAGCTACAAACTATCCATCTGACAGGGTGTTAATAATGACCGGAATATATAAGGAGTTCAAACAGCTGAACAGCAAAAGAGCAAGTAATTAAAACATGGGCAAAAGACCTGAATAGACATTTCTCAAAAGAATACATCCAAATGGCCAACAAGTATATGAAACAAGGCTCAATGTCACTAATCATCAGAGAATTGCAAATCAAAATCATCATGATATATTATCTCACTGCAGTTAAACTGACTTTTATCAAAAAGACTGGGAATAATAGATGCTAGGAAGGATATGGAGAGAAAAGAATCCTTGTAAACTGTTAATAGGAATGTAAATCAGCACAGCCATTATGGAAAACTATATGAAGGATTTCTAAAAAACCAAAAATAGAACTACCACAGGATCCAGCAATTCCAATACTTGGTATATATTCAAAAGAAAGAAAATCAATATATAAAAGAGATAGCTGCATTCCCATGTTTTTTTGCTGTACTATTCACAATAGCTAAAATATGAAATTAGCCTAAGTGTCCATCAATTGATAAATGAATAAAGAAAATGTGGTATTTATACAATGGAATATTATTCAGCCATAAAAAAGAATAAATTATCATTTGCAGCACCATGGACACAGTGGAGAGCATTATGTTAAGTGAAATAAGCCAAGCACAGAAAGATAAATATCACATCTTCTCACTCATATATGGGAGCTGAAAAAGTGGATGAAAATAGTGAGGAGATTGGTGGTTACCAGAGACTGGGAATGGTAGGAGGGTGGAGAAGATGAAGAGGGGTTGATAATGGATACAAGAAACAGTTTAATGGAAGAAATAAAACCTAGTGTTTGATAGATTAGTAGGGTGACTATAGTTTACAAAAATCTACTGAATATTTCAAAATACCTAGAAGAAAATAATTTATTTCTAGCACAAATAAAAGTCACATATTTAAGGTAACTGACATCCCAGTTACACTGATTTGATATTTACAAATGATATGAGTGCATTAAAATATCACATATTTCTAAAATATATACATTATGTATCAATAGAAATTTAAAAGTAAATTTATTTTAAAAGGAGACTTTATATCCCTGGCACAAATTAAAAGTCAGTATCCCTGTCATTTCTTTTTTAGAAAAGTAAACAAAAAGAAATACAATAAAAAATTATTAAAATTTTAGTTAGATATCGCTGAAGGCTATAAGAGAAATGGGCAAGTGTTAAAAAGGTGCTAAGAATACACAAGTATCATAAGCAGATGAATTAAAAGGAAACTAGCAAACAAGATAACTTTCTTAAAATACTATCTAACATTTTTCTCTATTTTTCTATTTTTTTATTGGTATAGATTTGAGGAGGGAAATACAGTTTTGTTACATGGATATATTACACAGTGGTGAAGTCTGGGCTTTTAGAGTAGGTATTACCCAAATAGTGTACATTGCAACCATTTATCCAATGTTTTAATACTGGATCAGGATAGACCTAAAATATCTCATCACCAGCTAACATCAGAAGTGGGTATTACGTGCTTTAGGCAACACTAGGCTAACTATTATGATTCCGTATTAAAAATATTAATGTAAACCATTATTGCTAACAAAGATGTTCATGACAGAGTAGTAGGTTTATTACTGCTGTATAATCTATTTTTTATATGTATAATCTATTTTTATGAAAAAATATATATACCTCTTTTTAACAGAGAAGGCAGGACTCAGACTCACATCCTTCAACAATTATATCTAGCTTGAATTTTAATAACATTGTACTTGTAGGCATAGAGAAATCCTGGAAGAATATAACCCTAATAACTTTGGTGTATCTCTGGACTTGAGATTACAGGTAATTTTCCTTTTGCTAATGTGAAATTTCCTTCTTTTATGCAATAGATTTTCTAATTTTTCTAAGAAGCAACTATTTGCCACTAATTCCTAAATTGAATTTGAGCTCTTTAGTCATTCTGAGAGGAGAGAAATCAAAGAATAAGAACAGTTGTAAGTTTCTTTATGCCTTAAAAAAAGAAAATATAATACTAGTATTAATATAACTATTATACCAATCACAATGCCCAGAAAATTTATCACACAAATAAAGCAATTTTTAATATGCTCATATTACTATCAAAATATGTGACAAATATGTTAGCTACAGAAACACACACAACATATTTTATACTTATTTTGTCTGCTGTGGATAAACTATATGTACTGTTTACTTAATAAAGACATCTAATTTATAAATCAGAAATAGCTAATTGCTAGCCTAGTAGAATATAAAAACAGATTATATTTAAATTTTTTCCCAGTTATTCAGCAATTACCCACTTATTCCACCTCATGTCTCCTTGAGGAACAGGTGCAAGACCAGTTGCCTCCATCTGTACATTAAGCAACTGGAACGCACTTAAACTACTTTGGAGGATAGCACATTCATTCTTCAAAATAAACCAACTGGAATACTGTTAAATATATTATCTGTAAATGGAATCAGAATTCTAGGCTTTGTTTAAAAAGAAAAGATCCCTCAGAGAGAAAGCAAAGCCAAAAGAAATTAATAGCATTATTGATATTTATGCTCAATTTCAGAAACTTAAAATTTCACATTGTTTATATTAGAAAATATATTTGGACAGCAAAATATATCAGGGCAAAGATGAAAATTTGGTTTGAGATTTCAACTGTACTAGGGTATACATAATTTATAGTTAATATTTATTCAGATGTGCAAATACATAACAAATGAGAAAAACTAAAACTCTGCATTATAAAAAGTTTAAAAATCTGAGATAATAATATTCATTACTAAATGAATCCAAATTTAAAAGCTAATGGATAGATATGGAACAAAAAGAGGAATTTTTCTATTACAGTACTTAGAATGAATCACTTCTAAGGACATTAAATTACCACGCCATTGTTTTAGGCTTACGTTACTGATTATATGAAGTCATATTATTTTTCAGACTAACCAGAAGGTAAGTTCAACGAGGGTAAGGGCATTTCTTTTGTTCAATGCTATATACACAAAGCCTAAAATAATATTCAATAAGTACATGTCGAGTAAAAAGAAAAGATAATTTATCTTTTACAGAAAAGTCACCACTAAGCAATAATTTAAAGCACCACTTCATAGGACTTGAGAACCAAAACAGTGTAAGAGGAATATTTAATTCTACTATATTAAAAACTCACAGTTTCAAAATTAACAATTTTCTAGTTACTTATTAAATGAATTAAAATACATAAAATTATAATCTCCCTCCTCCACCAAAAGGAAAAAAAAATTAAATTCTCAGAAAAATAATACCTACAATAACTTTTTAGCAAGAGTTTTGTTTTGTAAAAATGTGAGAGAGGGAACAGGATCATACATATTCAATTTCTTATATTAATAGATATTTAAGCTATTTACTTTAAATCTGAAAAATGGCAAGCTAGAAGATAAGGAAATATCCTACTCAATTAGGTAATCATCTTATACTGAAATGATGCACTTTAAATTTCTGAGAAAACATTTATTCTAAAACATGGTAAAGATTCAGACTACAGCCATCTGTGTTTGTCATTTGGAAGCCAATTATAAAAATGTTAACATATGCAGTCACAGAAATAGTTGCAAAAGATTTACTGGAAAGATATAATGTCCATATATAATTGTCTTTCAAAACTGGTTAGGTTCTCAAGCAAATGTCTTACCTTGACCAGAACATGAATAAATGAGTAAATACAAATAATAATTTATTCCTTAAACTTAAGATTTTTAACTTCATAAATGATCATTCTGAATAAAACAATGAGTTTTTAAAAGGCTGTATGTATAAAATATGCCAAGTTTTTGGCCAGGCGCAGTGACCCATGCCTGTAACCCCTGTACTTTGGAAGGCCGAGGCAGGTGATTGCCTGAGGTGAGGAGATGGAGACCGGCCTGACCAACATGGTGAAATCTGGTCTCTACTCAAAATACAAACCTTAGCTGGGCATGGTGGGGCATGCCTATGATTCCAGCTACTCAGGAGGCTGAGGCATGAGAACCACTTTAACCCAGGAGGTGGAGGTTGCAGTGAGCTGACATGTGCCACTGTACTCCAGCCTGGGTGACAGAATGAGACTCCATCTCAAAAAAAAAAAAAAAGCTAAGTTTTTATAATGTCACTTCAAAAAATCAACTATTTGGAATCTGTTCAGTTTCTTGAGTATTCATTGTTTACTATGTGCCAGGCACTGTGCTAGACATGTGTCAAAATATATGATCTTAACAGTAGGACCTTTTAGTCTACTATTATTTAATAACAGTCACTTATTTCATCAAGTTGTGAGAAATAAATGAGGTAAAAGTTAATATACATTTTCATAAACAGTCATATATATATTTAAGATATATGGGAACTTGTCCTGATTTCTTCATAGAAGTCTTTCCAAGAGATATGGTTGTAGAATTTTACCTGTGAAGAAAATAACTTGGAATATGGCAGGTGTAAGTAGTTTACTTATTCAATGGATATTCATTAACTGCCCATCATGTACGCAACTTTGTGCTAAGGTAAGACATGTTGTGAGGAATGAAAAAGATATAAACCCTATTCTCACAAATTGTAATACAGGTGGGAAAAATCAATTATATATAGATAAACACAGAAATATAATCATTTCAAGTGATAAAAAGTGCTTTGAAGAAAAAAGTACTAGGAGAGCCTAAGACAGAAAAGATTTGATTTAGATGGGATAATGTGGGGAGAAGTCAGAAAATGTTGAAAGAATGTGGAAACTGAGATTTAAAGATGAATATGGGTTTTCTGCCCAAGATCATTAGCAGTAAGCAGCAAAATAAAATGGAACAATAATATCTGTCTCAAAATCCAACTTTCCATTATACCACATGCTTTCCATGCATTCTCTTCTCGCTTTTCCTTCATTTGTGATTATACCCCACAATCTGAGAACACTAAAGGACATGAGCAAGTGATATCACCAAACAGACAAATGCTTTTATTGACAAGACTGGAGAGAAAATAAAAACAAATACAATGACACAATATACTCAAAAGAGAATGGTACAAAATATTACTTAATTGTGTTATCTTTCCAATATTCGAAAACAGCGGTAAATACTGCAGAGCTATTTTTGCTTTTGTTGTAGAAAAGTTAAGAAATACTAATTAATTCTAATTATGATGACTACATATACTTGTCAATGCTGCCTTTAAATGTTTCTAATATTCCTTAATGAATGATAAACAAGAATGCTATACAAACTACTACAACAAAACTCCAGTAGCCTAACTAGGGAAATAAAAAGATCGAAGTCATCCCAAAGACCATTTGTAAATTAAGCTGAAGTAAGGCAACTGAAAGCAAATAAGACAAAAGCAACATTTTAAGGATGCTCTAAAGTATTCTTAAATATCACAAAGATACAAATCATTGGAAAATAACAGAGCCAAACAGGCCTGAGACAATCAGGAACAGAAAAGACCACAGGACTTTACACTAATGAGCAGTCCAGTCCTACTTTTAGCCTATAATCTCATTTAATATATTTTTTTTAAATAAAGGTTTTGTAACACCTTCATGTCGAAAAAGAAAACAAACTCTGCAGTGTGAGAAACCATCTTAATGTTGCATATTTTAACACAATTTCATTGCCTGCCACACAGTAGACACAAATATTTATTTGCTGAATGAAAACAATGTTTGAAAAAGAGTATGTGCTTTGGGAGGCTAAACTGGGAGGATCACTTGAAGCCAGGAGTTTGAGGCCAGGCAGCACAGCATAACAAGATCCATCTCTTTAAAAAGAATTAAAAAAAAAAAAATTTGCCTGGAGTAGTGGCCCACACCTGTGGTCCCAGTTGCTTGAAAGGCTGAGGTGGAAGGACTGCTTGAGGCCAGGAGTAAGGCTGCAGTGAGCTAGGATCACATCACTGCACTCCATTCCAGCCTGGGCAACAGAGTGAGACCCTGTCTCAAAATATAGTAATAATAATAAAATTAAAATTATTTTAAAAACCAAGGTGATATATCAGGTCCATGGTTACACTATTGCACAACCATGTAATGTAAAAATACACAGCCATCAAAAAGAATGTTTTCAAGTCAGTGTGGTGGCTCATGTCTGTAATCCTAGCACTTTGGGAGACTGAGGTGAGCATACTGCTTGAGCCCAGGAATTCGAGACCAACTTGGGCAGCATAGTGAAACCCCATCTCTACAAAAAATACAAAAATTAACTGGGCATGGTGGCACGTGCCTGTGGTCCCAGCTACTCGGCAGGTTGAGGTGGGAGGATCACTTAAGCCTGGGAGGTGGAGACTGCAGTGAGCCAAGATCATGCTACTGTATTCCAGCCTGGGTGACAAAGTGAGACCCTGTCTCAAATAATAATAATGATGATGTTTTCAAAAAAATCTTTTTTTTTTTAAATTTTACTTTAGGTTCTGGGGAACACGTGTAGGTCATGCAGGGTGTTGCATAGGTGCGTACCATATCCAGCATTTCTCCTCATGTTATCCCTCCCCATCCTTCCCACCTCCTGCTGTCCCTCCCCTAGGCCCCCCCGACTGCCCGCAGTGTGTGCTGCTCCTCTCCCTAAGTCCATGTGTTCTCATTGTTCAACATCCGCCTAGGAGTGAGAACATGCAGTGTTTGGTTTTCTGTTCTTGTGTCAGTTTGCTGAGAGTGATGGTTTCCAGATTCATCCAAGTCCCTACAAAGGACACGAACTCATCATTTTTTATGGCTGCGTAATATTTCATGGTGTATATGTGCCACATTTTCTTTGTCCAGTCTATCACTGATGGGCATTTGGGTTGGTTCCAGGTCTTTGCTATTGCAAACAGGGCTGCAGCGAACATATGTGTGCATGTGTCTTTATAGTAGAACGATTTACAGTTCTTTGGGTATATACCCGTAATGGGATTGCTGGGTCAAATGTTATTTCTATTTCTAGATCCTTGAGAAATCGCCACACTGTCGTCCACAATGGTTGAACTCAAAAAAATCTTAATGAGGGAAAATGCTCTCAACATAAATTTGGGTAAAAAAGAACAAAGCTGCATACATAGAGTGAGATTTAAGTAAAGTTTTAAAATATACTTATGCATAGAAACAAAGAATAGGCAACAACAAACTATTAAAAATCATTAATTGTGGGTTATAAGACAGCAGGTAATTTTCTCTTTGAAAGATCTTTACTGCCTGCCTCCCTCACACAACTGTAAAGAATATTACCTAATAAATGTATTGTGGGCCTATATGCCAATATCACCATTTCTTAAAGAATATATACAAAAAGATACCTACTAGAAATCTTATCCCTAAAGAAAGTGCTGTTTAGATGCCACCTATCTCTGCTTCACTTTACAGTCATCTCAGTTACTGCTAACAATGAACAGTGAGAAGAATGGCAATTTGCCCCAAACCTACCCTATGCATATTATTAAGTTTAATCCCATTAAAAATAAACAACGAATAACACTGCACAGTTCATGTGAAGGAGAATCCCCCAAAAAAGGTATATTTGTAACATATAGACACTCTCTAAACAGCATCAATGCATGCCAGTTTACCATCTGAGGTTAACTATTTTATAAATCTACATTATACATTAATTCCTTTTATATGCACATATTTTTGTAAGAAATATTTACTAAATAATAAAAGAACGGCTTCCTCTGGTCAGTACAATGGTCTCAGTTGATGTACACAGGGTATCCAGCATCCATCATCAGCTCCCATGGCCATCTGTCAGAGATCATTTATGTGATGAAACCAGGCATGTAATAAACACACAAATATCAGTTTGCTTTTGACTTCACTCCTTCTTCTTACTCCATTCCTGAATGCAGTCGCTACTCCCCAGGGACTGAAGGACCTTGGGATCACGATTTTCACACATCTCTAAATCCTTGGTACATGGTATGCATTAGAAGACAGAAAAATTAGCACAGTGACAGTATTTATAATAGTAAAAACTGGAAACGACCCAAATACTTACTGACCTCACAATGGATGCTGATGCAAATTCCTACAATAGAATACTATGCAGAAGTGAACATGCTCTACGTGATACTAAACAAAAAGCAAATCACTGATGATGTCATAAGATACCATTAAGTTCAAGCACAGGAAAACTAATATATTGTGTGTATACCAATATGTGGTATAGAAAAGTAAGGAAATAAACAAATTCAGAACTACAGGTATCTCAAGTGGTGAGGGGGTGGGATTAGGTAAAGTAAGGTTTCAAATATATTCTTATGTGTATGCTTCCTCAGCAGGGTGATAGGTATACAAGTGTTCATTTTATCATCAGTTTTTATTTTATACACACATTTTACATATATTATTTTGTAGAAGAAACATTTAAGTATTTTTAAAATACATAGAACTTCCTTCTGAGGGAACTGGCAGTGCTCATAGTTCTCCCATTCATAACACCCCTGCCTCTCCTCCAACACCTTAAGTTTGATAAGGAAAGAAAGGTGAATCAGTTAGATTCTTCTCTTAGAATTAGGGAACAAGGAGGTAAGAAAGCTGTCCAGAAAGATAACATGAGAAGATTCATCTTATATAAAGGATTCTAAAATGAGTGTATCATGCAATAATCATATAAATCTACAGATACTCCTAAAACCATCTATAAAGGACAGTTTACATAATCAACCTACTAAACATGTTACAGACTATAAAACACTTCTCTCTGTATCCAACATGGTTTTCTTTCTGGCATTCAATCATCCCTATTCCTTCAGTTCCACACCAAGTAAAGTAGCTGGCTTAGAAGAGGTCATGATACATAATCACAGGTTTGTAGATTCAAGCAAAGTGGCTATGTTATCGGGTTCTCAAGTTTACTGCTCACTGGGGATCTTTACAAAAAACAGTGAGGTCTGACACCCCAGATTTTCTGATTTTGGTATGGGATGTAACGTAGGCATCAAAAAATTTGTAAAGCTTCCCAGGTGTTTCCTATATGCAGCAAAATTTGAGAGCCTTTTGGCTAGATGATTACTCTATGAGTAGATGTGTTTCTGTGATTTACGTAATTTTTATTTGCCCCCTTTTTTTTTTCTTTTGAAAGTATATTTAGTGGGGCTGGGCACAGTGGCTCACGCCTGTTAACTCCAGCACTTCAGGAGGCTGAAGCAGAAGGATCATTTGAGCCCAGGACCAACTTAGGCAACACAGTGAGACCCTGCCTCTATAAAAAATAATTGGGCATGGTGGTATGCACCTGTAGTCCCAGCTACTTGGGAGGCTGGGGTAGGAAGATCACTTGAACCCAGGGGGCTGAGGCTGCAGTGAGCCAAGGTCATGTCACTGCACTCTAGCTTAAGCAACAGAGTGAGACCCTGCCTCAAAATAAATAAATAAATGTATATTTAGTAGGAAACAATTCCATTTGATAGAACAGATTTGGAGACTCGTCCTATAATTTTGGTCATGTGCAAACCAATGCACAGGCAAGGAAGCTGATCTACAAAGAGAAGAGTATAAGACATTGTGAAAGTGGCCGGACGTGGTGGCTCAAACCTGTAATCCCAGCACTCTGGGAGGCCAAGGTGGGTAGATTGGCTGAGGTCAGGAGTTTGAGACCAGTCTGGCCAATATGGTGAAACCCCGTCTCTACCAAAAATACAAAAATTAGCTGGGCGTGGTGGCAGGAGCCTATAATCCAGCTACTTGGGAGGCTGAGACAGGAGAATTGCTTGAACCCAGGAGGCGAAGGCTGCAGTGAGCCAAGATGGTGCCACTGCACTCCGGCCTGGGTGACAGAGCAAGACTCCATCTCAAAAAAAAAAAAAAAAAGATATTGTGAAACTGAAAGAAAAAAAATAATGGAGAGAATGGCACCAGTTTCCATTGGCTTTTCAGTTTCCATGAGGCCCAGCTATACTCTGACCTTCTTCTGAAATCTCTGCATCTTTACAATAACCCTCTCTTTTCTCTCCTTCACTTAACTAGTTTTGTTTTATTTGGGAACAAAGAGCCCTGCTAGAATTAGATTGCTAACACTTGGCTATTTTAATCAAGTAAATATTTTATGTTAAAAAATCACATGATGGTTATTACTTCATTTATGTACACGTGTACATATATGTACAGTAACATATAACCACAATATATGTACAGCAATAAGCTATAACTGCCATTTGGTGGCAGCATACCTATCTTAAGATGAGGTGTTTGTTTTGTTTTGTTGTAAAGAAATAACAATATTAGAGGTTAACCATGACAAACACACATTCTTTAACAGTTTTTCACGACTTTTAGGATAACATCCACACCATTTTAAATGTCATATGTGGCTCCTCATTATCTGATCCCTATTTCTCCTATCGAATTTTTTGCTATGTAGCTTAATCCTCTATACTCCAGCATGACAATGATGATGATAATGACTGACACTTCTTGAACATTTCATATAGACTGATGATGTTCTAAATGCTTCATACTTATTAATGAATCCTCACAACAACCCCAATTACCAAGGCAGGTACTATTACTGTTCTCATTTTCTAGAGGAGGAACAGAGAGATTAAGTAAATACCTGAAGTCAAAAAACTAGTAAATGGCAGAGTCCGGATTTGAGCATAGATGGTCTGGTCTAGTCCAACCTCATAACCACCATAATTATCACAACAAAATCTTTGAAAAATTCCATTAGGATGCATAATACAGAACTTCTAATAAAAATGTACAAAACTGATTCCACAATCTTGCCTAGGGTCAACAACTGAAGCCTTGACCACATTTTTCTTGGTAGTAACACAAACCTCTCTATGCTCACTATCTTTACTTTTCAGATCCAGCCAGTCACCAGTTCTGCTGATTTTACCTTCTAAATATTTATTGAAGTATCCTCGCTTCTGATCCTACCTCACGGTCTGTCATTTGTACTTTCAACAGCCTCATAAATGGTTTTATCCTCCTCAACATATCCTCAACACAGTTGTCAAATACATCTATCTAAAAGGCAAATCTAGCTAACCATATTATTCCCCAGCTTAAAAACTCATCAGTAAGCCAGGTAGGGTGGCTCCCAGCTACTTGGGAGGCTGAGACAGGAGGACTGCTTGAACCTGGGAGCTCAAGGCTGCAATGATCTATGATCACGCCACTGCACTCCAGCCTGGGTGAAAGAGTAAGACTCTGCCTCTAAAAAATATATAAAACACAAAAACACCCCTCATTAATAGATCCCCACAATCTACAAGACAAAATTCAATTTCCTTAACACAGATTCAAGGATCTTCAAGATGGAACCCTAGCCTACTACTTACTCTACAGTCTCATCTCTTGCCACATCTCGCTGATAGCTTTATACTCTAATAATACCAAACAAGGTAGCTAATACAATACCTTCCCCAAACAAGTCAAAACGATCCACATCTCTGTGCTGTTTCCATTTTGCGTCATTCTTCTGGAAGTTTCTATGCACCTTCCACTCCCTTCTCACCTGGGCAGTTCCTCCCCATCCTTTAAGGCTTCATTCAGTGTTTATCCATCCAGAAAGCCTTCCCTAACTGCCAAGATGGAATCAGATATCCCTCCTCTGTGTTTTTTCATGGACCTAGAATTATATTACCCACCGTGCATTTATAATGATCTCTTTACGTGTCTGCCTACTAACTAAATAAATTATGCTTGGCAGAGTCCATGTCTCTCATATCCTATAGTCTTAGCAAAGTGTCTAGCAAGTAATAAGTGCTCAATCATATTAACTGAATGAGTAAATAAATAGCTCCCTGTACTTCACTCAGAATACTTAACTTACTATATTGTGATTTACTTTCTACTGTACTCGAATGTGAAAGTATCAAAGACAGGGTTCTGACTTTATCTCTGAATTCTCACTGAGTTGTATACAGTAGAGGCTCGAATAAATATTAACTTATCTAAGATTTGATCTGAAAGACTGAAAAGAATGGAGTAGAGGATTAAATAAATGAAAGGGGTGTTTTAAGATTAATCCAGTGACAATATATATGATGAACAAGAGAAGACAAACAGAACAAGGAATCCACATAGATAAGGTGATGTGAGCCTAATTTTATCGGACTGCAATATTAGAATAGAAAGAAAAAGGCTAAGTGTGAGACAAATTTTTAATTTAAAAAGTAGGATTTGGGGCCAGGCACGGTGGCTCACGTCTGTAATCCCAGCACTTTGGGAGGCCAACGGGGGTGGATAATAAGGTCAGGAGTTTGAGATATGGTAAAACCCCATGTGTACTAAAAATGCAAAAATTAGCCAGGCATAGTGGCGTGTGTCTAGTCCCAGCTACTCAGGAGGCAGAGGCAGGAGAATCACTTGAACCCAGGAGTCAGAGGTTGCAGTGAGCCAAGACTGCGCTACTGCCCTCCAGCCTAGGTAACAGAGAGAGACTCCATCTGAAAAAAAAAAAAAAAAGTAGGATTTGGTTATAATAATTCAAAGGCTTTTCCAACCAGGATGCTTTCTGAATATATTAATAGGTATAAACTAAACTACTGAGCCTAGAAAATATGATGGTACATGAGATAGAAAAGAGACTGGCCAGGAGTGGTAGCTCATACCTCTAATTCAGCACACTGGGAGGCCGGAAGAAGAAGTGCTTGAGCCCAGGAGTTCAAGACCAGCCTGGGCAACATGGCAAAACCTGGTGTCTCTAAAAATTGGCAGGGCGTGGTGCTGAGCACTGGCTGAAGTGAGAGGATCAACTGAGTTCAGAAGCTCAAGGCTGCAATGAACCATGATCATGCTACTGTACTCCACCTGGGGCAACAGAGTCAGATCCTGTCTCAAAAATGAAAGAAAAGAAAAAAAATGGCAAAAAAAGAAAAGAGAGAGAGGGAAAAGAGAGAAAGAGAAACAATGGGACAGAGAAAGACAACTTAGAACATTAAAAAAATTTAAGTACAAATCCTAGAGAAAAAGAAGTAGACAAACTCTTCTGTCATACAATTAAAATCCTGAGGCCTATTAAAATTACCTACCTTATTTCACCCTTTGAATTTACTAAAAAACTATAAGTTCTTCTCAACTAAAAAAAAACCCCTCAAATTATCTTTTCTTTTTCTCAAACTTTATTATAAAAATTACTAATGGTTGTTTAAAGTGGAAAAGTGAGTGTTCTCTTAAGAGTCATTAGAAATGTTTAGATATGTATTTTCATTGTGAAAGGAATTTATACAAATTAAAATTAAATATTAGTTTGGCAAATATTAAAAATTTCACACCAAAAGTATATCCAATATTTTAAAGCTGTCTATGAATAGAAAAAAGAGTTTCTCTAACTTTCAGCCCAAACTCATTATTTCATAAATAAACTCTCAGTAGATATTTGCTAATGTAGTTTTAAGATATTTTGTAATACCTTGCAATTTAGAAGATGATCTAATTTGGCTCTCAAGAAACCAATATATACATACAGTCAAGAGAATATAAATGGCATAGGAATCAACTGAGATTGCTGCCGCATGCCCACTGCAATCCCCAACAAGGGCTCTTTCACACAGAAAATTTGATTCATGATGCATATGGAGAATGACTATTTTGGTTCTAATTAATCCCTGTCACTATCTTCTCTGGGGAAATAACTAATAAGGCAATACCAACTTGAATAAAAGTAAGATCTTAGAGGAATAAATACAGTCTAATCACAGAGCCCACAATGAGCAATCCTAGTAAACAACAAGGAATTCTGTAGTGTGTTCAGCACTAAGAAATAGGAGAGAAAGCCTAGATTTTATACCTTATTAGTTTTTCAGAGATCCGTAAATCAGAGAACCTACAAAATCAATCTTTATAGATCAGGACTTTGTATAGTAAAGTTGAGTATGGTTCTGAATCATCAAAACAATAATCTTGGGAGCTTTAAGAAATGTTTTCTTAAAAGGTAGAAAAACCCTTAGTCTTAAAAACTTTCAGACCACACAAAAATCTCAGAGAACAGTAAACCACAATAGAAATCATAACTCTGACGGTAACTGAAAACAAACACTACATTGTTCATGAACAAAAAGGAAAAAGAAATTTTACGCAGTACAAAAGAATCTATAGACTTAAATAAGTAACGTAAGCAAAACTACTCCTGAGATAATACTAATTTTTTTAATACTCTGAATATTTAACACTTTTGAATACTGTTAAACCCACAACAAATCAACCAAAGCTTCATGCAATGTACTTAGAAGAGCATTAAGTGTTTCAAGTTACATTTTGGTGATGACTACAACCAAAGTAAAAGGGGTGTCAATATGACAACAAAAACATCTTATACTGGTGAAATATCTACAGATCCGCCATTTTCATATACTAAAATAACTGGTCTTTTCATTACTGTACACTAAGTTACTTTTTTCTCACAGTATAAATGGATTGGCAACAATCAAGCCAAAAACCCAACAGGTGCCCCTTTGACCAACTGCATGCACTTGTAAAACAGCTGGTCAGGGAATGGAATGACTCACTGGCCAACAAAGAAATCAATCTTTAGCATCATGCTTTAATCAACTCACCAAGAACTTATTATTTAAAGGAAACAATAATTTAAATTTTGCCAAAGCCCAAAAGGCCTAAAACACACACACACACACACACACACACACACACACACACACACACACATCTTCCATATATATATATACATACACGGAAGATATTCCCACTGGGGATATGTGTTTCTGCTATTCCTCTCTGGCACTTCAGTGCACATGCTCTCTCTCTTCACATATATAGAAAGGACACACACACACACACCCTACACACATGTATTAGTATATATATATAATTAATTATAAATATAATTAATATTAAATAAAAGAAGTTGGTAGTAACCCAATTAAAAATGGGCAAAGAACATTAATAGACATTTCTCCAAAGAAGATCTACAAATGGGCTGGGCGTGTGGCTCATGCCTATAATCCAGGCGCTTTGGGAGGCTGAGGCAGGCAGATCCCCTGAGGTCAAGAGTTTGACACCAGCCTGGCCAACATGGTGAAACCTCATCCCTACTAAAAAATTACAAAAAAATTAGCCAGGCATGGTGGTGGGCGCCTGTAATCCCAGCCACTTGGGAGGCTGAGGCAGAAGAATCGCTTGAACCTGGGAGGCAGAGGTTGCAGTGGGATTGCGCCATTGCGCTCCATCCTGGGCGACAAGAGAAAAACTTTATCCAACCCCCCAAAAAAAGAAGAAGAAGGAGATCTACAAATGGCCAAAAAGCACATTAAAAGACGACACTCAACATCATTATTCATTAGGAAAATACAAATCAAAACCACAATTAGAAACCACTTCATACTCACAAGGATGACTATATTAAAAAAAATCAAAAAACAAAAAACCAAACAAACAGAAAATACAAGTATTAGTGAGGCCATGGGAAAATTGGAACTTCCCATACATTGCTGATGGGAAGGTAAAATGGTACAGTCACTATGGCAATTCCTCAAAAAGTTGAAATAGAACTACCATATTACCTTGCTCAGTTCTACTCCTAGGTATATACCCAAGAGAAATGAAAATAGGTACTCAAATACATCCATATAAATGTTCACAGCAGCACAGCAGCACTATTCACAATAGCCAAAAGGTAGAAATAACCCAAATGCTTATCAATGGATAAACAAATTATGGTATATACATGCAATGGAATATTATTCAGCCATAAAAAGGAATGAAGTACTGATACATGCAACAAAATGGATGAACCTTGAAAACATACTAAGTAAAAGAAGCCAGACACAAAGCATCATATATTATATGATCCCATTTATATGAAATATCTAGAATTGGTAAATCCAGAGAGCACTTTGGTGATTGTTAGTGGCTAGAGGGAAGAAGCAATGAAGAATATCTGCTTAATGGGCACAGGGTTTTATTTTGGGATGATAAAAATGTTTGACAACTAGACAGAAATGGTAGTTGCATAACATTGTGTTAAGCCACTGAACTGCTCACTTTAAGATGGTAAATTTTTCTTATGAGTTTCACCTCAATTAAAAAAATAATAATCATAGCTTCTTTATATCTAGCACCTAGAGAACTTAAAAAGCTCCCAACTATTATTTCATTTATCCTTCAAAACACCTCTTGAGATACACATCATAAGATTATTCCAACAGACAATAAAGCACAGAATTTGTGTCCATTTAAATAAATGCGTGCTAGGTAAAAGTTCATAGCTGCAGTTGTAGGCGTTCAAAAATGTTGGTTGAACAAACGAACAAATAAATGTCTCCAAAGTCCTAGCGCCACTTCTACCAGGCCAAATACCAGTATCATAAATTCTTTCTCTTTCTCCCTCTCTCCAGCATGCGCGCGCACGCACACACACACACACACACACACACACACACACGCACACACAGACCAGATGCCAAACCACATTCATAAATAAGTTTTGAAAAATCCTGTAGCTTTTCCAAATTAAAGATTTTAAAGGGATGTTAACCACTTACATGAAGTGACTCATCTTAATTTTAGTGGAATCTTACTAAGAAATGAATATAAATAATATCCCTTATCGTTTAACAATTTACCATAACCTTTTCTAGCTATATTAGAAGAAATTCACTTATATTTCAATATTCAGTAGCCCATCATAGATAAATATTTTGTAGTCATAGCTTTTACTATGAACCTCTTTATTTACAAAAGTAAGCTGTTTTTGTTTGAAAAAGTTTTTTGTTCCATTCTTGTCATATTTCAATCACTTGGATGTATCCTATCTTTTTCACTTCCTCTTTTCCATGAGCTATCATTCAACTTTCAGTTTCACCGACAGGCCATCACATTTCTTCCTCCACATTAACTGTCTAAACACCATGTTTTGCTTTGTTCCAACAAAGCCTGAGTTGGGTGCAACGGCTCACACCTATTATCCTGGCACTTTGCGAGGCTAAGGCAGGAGGATCTCTTGAGCTCAGGAGTTCAGCCTGGGCAACACGGTGAAATCCTGTCTCTACAAAAAAATTTCAAAAATTAGTTACGTGTGGTGATGCACATCTGTAGTCCCAGGTACTCAGGAAGCTGAGACAGAGGGATTGCTTGAGCTCAGGAGGTCGAGGCAGGCTGTCATTCCAGCCTGGACAACAGAGCAAGACCTCATCTCAGGAAAAAAAAAAAAAAATAGCCCGAAGGTCATAAATTAGTTTTAAGTCACAGGCAATGCACCATTGCTACAATAAATGTTGATGAAGGTATCAAACTGCTGTATCTACTCTGAATGCAAAGTAAGCTCTGTCATACAGAATGCTTAAAACTAGAATGCTTAACAGGACAGGGAAAACACTTTCTTAGCTGTGAAACACAGTATCTGAAATATGCAAAGAACAGTTTTATACCATTACCAGCTTTGCCTATCACAGTGGAAACAGTAATTGAAAAGTCCTGCTGTCAATAATCATACAGCTTGCATGGAGCATCATCCTTTTTTTTTGTACACTACTCTTCAAATGGAAAATGCTTATTAAACAAAAGTCATATAATTACAAATTACTAAATACAATAGGCAATAACTTTTTAACAATTATTCAGCAAATAATGTCCCTTATATAAAATACTGAATAGAACTTAAAAAATTATGCCTAATGCAAATTTACAAGAACAATAATTTTACAGTAAATACATAATTCTCTTCTATTTAATTCTGTTCACTTAAATTACAATACTTCCTTTACATGACATGAATGATTTTAATTGGAAAAAATTGAAGTCATTTATAGTGGAATTAAAATAGTTTGGTTCAGCACAAGGACAACCTATGTAGTGCCACCCCCATCAAAACATTGTAGAGGGAGTTAGCCCAGCTCTGAAAATATTTACTTAATACATAATGCAGTAATGTCTTAAATCTCCTGGGGTCATGCTTCTCGCAACATCAAAACTGAGGAAATCACTGAGGACCCAATAGCAAACCAAAACAACCACCAAGCAGCAAAAAACTAAACTAAACTGCCCTAAAGCCCATTTGGCAGGCTCCATTGGCCTCCATTTTTTTGTTTTGTTTTGTTTCTTTGAGACAGAGTCTCGCTCTGTCACCCAGGCTGGAGTACAGTGGCACGATTTCGGTGCACTATAACCGATGCCTCCTGGGTTCAAGAGTTTCTCCTGCCTCTGCCTCCCCAGTAGCTAGGATTAGTGCCTGCCACCGCGTCCAGCTAATTTTTTGTATTTTTTAATAGAGACAGGGTTTGGCCATGTTTGCCGGGCTGGTCTTGAACTCCTCACCTCAGGTGATCCAACCACCTTGACATCCTAAAGTGCTTGTATTACAGGCATGAGCCACTGTACCCAACCTGTTTTGTTTTTTATACTTTTTTATTTTTAGAGATGGGGTCTCACTACATTGCCCAGGCTGGTCTAGAACCCCTGGGCTCAAGCGATCCTCTCACCTCAGCCTCCTGAAGTGCTGGGATTACAAAAGCCTAAGGCCTTTGTATTTTGTTTGTTTGTTTTTACATAGCTTTCTATCAACCTCAGTTCTGGGTTCTTCAGTCATAGCAAATCTAAAACAGCAAATCAGGAAAATAGATGAGTAAGAGCATGCCTACTGCAATAAGAACTAACAGCAAGGAAAGAATAAGAACAACAAAAACATAAAGGAGATCTATACAATGTCTAATAATATAATCCCAGCTATATAATTAATACACCCTGCACTGAAATAAGAATTACAATTCCAGGCCTATACTAAAGAGGAAGCCTAGTTATTCTATGCCTCATTTTCCTGTTCTGGATAATGGTCATATACTATGTGTTTAATATAATGTATTTGATAAGCCCTTACGGTTTTTTAAAAATGTCATTTGAAGCTGAGTGCAGTGGCTCAGGCCTGTAATCCCGGCACTTTGGGAGGCCAAGGCAGGCAGATCACTTGAGGGCAGGAGTTTGAGACCAGCCTGGCCAACATGGTGAAACCCCATCTCTACTAAAAACACAAAAATTAGCCAGGTGTGGCGGTACATGCCCATAATCCCAGCTACTCGGGAGGCTGAGGCACGAGAATTGCTTGAACCCTGGAGGTAGAGTCAACAATGAGCTGAGATCGCACCATTGCACTGCAGCCTGGGAGACAGGCTTTTTCAAAAAAAAAAAAAAAAAAAGGCATTTGAGCATTCTTTTCTGTTCATAAAAAAGATATATTGTATCAAGAATTTGTAAAATACTAAAAGTGTAAAGAAAATTAAAATTGCCTATAACCCACCATGATTTATATCTTGCTGCTTTTTTTCAGGTGTCTTCGTATATAAATATATACATATATCTTTTTCTGGTAACTTTTTTCTTTTTAAGCTGGCATCATTTGTTGGCATTTTCCGAACTCAAAAAGTCTTTGTAGAATTAAATACCGTAACTTACTAACCCATTATTACAGATTTTGGCTAGAAGGAAACATTTTATAAAGTATACTACACATCATATGTATACATGACAAACTATTTAAAAAGTGATCATTTAGGCCGGGCAAGGTGGCTCAAGCCTGTAATCCCAGCACTCTGGGGCGCTGAGGTGGGCGGATCATGAGGTCAGGTGATCGAGAGCATCCTGGATAACATGGCGAAAACCTGTCTCTACTAAAAACACAAAAAATTATCTGGGCATGGAGGCATGCACCTATAGTCCCAGCGACTCAGGAGGTTGAGGCAGGAGAATCTCTTGAACCCAGGAGGCGGAGGTTGCAGCAAGCTGAGATTGCGCCACTGCACTCCAGCCTGGGCAACAGAGAGAGACTCCATCTCGGAAAGAAAAAAAAAAGTGATCATTTATAAGGTTTAGATAAAGAAAGGGAATTTTTTCAATGGAACTGCTTACCAATAAATTACCCCCAAAAAGATTTAAAAGTCGTGGTTTGTGAAAGTAGATTATCAAATACAATACTTAAGTCCAGTGAACAAATGAGACATTTGGAGAACCAAGTTGCAGATAAATTTTGGAAAATGATCATTTTAAGTTGTTTCTGATGCCAGCAATATGGATTTCACAATAAGAGAATTCTAGATTACTGTTATTAAATTATATCCAGTCTAGTAAAGTAACACTTATTAATGACGCATTAATCATTCTGCTCATTCGTTAAGCAAATATGTATAACTACTATTTGAAAGGCATTATATTAGGGTACATTAATATCAATAGCAAGAGCCTTCTTAGTAATTCTGTAAAATGAGATAGCAGCATTTAAAATATTTTAACAAAATGTGGGAAAAAATCCCCCCAAATCCTACTGCATCTCATACCTCTTTGTGCCTGACATCCAGAGTCTGTCTCTCTCATTAAACAGTGAACAACTTGAGAGCAGACACTGTCACCACCTCTAGGTGTAAAATAGGGGTTCAATATAAGTTTGCTGAATGACATTATAATCCAGAGTTTTTCAGTTCTAATCTGAAAGCATACGTTTATACAATGAAATAATATATATACTATTTTTGATAATGCCATTTCTACACTATTTTTCATGTTTCTATCAGTCTTCATAATCTTCATGGCTGTAAAATATTCCATCATATTAATACAACTTAGAAAAATGATTCTCTCATGTTGTCTTTAAAAGTTATTTCCAGTGAGTTTTTTGCTTTGTTTTGTTTTGTTTTTGAAAGAGGATCTCATTCTGTTGTGCAGGCTGGAGTGCAGTGGCATGATGATGGCTTACTGCAACCTTGAACTCCTGGGCTCAAGTGATCCTCTCACCTCAGACTACCAAGTGTCTGGGACTACAGGTGCACACCACCACGCCCAGCTATTTTTTTAAGAAAAATTTGTAGAGTCTCACTATGTTGCCCAGGCTGGTCTTGAACTCCTGTTGTCAAAGCGATCCTCCTGCCCCAGGTTCCCAACGTTAGCATTTTTATATTGTATAGCTAACGTTGCAGCAAACATACCTTGCCTTACAAGTCTCATAGACTTATACATCACCGGAAAAACTGGGCTAAATTTAAAAGAAGATAATCTTTTATAACAAAAATTCATCTTAAAAAGGTTTGTACCCCATATGCAGACTTTTGAAAGACAAACACACAAAGAAACTAGAATTGTATTTTGCCAAATCAACTACAACTGCAAGCAATTTAAATAAATCCTCTATTATGAAATATGTATGTCCAAAGTAAACCATGTTTCATAGAACTACTTCACATATATTTAGGAAAGATACTACTGGGGGCAGGTAATAAAAATTCTGAGGTAACAAATAAGACATCTAATCAGATCTTCAATGCTTTTGGAGGGAGTATACACTTTACTTCCTTAGATGCATAGCGCTTACTCAGCCCCTCAGATTGCACAAGTGTAAGGCTTTGGGCTTCTAAAGATACCCTGATTCCCCTTTCCCACCATGTATAGATTCGAAAGTAAAAATTTACCTGGCTACATACAAGCATTTAAGCCTGGACCTTAAAGAGAGGGAGCTTATGGGAAAGCCAATTATATTTTAGAAATATGAAGCTAGTGTGTATATGTGTGTGTGTGTATTCACTTAACAAACTTGGGTTGAGCCTCTCTGCAGTATGGCCCTTCATTGATAATAAATCACTAACCTGGTTTCCTTTGTTTATGTGCAGGGAAGAGAAAAGAAAGTAAGAGAGAAAAAACAGTTACCTGTAATACAATTTTTTGTCCAAGTATGATTGCTAACAATTATCTCTAAAAAGAATATAATCTATAAAAGAAGACTTCACTGAAGGGAAGAAGGGGGCTTTTGAGGCCAGACAAAATATATGCTCAAATATGTAATTTTTAAAAGAAATATGCTACATAGCTTATTTTGTATATGTCAAATTTCTCATGAAGCCCAATGAACGAAGCCTGTATACAAATGTGTATTGTATTGTTTGCTTTACAGGCTTTTCCATACACGTATACACACACACACACAATCAGGATTTGCCAGAGGGATATATAACAACTAAATTACTTAAAGCAGGAATTCTATAGGTGTTACTGGGCATATGGAACCTTTTGGTCCCCAGAAGTTCCATTCACAGACTGCATTAACATTCCATACGACACAAAAGCGCATGCCATGACAAAGACCTTCAAGTACAAACATACAAAGACACGCTTCTAAAAACGCTCCTAAAGCCAAGTTCGCAGCTGGCACTTGTGGCACACACAAGCCACTGCTGAGACAGCTGTCACAGGCCAATCACACACACCGCAGAGTGCCAGCGTGCCACCTAAGGAAGACAAGCTGATGATCAGCGCACAAATCCCCAACCCAGTAAAGAAAAGCCCTAAATCCCCACCCTGGAAAGCACAATGCCTGCACCACCCAGAAAACTCCTTAAAAAAAAAAAAGAAAGGTAGGAGGTTTAGAAGCAATTAAACACTAGTTTACAGCAATAAAAATAAAAGAGGAGTTTTATTTGGACATTCACGAGAAAGGAGCCACAATATTCAATCCCCACGGAAGTATTATCAGCTAGCTAGTAGCACAAGGCTTTGTCCCCGAACTGGAAAAAGGGGAAAGGAGGAGGGCGAGGAGAGATGCAGACCCTGTAGCACCTCCCTCCCGGGCAGGGTACTGGGGCTGCGGCGAGCTCCACTTCCCAGGCCCCCTCCCACCCCTTGCTAGCCACCGCCTCCCACCCCTTCCCAGCCACCGCCTCCCACAGCAGGCCCGGTAGCCTTGGGCTCTCCTACCTTGGCTTTGCCGGCCTCCAGCTTCTTCTGTCTCTCCTCGTCCTCCATGGCTTCTGCGAGGAAGGCAGGGGAAAACAGGGGTTAAGGGGTGGTCGGGGTAGAAAGGAAAGGTCGGTTAAGACGGAGGTGGGACGGCAAGCTCCGCGGCCCAGGGCGCACAGCCGGCCTGGCGCTCCCCCGCCCGGAGTGGAAGCAGTCTCCGCGCTCACTGGAGGATTGTCCTCAGCCGCACGGGAAGCGCCGTCACCGCCGCCGCCATCTTCGTCTCCACGTAAACACACGGCGAGGCGGGAGGGGCTGGAACGTCTGTTCGCGCAGCCGCCTCGCGGGCAGGTGCGCCTGGGGTCCCGCCCCGGCCCAGCAGTCGCCGGTCAACCCCCGCCAGGCCCGGGACCGCCTCCGACTGACGAGGATCCCGCCACAGGAAGCGTCCTTCCCGAACATCAGCGGCTCTCAGGTGGCGGCCGAGCTGAGGGGTAGGAGGGACCGGGATGTGCTAGGGGCTCCTGGCTGGACTCCCACCCTCCGTACAAGGTATCCAGTGGTATTGAAACCTGAGGGTTTTATTTTTCTCCAAGTTACAAAAACAACATTGCTAATGGTGAAGTTGGCGAACACCTAAAAGCTCCGGTGGAAAAGTTGCGGGGGATGGGGTGGGTGGCGGGGCTGACGCCAGTTTTTCTCCCTACTTGACTCCTCGCCTCAAGGAATTATGAGAGCAGCTAATTGCTCTTATTACTTCCTTAGCCTGAAAAGTCCCTCCCTCTTCCCTCCACTGGTTTCTACTCAATCTTTATCCTTGAGTAGAAGGTTTATCCTTGTAGTCTCATCTCACACGACGCCTCCAAATGGCTTTCTGACCTCCTGTTCCCTCCACGGCGACCGAGACACATCCAGTCAAAACTTAATCCCCTCCCCCCACTCCTTCGAGCTTCCCTTTAGCAATAATGTTCTGAAAAGGAGCCGGAGCTTCAGAACCTAAGTTAGGGACAATGCCAGACTACACTAACTTTCTAGCCTTAATGACAAGTTACCTATCCACGAGCCTACTTGGAATTTTTGGAAGGGTTGTTAATATACGTGACTGCCCTGGCATATTAAAACGTCTTGAATTAATGTCAGCTTTCTTTCTCTTTGGACTTCCTTTGTGTACCCTGAACGATATTTTAATAATTTGTGTTCTTAGTTCAGTTCATACTCCCAGTTCCTTGAGGACAGAGACTCATAGAGTCTTGCTCGTCTTGGCTTTACTAAAGTGACCAGCACAGAACTCTGCACTCAATAAACGCTTTTTGGATTGAATCAAACAGTGTTTATAAATTTAGCATCACTATCCTTCCTTGTTTCCCCCACATGTGCTCCCTCAATCCTTTGTGTTCTTCTCCCTACCCTCCAATGCTCAAATCTACTCCTGGAGTGAACTACACATACTAATGTCTCTGGTTGATTACTCGGGTTTACCATGTTTCTCTGTTGCTTTGAGCTAGGTTGGACTGAAAAATTGGTAGGTGTGAACAAAAAATAGGCTAAAATGAGTTCAAGCGAAGAAGTGGCGTTAAGTGAAAAACTGAGGTTAAAAAGAAAAAAGGGGAGACTAAAGACCTGAAGTCTACCACAAACTGAAGATGAGTGTTAAATAGCCCTTATTTAGAAATCTTAGCTTTAAAAAAGTTTTTTTTTTCTTAAGCTCCGTAATGCATACATTCTGCCAACTTGTAACAGCCAAGTGTATACTGTCCTGTTATCTCAACCTGAATTGGGAACCAGGTGAAATTAGACATTTTATCATAGGGATAAAAGAATTAAGACAATAAGTGATTTACTTAGTTACCCATCAAGTTAAGAGTAAGGACTGCACCAGACACAGTGGCTCATGCCTGTAATCCCAGCACTTTTGGAGGCCAAGTCGGGAGGTTCACGAGGTCAGGAGTTTGAGACTAGCCTGACTAGCATGGTGAAACCCTGTCTCTACTAAAACAAAAAACAAAAAACAGAAAACAAAATTAGCTGGGCGTGGGGGCGCACACCTGTAATCCCAGCTACTCAGGAGGCTGAGGCAGGAGAATCACTTGAATCTGGGAGCTGGAGGTTGCAGTGAGCAGAGCTCCCACCACTGCCCTCCAGTCTAGGCAACAGAGCAAAACTCCATCTCAAAAAAAAAAAAAAAAAAAAAAAAGTAAGGAATGGAACCAAGTGTTCCAATAGTTTAGTGATTTAAATACTGGATTGAGGGATTATCTCTGTAGATGCTGATTGCCTAGGAGGGAGAAGCCCCAGGGTATCTAAAGATATTCCTATTTGTTAGGGGATACTGCTTTCTCTGTGACTAAGGTCAGCTATTTGTATGTGCTGAAAATGTTCAAGAATACCTAACAAAGCAACAAGATTATTTCAGTGTTTCCCTTCACTGATAGCAGCCAATCGTACACATGTCTGTTTTACATAATGGGTGTTCAATCAATGTTGAAAGTTAGATTTGTGTTAACTTCTATTAGAAGGGCAAGCATTGGGCACTAGTGCTCTGACTCTTCCTTATGGCACCTATTCTGTCACATCTTGTCATACCAGTCATTCATTCATGTAATGTCATTCACTTATTCAAGTGATTATTTTCGAAGATATTTCAGCAAAGACTTGAAAGAGATGAAGAAGCTGTGCAAGGTGGTGCACCCCTGTAATCCCAGCACTTTGGGAGGCTGAGGGGGTCAGATCACTTAAGCTCAGGAGTTTGAAAGCAGCCTGGGGAACATGATGAAACCCTGTCTCTAAAAAAAATAAAATAAAGAAAGAAAGAAAGAAATACAAAATACAAAAATTAGCTGGGTGTGGTGGCAGGAGCCTGTAGTCCTAACTACTCCAGAGCCTGAGGTGGTAGGATGACTTGAGCCTGGGAAGTCAAAGCAGTGAGCCCAGATCACACCACTGCACTCTAGCCTGGACAACAGGAGACACTATCTCAAAAAACAAGGTCGTGGTGGGTGTGGGTAGAGAGCCGTGGAGATAATTGAGGGTACAGCAAATCCAAAGAAAGGCCCTCAAGTGAGACCATGATGGACCTTTTCAAGGAAGAGTAGGAGGTGAGGGTGGCTAGAGTGGAATAAGCAAGGGAAATTGTAGGAGATGAAGACAGAAAAGTAACAGGGGGCCAGATCCTGTAGAGTTCCTTCCTTCCTTCCTTCTTTCCTTCCTCCCTCCCTCTCTCTCTTTCTCGGAGCCTCACTGTGCCACCCAGGCTGAGTGCAGTGGCCCGATTTTGGCTTACTGCAACCTCAGCCTCCTGGGCTCAAGTGATCCTCCCTCTTCAGCTTCCTGAGTAGCTGGAGCCACAGGTGGAATCCACCACAATGGCTTATTTTTGTAGTTTTTTTGAGAGACAGGGTTTCACCATGTTGACCAGGCTGGTCTGAAACTCCTGAGCTCAAGCAATCCACCTGCCTCAGCCTCCCAAAGTGCTGGGGTTCCAGGTGAACCACCATGGCTGGTTTAGAACTATAGAGTTCTAAAGGTCATTCTAAGGACTTTGGCTTTTACTCTGGGTAAGATTAGGAGCCATTGGAGAATTTAGAGCAGATGAGTGATATGATCTGGCTTATGTTATTCACAGACATTTGGCTGCTATGAGGAGAAAGGGGGATCAGTTTGCATGCTATTTCAGTAATCCCATATAATGGGAATTTGGGCCATAGTACTGCAGTGGAGGAAATGATATGAATAAGATTCTGGATAGCTTTTGAATATAGAACCAATAGTATCATAGGAGTTGTAGATTGAATATGAGGTTTGAGACAAAAAGAAAAGTTAAGGTTGACTCCAACATTTTTGGCCTGAGCAACTTAAGTGATGAAGTTGTTAGTAACTAAAATGGAGAAGAGCAAATCTAGAGACCAGGTGTTCAGTTTTGGACATAAGTTAGACATACACGTTACACCTCCAAGAACTGATAAAGGTCATTGTAGACATTAGTTCATCTGGAATTCAGGAGAGAGGTCCAAGCTAGAAGTAAAAAGGTGAGAGTAGTCAGTATTCAGGATGTAGATGGTATTTTACATTAAGGAATTGGATGAGATAATCTAGGGCCATGCTTTTCAATACAACAGCTATTAGCTAGTCTGAATTGTGATGTTCTGTAACTGTAACACATTGGATTTGGAAGATTTAATATTAAAACAAAATATTATACTATTTTTATATTATTAAAATGATTATATTTGGGACCTATTGGGTTTAATAAGATATATATTAATTTCTTTTATTAAATCACGTTTCTTTTTTTAATGATTTTTTTTAATGATGTCACTAGAAAGTTTCAAATTAGATATGTGGCTTGCCTTTGTAGCTCACATTATTTTTCTATTGGACCATGCTGCTCTAAGGAGCAACTTTAGATAGAACTAAGGTGTTACAATGACTGAGTTTTGGAATACTTCAACTCTAAGAAAGAGGGAAGGTGAGTGGAATCTGCAAATGAGACTGAGAACAGTGGTTAGCTATGTGAAAAGAATCAGTAGCCAAGTGAAGAAAGGTAAGGAGGAAGGAGTGATGAACCATGACAACAGGTGAAGTAAAATGAGGACTGAAAAATGAACATTGGATATAGCAAGGTAAAGGTCATTGGAGGCTTCCACAGAAGGCACTGTAAATCAATCATTCATTATTTCCAACTGAGCGCAAGCACTGCCTCAGTATCCTTCTCAACAAAGAATCCCTGGCAGTTATGTCCAATGGACCAGAATTAAAAAGGGAAGTAAAATCTAATTGGTATCTTCTATTGGGGTTACATTCTAGTGATTCTTTTATGACATCTGTAAAATTTGTAATTTAATTAAGCTACATTTCTTTTAGTGTTGATGTGCCTTCCAATAATAAGAATATCATCCAACATTCATTTCCTCTGAGAAATTAAATTCAAGATATTTTTTTTTGAGGCAGGTTCTTGCTCTGTCACCCAGGCTGGAGTGCAGTGGCACAATCACAGCTCACTGCAGCTTCAACCGTCCAGGCTTAATTGATCCTCCCACGTAAGGCTCCTGAGTAGCTGAGACTATAGGTGCATGCCACCACACCTGGCTAATTTTTAAATTTTTTGTAGAGATGGGGTTTCCCTACATTGCCCAGGGTGGTCTTGAACTCCTGAGCTCAAGCAATACACCTGTCTCAGCCTCCCAAAGTGCTGAGATTATAGGCATAAGCCAATGTATCAGGCCTAAATTCAAAATTTCTAAAGGTAATTTTCACATTTCCACTTGAATCGTACCAGTTCTTCATTGGTAAGATAGCAAACTGGTGTACATAGAATACCTATGTGAATCAGCAAACAAGATTGTTCTAATACTTTCTCCACCACCCCGCCACCCTTCTCCCAGGATATGTTGTTATTTCCATGTTATTTGATCTTTCACAAATTAGTCAGGTATTTCATTTTAGTCACCAATACATATCACTAAACCTTGACTTCACAAAAGCTGCAGCAGCAATTGAGGCAATTCTTTAGATTTTGTTAATAATAAACTCTTCTATTTTATCTGGGACAAAATATACCTCCTAAATCAGGAGGTGGGACATTACAGTTTGTCTTTAGCCTATTTTCTTGTGAATTAAACAGCATTTCTTTAGCCATTTCTTATTAGGTCTCTTTAAAATATATGTGATCATTTTTGTTGCTATTCTGTGAATCTTTGCCAAATTCTCAATAACTAAGTAACCAAATGGTTGTTATTAAATATTTGAATTATGTGTCTCTCCATAGCATAATTATCTTGTGTTTCCTATATACTTAATTCCTATTTGTGTCACACATATTTTAATAGCAATATAACATGGTTATTTTTCCCTTACAATGCTGCTTTTGCCTTCTCTTTAGCATGTGGCCTTCTGGAGTTTTCACATGGGTAAATTATCAATATGTAATTCAATCATGTCATTGTCCATGAATCTCTAAAATGTACATGGGCTTTTAAAATTTAACCCAGTTCTTTAAGGCACCTCATCCACTATTCAATGCTGTATCTTGTTATACAAACCATTTTAAAAATGTTAATTTGTACCGAGTCAGAGTCCCTCAAACATCTCATTACTGACTCTTCACAGATATTCATCTTTCTCATTCCTCAGAGGTATTTATTTATTTTTAAATTTTTAAAATTAATACTTAATAGATGTACATATTTTCAGGGTACATGTGATAATTTAATATTCATACAATTTGTAAAAGTCAAATCAGGGATATCCATCACCTTAAATATTTAAATATACCCATCACCTTAAATATTTGTCTTTATGCCAGAAACATTCAAATTATTCTCTTACAGCAATTTTGAAATATACAATAGATTACTATCATAAATTATAGTTACCTTTCTGACCTATCAAACACTAGGTCTTATTTCTCCAAACTGTTTATTTGTGCTCATTAATCAACCTGTCTTCATCTCTTATGATTTTACTGATTATTTCCTTCAGTTTTTGATATCTACATTAATATACCAAAGATCTAGATAAATGATTCTATGGTAATAAAACTGTTATTTGATTATAAACAGGAGCAAAATTATTCAGAGGAAATTTGCATCTATGATTTTTTTTAAACTAGGTAGAGTAATTATCTATTCAGTTGTTTAACCATTATGTCTATCTTCATGGCTTTGCTTCTCTTTAGAAGACATTGTCAGTTAGCATTTCCACCAAATACTTCCTACCTTCACTAGCCATGCAAACTGCCCCAAACCATGCACAAGGTCTTCCCTCCAGTGGCAACATTTCCAAACTATTTCAGTTAATGACCTTCTTCCACTCTCCTCAACTTGATATCTTGGAGTTACCTCTGTTGTTTCATTTTGAGATAGGGTCTCACTCTGTCACTCAGGCTGAAGTGCAGTAGTGCCATCTCGGCTTACTACAACCTCCACCTCCTGGATTCAAGTAATTTTCCCACCTTAGCCTCCCAAGTAGCTGGGTCTACAGGTGCACGCCACCACGCCCGGCTAATTTTTGTATTTTTTGGTAGAGATGGGGTTTCACCATGTTGGCCAGGCTGGTCTGGAACCTCTGCCCTCAAGTGATCTGTGTGCCTCGGCCTCCCAAAGTGCTGGGATTACAGGTGTGAGCCACCATGCACAGCCGAGTAATATATTTTATTCCTTTCTATATCATCCATTATATTAGATATTATGTCTTGTTGGGCTTTTTTCCCCAGCATCTGACTCCTTTGCAGATTTTCCTTTTCCATTGCCACCATGGTAGACTAGTCCTTTATCTTATATTTCAAAATTTCCAGAAGAATCCAAGCAATATGTCCGCTTCATTCTTCCCTATTGCATTCTGGTCCTCATAACTGTCAGGTTAGCTTTCTAAAAATGCAAATTTCATTTAATTATTTTATTATAAAATTACTTCCTGATAAAATGAACTTCAGATTCCTAAATCTGTCCATTCAAGGCTTTCTATCATTTGCCCCTGGTTTAACTATGTAGTCCTAACTCCAACTCCTCCCTCTAACTAACTTCCCATTCTAGTCAGGCAGGGGCTCACTGGGCTCCACATGCATTGATTAATTACATTTTGAACAATGCCAGAAATCCATACACAATGTCACAGTTTTCATAAGACAAATATTTATTGGATGTCCAATTGAGATTATTTTGCAAATAAGATTGGTGCCCTTTGCAACTTGGGTTAAATGGAAGGAAAAGGACATCAAATGCTAAAACCAAAAATGGTTATTCTTACTAATTAATGGAAGTGAAAGGTATGTAAATAAAATAGGAAGAAGCATAGTAGTACATCTTCCACATTTTATAGAATAAGAAACTAAGGCCTGAGAGGTTAAATGACTCACCAATTTTCCAAGGATGGGTAGCAAAAGTCCTAGCTAATTCTAGTCCTAGATCCTCTTATTTCAGTCTTATTCCATTTTGCTCAGCTGGGTCTCCAAACAAAACCAGTTTAGAGTTTAAAAGGAACAAATACCTGCTTACAGAATGTGTTAAAGAAAACTTAGGACAAATCTGTTAGTGTTTTAGGTTTCAAAAGATAATTCTTTTGAAATAATGATTTATGAAACTAGTATTCTTTTAAAATGGCCTGTAATCTAATGAAGTGTTAGAGAAATTTAAGGTGTTACTATTATAAAAGGATGTAATTATAAGCCTATATTCCAAGATGTTGCAATTGATTACTGAATAATAGTCTATACATATTAATTTCAGATCTCCAAGGATTTTCATATTGCCAAGTAGTCATAGAATATAAACTAAATGAGTTCCCAGATGAGTTGTGGCAAGAGTCCATGTTGTTTTTTAGAGTCAAGATATATTCAGTTTAAATATGAAAAGAAATTTCAAGTAGTTTTTCTGTTTCAGTCAACAGTCTGTGAAATGCCAAATACCCACTATTCTTACACTGACTTCTTAGGAAAATTGCCCCTAGGTACTATGCTGATTTTCAGTGAAGCCAGCCTTATTTATCCTGGCCTACAAATGTTTGGACACTGTAAAGACTAGACATGAAGGAGGCTGACCTCCTGTGAAGTAGAGTGGCATGAAATTTTGAATGGTGATATGTGGATCTGATCACATTCTCTCTGTTTGAAAAGTAAGATGCCTTGTGAATTAAGAGAACTCAGGTCATCAGAGTTTAGGCATGATTCCAATTTTCCTTAAGTCCTGCTCCACTATTGCTTCCCAGTCTTGGAAGTGCTTAGAGAAACTATAACTGAGAAGGTAATATCCTGGGCTACCTTACATCCCACTATGCCCTTGCACAAAACCTCCATTGCCAAAGGTGATATGGATATAGCTTTTCTTTGCATCTTTAAACAGCTTAACAAATAGATCTCATGTAAACTGTATGCCATTTTTTTAAATGGGGAAACATTAAAAAATATGTAAACTCTTTCTGTATCTTCAGAATTGCCATGTTTACATATTAGTCTTTATTCCCTCATCCTTCAGCTAAGAAACCAGTAATAGAATTTAACATTGTAAAGGTATAAAAGGTAATTCTGAATTGATTATACACTCCTCTGTGTGTGTGTCGCCATCTACAGAATCTCACTAAAGAGTCTCACAGAGTAAGTTATCAGCCAACAATCATCATACATTTCTCTTTCTAGTCAATAACTGGAGTACCATTTGGATCTCTGCTGCAATGATTTACTAAAAGCTACCTAAAAGTTTGAAAAAAGGAATTGAATTTGACATCTATATTGACAAAACAACTACAATATGATATAGTACCATTTTTTATTTTATTATTATTATTTTTTAATAAAGACGGGGTTTCATCATGTTGGTCAGGCTGGTCTTGAACTCCCGACCTCAGCTGATTTGCCCGCCTTGGCCTCCAAAGTGCTTGAATTACAGGCATGAGCCACAACGCCTGGCCGATATAGTACCATTTAAAATTTTTTTTATTTTACTTTAAGTTCTGGGATACATGTGCTGAACATGCAGGTTTATTACATAGGTATACATGTGCCATCGTGGTTTGCTGCACCTATCAACCCTTCATCTAGGTTTTAAGCTCTGCATGTATTAGGTATTTGTCCTAATGCTCTCCCTTTCCTTTCCCCCCATCCTGCAACAGGCCCCAGTGTGTGATGTTCCCCTCTCTGTGTACATGTGTTCTCACTGTGTAGCTCCCACTTGTGAGTGAGAACATGCGGTGTTTGGTTTTCTGTTCCTGTGTCAGTTTGCTGAGGATGATGGTTTCCAGCTTCATCCATGTTCCTGCAAAGGACATGAACTAGTTCTTTTTTATGGCTGCACAGCATTCCATGCTGTATATGTGCTACATTTTCTTTATCTAGTCTATTGTTGATGGACATTTGGGTTGGTTCCAAGTCTTTGCTATTGTACATAGTGCTGCAGTAAACATACATGTGCATGTGTCTTTACAGCAGATGATTTATAATCCTTTGGGTATATACCCAGTAATAAGATTGCTGGGTCAAATGGTATTTCTGGTTCTGATACAGTACCATTTTTTAATCATTTAAAATACAAATATTTTAAGTCTATAGGTAGAATTATGATTTACAGTTGTAAAGTTTGCTGATTTTCCTTTACGGGACAGATTTTAACTTTAGTCTTTATACATTCCACAGAAGTTTAAAAAAATAGACATGTTAACATGTGAATTACATGGGTTGATTTATTGATTTCATATATTCTACCACAGTGGTTCCTAAACTTTAATGTGCTTGTGGATTACATGGAGTGTTTATTAGAAACATAAATTTCTCAGGTCACGTTTAACAAGTAACCTATATGACAGTGCCAGTGATGCTGGTGGTCTAAAGGCAAGCCTTTTGTTCTCTAAGTAACGATTTGCCAAATATGTACCAACACATGAAATTATTGTTTCTTTTTTTATCATATTAATTATAGTTTTTGTTATAGAATTCAAATGGGGGGAATTATAAATATTATAATTCCTAATAGAGGAAGTACATCTTTAAATAATCTAGGTTTAAAAATTAGGCAAAATATATTAACAATTCACAGAAAAAGAAATGTAAATAGTACTTTAACATGAAAAATTGCTGGACCTTGCCTCATAATAAAACAAACACAAACTAAAACTATGCTTAGATATCATTTTATACATACATTAATTAGGGTTTTTTTTTTTCCTTTTTGAGACAGAGTCTCACTCTTGTCACCCAGGCTGGAGTGCAGTGGCTCGATCTTGGCTCACTGCAACCTCTGCCTCCTGGGTTCAAGCGATTCTTCTGCCCCGCCTCCCTAGTAGCTGGAATTACAGGCGCCCACCACCATGCCTGGCTAATTTTTTGTATTTTTAGTAAAAACAGGGTTTCACCATTTGGTCAGGCTGGTCTCGAACTCCTGACCTCAGGTGATCCACCCATCTCGGCCTTCCAAAGTGCTGGGATTACAGATGTGAGCCACCACACCTGGCCAAAACAGCCACTCTTAGATGTTGCTGGTAAGAATGCAAAATGACATAATTCCTGTCAGGGAGGATTTTGCAGAAACTAGCAAGATTATATGTATTTACCCTTTGATACTGTAATCCCATTTCTAGAAATCCAACCCACAGATTTACTGGCAAAAATGTAAAATGATGTATACACAGGTCTATTCATTACAGCATTGTGTATAATGACAAAAGACTGCAAACAAACCAAATTTTCAGTAGAGAACTGGTTCAATAATCTTTGGTAGATCCACACATGGGGTACTTTATAGCTGTGAAATAGACTCAGTCTCTGTATGCTGATATGACATAATCTCTGGATGTATTATTATTAGATGACATAAGCAAGGTATAGAACTGTGTTTATAATGTGACAGTTTCATGTAAACAAAAGAGGTTATATGCATGTGTGTATATATTTGAAACAATAGAAGCCTAAACCAAACACTTTTTTTCTTTTTAAGACTTTTTTCTTTTTTTCTTAAGGTCTTATTCTGTTGCCCCAGGCTGGAGTATAGTGGTACGATCACAGCTTACTGCAGCCTCGACCTCCAGGGCTCAGATGATCCTCCCACCTCAGCCTCCCATGTAGCTGGGATTACAGGTGTGCATCATCATACCTGGCTAATTTTTAAATTTTTTGTAGAGACAGGGTTTTGCCATGTTGCCTAGACTTGTCTCAAACTCCTGGGTTCAAACAATCTGCCCACCTCAGCCTCCCAGAGTGCTGGGATTACAGGCATGAGCCACTGTACCCCACCACCAAACACTTTAAAAAACAGTTACCTATAAAGGGAAGGAGAGAAGAGGACAGATGAGAAAGGTTGTAAAGGTAGACTTCTCTGAATATACATAAATGCAATGTTTTACATAATCAAAAAACAAAATTAAATTCAAATGGAAACAAAAAAGAATTCTTAAAAAAAAAAAACCCACAAATACCACTGTACACCAATGTAGTAATATAACCACACTGAGGAAAGATAAAATAAATGATAGAATTCAAAAATAACTATTTTGCAAACCCCAAAGAAATAATGGATCTGGGCAACATTTATTAATGGGTGTTAAAGCCATTAGTTGTAAGACTGATTGGAAACTTTCTAATGAAAGGATCAGGCTATACCATCTGAACCTACTGATCAGACACATAATCGCTCAGAGTGAAACAACCAGACATTCCATGTCTCATAATGTGCTGCACCAGGAAGTGCAGTAGTACCACCTATGTAGTATTTGTGCCTTAAAAAAGAACCAGAATCTAATTAAGCCTCTGTAGCCAAACACCAGTTTATCGGGAATCCAAGTGGTAAAAGAATGAGTTAAAGGATACCATGAGAAAACAGTCTTTCAAATCTAGAATGTGAGACATCCTGTATGACTAGACCTTGTACGACTGTTTTCTCTAAGGGAGGGGGGAAAGTGGACAGTCCCAGAATAAAGAAACATAGATACATAATCAAATAAGGTTTGTGGGCATCTTCTGAACTCTGTTTCTAACAAACAATGAAAAAAATACATTTTTGAGACTTATGCAATGGACTGGATATTAGATGATGGTAAGGAATTACTGTTCATCATATAAGGTGAGGTGGATATGTAAAATGCAAGTGTCTTTATCAGCAAAAAACTAATAAAGGTAATGTTCATAGAATATATTTTATAACTCAAAAGTCATTCATTTTGACCATTGCAAGAGATCACCATCAAGCATTTCCAGTTCCCAATCCTTATACTATATAAATATTATATTTTTTAGTATGATGTTCTTTGGCTATAAAGTCTTAGGTTAAGCATGTGGCCAACCAGCATTTAATTTTCATTTTATTTACAAATGTACTTATGACCAAATAGCTCTCCAAAACTTGTAATATGAAACATATAACTTATTTATATAAATGTATTTTTAATGTGTTGTACTATATTGGTATAAGTAATGATTTCATAAAATGTATCCTTGTTTCTGATTTGATTAGTTTTGCATTCTTATACTGTAGGGAATGTAGATTTGCCTATCAGTGAAACTCAATTCTGCATGGATTGACCAAGGGATTCATCAAAAAAAAAAAAAAAAAAACAGCTTAGGTATAAAGACATATAATTAGAAACAGATAACTCACTCTAATATTAGTGTTGCTGTACTTTTCATGATTACTCTTTTTTCCATCACCTGTTCAGATAATGAAAAACATAAATTGATTTTCAGTAAATGTCTTATGGCAATTTCTGTTCTATGTATTTTAATCAAAATCACTATAGCAATCACTACAGTCCCTAGGAACTAGAGATGAGAAAGTAGTGGAAACAATGAATTCACAGAGCCTGTATACAGTTTTGATCTCTTCTCTTTAATCTCCTTTGTTTCATCTTTGATAATTTATGAAAGTTATATCTGTATAATACAAGCCAAACAGTAGATTAATATAATAAACTAGAATACTTGAGCAGAACAAACAACTGAATCATCTAGCTAATGGCTTCAATTCTCTACTGTCTTTTTTAAAAACAAAACTAAAAAACTCAAGAGAACCTTTTGCACATTCTGTAATACAACCCTTGTCTTTTGCTTCCTCCCCCAATCTCTTTCATCTCTCAAATGACGTCTTTCCAATGTGCCCTATAGAACTCACAAGTGTATTACAGTTAGCAAAATCCCAGCTATCTCAAAACCTTTTCTCTAATCTTTCTCCCTTCACTTCTTCTCTGAAACTCGGCTCTCCTGTAGCATACTGCTTTCCCTGCAGTCTTCTCATGTGTGAGCTGTTTCTCCCCCAAAGCTCTAGTGTTATTGGGCTTAGAGGTGGGGTAAGAGTTTTACCCTTTACTGTGTCACAGACTGTGAGCCCTTCTGAAGTTCATGCCATCAGATGGTACCAACTATCAACCGTTCTAGTGCAGCTCTCAGCCCCTCATTCCTTGAATTTTAGACCTGCCCTCATTGACTGTTTTTACTATAATTTATGTCATAATTCTTGGTGATTTCAATATTCATGTAGATGATCCTTCCAGTACCCTGACCTCTCAGTTACTTTTTTTTTTTTTCTTTTGAAACAGTATCACTTTGTCACCCAGTGCAGTGGTGCAGTCTCGGCTCACTGCAACCTCTGCCTCCTGTGTTCAAGTGATTCTTATGCCTTAGCCTTCTGAGCAGGTGGGACTATGGGATTACAGGCATGTGCCACCATGCCTGGCTAATGTTTTGTATTTTTATTAGAGACAGGGTTTCTCCATGTTGGCCAGGCTGGTCTTGAACTCCTGGCCTCAAGTGATCCACCTACCTCTGCCTCCCAAAGTGCTGGAATTACAGGCATGTGCCATCTCGCCCATCCTCAGTTACTTGACCTTCTATCTTCCAATGATTTTGTCCTCCATCCTACCTCAGCCATCCTTACCTACTGTTATGTTGTAGACTTTGTCATTACTAATGTGTGTACCCCTTAATAATTTCAATTTAAAGCATCCCATTCTCAAATACCCCCTCTTATTTTTCAGCTGATTTCCTTGGGGACCCTAACTCCCAATAATTCTTTCTATAATGATGTTTAATCTGTTGACCTTATTATCTTCTTGCACCCAATTATATCCTTACTTCTTGCCTTATACAGCTGAGGTTTATGGACCATCATATTCACTCCTTGCATATACCCTAATTCTCTTGATCCTGCATCTCTCCCTCCTTACACTCGAATAAAATTTACCCCAGCAGCTGAACTTGATTAAAAACAAAGCACTCAATTATGCTAACCAGTTTTACTTTAAATTTACATTTTCATAGTCAATTCTTTTATCCATTTATCTTGTTGACTGAATTAATATCTTTTTTCCTTAAGCTTCCAATACCTTCTACATAGTTTCTGCTCTGAGGTAGTGATCTTGATTTTTTAATTTTTTTTGAAACAGAGTCTCCCTCTGTCTCCTAGGCTGAGTGCAGTGGCACAGTCTTGCTTACTGTAACCTCGGTCTCCTGGGTTCAAGCAATTCTTCCACCTCAGCCTCCCAAGTAGCTGGGATTACAGGCCTATGCCACCACAGCCCGGCTAATTTTTGTAATTTTAGTAAAGAGGGTTTCACCATGTTTTTCAGGCTCGTCTCGAACTCATGACCTCAGGTGATCCACCCGGCTCAGCCTCCCAAAATGTTAGGATTACAGGTGTGAGCCACCACGCCTGGCTTGATTCTTAATTACTTAGAAAATAGACACAACTGGAAGAAAATGTTCACATTCTCCCACCACCACATCAGTTGACATATCTGTACATGTACCTACATTTTGCTTACTCTACAAGTTCCTTCCTGCCTGTAACAATAAATGATTCTATCACTCCTATTTAAAGCCAACCCTTCCATTGCCTCCCTTTCCTTCTTTTTACTCTAGGGCACTGTTTCAGTAATTGCCCCTTCTTTCACCTACAATTTCCTTTTTAATAAATCGATAATTGCATTAACATATAAAAATGATATAATCTCCTATCTGAAAAGAAACAAAAACTCTCAACCTCATGTGGCAGGGCAGTCTAGCTACTACACCATTTCTGTGATTTCTTTTGCAGCAAAACACCCCAAAAGAGTTGTCTATTTTCACTGTCTCAAGTTTCTTTAATGTCTCTTGAACCCACTTGAAGCTGGCTTTCACCTTCACCACACTACCCAAACTATTCTGTCAAAGTAACCTATGGCCAACATGTTGTCAAATCCAGTGCTCAGAGCTGGCTATTTCTTAAATTTTCCTGACCTCTAAATGTTGCAGTGCCCAAGATAAGTCCTCAGATTTTCACTACTTTGATAGTGAGTGATCTCATCTAGTGCCATTGCTTAAAATTCCACTGACAGGCTGTCTACTTATATTTCTAGCTTGGACCTTTCCCTTGAACTCCAAATTTGTTTAGCTGATCACTTATCAACTTACTTATCAACCCTACTTGAATGAGTAACACACATTTAAATATGTCTAAAACCAACCTTTGGTTTTCTCTCCCAAACCTGCTCTTCCAGTCGTCCTCCCTATCACAGTAAATGGTAGTCCTAGTTTAGGAGTTTCTCAGGTCAATAATCTTGGAGTCATCTTTGTCTCTTCTATTTCTCTTATAACCCATAGTCAGTCTGATAGTAAATTGTGTTCAAATATATCCATAACCCTGTTACTTGTTCTCACTTCTACAAGTGCTGCCCTGGTTCAAGCCACCATCATCTCTCACCTTGATTTTTGCCAACGTCCTAACTGATATCTCTGTTTCTACCCTTGCCTCTTTGTAATATGTTCTTCACACAGTAGCCAGACTAATCCCTGTAAAATGTAAGTCACATCATGTCATTCCTCCACTCAAAATCCTTTAATGGGCCAGGTGCAGTGGCTCATGCCTGTAATGCCAGCACTTTGGGAGGCCAAGGTGGGCGGAACACCTGAGGTCAGGACTAGCTGGGTCAACATGGCAAAACTCCGTCTCTACTAAAAATACAAAAAATTGGCTGGGCATGGTGGTGGGCACCTGCGGTCTCAGCTACTCAGGAGGCTGAGGCAGGAGAATTGCTTGAACTCGGGAGATACAGGTTGCAGTAAGTCAAGATCATGCCACTGTACTCCAGTCTGGATGACAGAGTGAGCGAGACTTCGTCTCAAAAAAAAAAAAAAAAAAAATTCTTTTAACAGCATTCCATATCATTCAGAATAAAACCTAAAATCCTTATACGGCATTCTGGATTTTGTCTCTGACCTCATCTATAGCTGGGACTATAGGCACGTGCCACCACACCTGGCTAATATTTTGTATTCTTACTACAATTTTTTAGTCTTAGTCTATCCTCTAGTCCTACTCTGATCCAGTCATATGGTAGACTGACTTAATTTTTCTCCAAAAAGCCAAGCATATATCTACTTCAGGTTCTTTGCAGTTGGCTATTCCCACTGCCTGGAATGTTCTTTCTCCATATAGCCAAGTGGCTCATTTCCTTATCCTGTTTTAGACTATGTGTAATTATCATCTTATCAGAGAATGTCTTTCCGACACAACCTATAAACATGTTCTCCCCCATTCCTTGCCCAGTGTTATTTATTTATTTATTTACTTAGAGATGGAGTCTCACTGTGTTGCCCAGGTTGGCCTTGAATTCCCGAGCTCAAGTGATCCTTCTTCCTCAACATCCAGAGTAGCTGGGATTCCAGGTGCACCCAGCTCCAGCTTTCTTTCTTTCTTTATTTTTTTGTGGTATTTGCCACAGAAAACTTACATGACATATGTTAAAGCTAACTAAATATGGCCTGAGAAGGAATCCGTACTTCTATATTTGAGTCCTTTTGGACAAACTGCAACCTAGCTTAATAGGTAGACAAGATTGAAAACCTAATTTAGAAGTACATGCCTATAACAATAGCTGAATCTTGGCTAATCCCAGTGGCTGTACTTCAACCATTCATACATGGCTAAGTGTTCAAACTGTGTTCAAATAAGGCAAATGCCAACTTGTAACTAATTCAGCTGTTTGTACCTCACTTCTGATTTCTGTACATTATTTCCTTTTTTTGTGTTTATAAATCATCCACCATGTGGCTGTGCTGGAGTCTCTTTGAATCTGCTGTGATTCTGGGGACCACCTCATTCGTGAATCATTCGTTGCTCTATTAAACACTTTTAAATTTAATTTGGCTGAAATTTTTATCACATCATATGTTTATTTTGTTTCTTCCTCAACTCCTACCAGAATTTCCACCAAAACAGTGAGTTTATTTATTTTGTTCATTGCTATATCCCAGTTTGGCACATGGTCTGTGCTTAGTAAATATTTACTGAAAGAATGAACAATTTTTTAGTTCTCTCTCTCCCCTCTTTTGTTTTAATAATCATTTAAATATTTACTAAATCTTTCTGTAGTAAATTATTCAGCATTCTTTGATAGTTCCCCAAATCAATTAAGATTGTATTTTAATGATTGAAAATGATCTTTATTCTTTCTCTTTTTCTTTCTTTCTTTACCAGTGCTGTTATATACCACTTTCCACAATGATTAAAGAAATATTCTATATCTGCACTCACTAATATGGTAGTCACTACTCACATGTGGCTATTGAATATTTCGAATTTGGCTAGCAGAAATTAAGGAACTGAATTTTTAATTCATTTAACCTGCTGGGCTTAAGCAATCCTCCCACCTCAGCCACTTGAATAGATGAGACTACAGGTGTGCGCCACCACACTTGACTAATTTTTAAAATTTTTTTAGAAACAAGATCTCATTATGTGGCTCAAGCTGATCTCAAACTCCTGAGCCTGGCTAATTTTTAAATTTTTTTGTAGAGATGAGGCCTCACCATGTTGCCCACGTGGGTGTCGAATTCCTAAGCTCAAGCCATCCTCCCACTTTGGCTTCCCAAAGTGCTAGAATTACAGGCATGAGCCACCACCCCTAGCCTAGTTTTTTTTTTTTTTTTTTTTTAAGATACAAGGTCTCACTATGTCACCCAGGCTGGAGTACAGTGTCACAATCATAGCTCACTGTAGCCTCAACCTGCTGAGTGTAAGCAGTCCTCCCACCTCAGCCTCCTGAGTAGCTAGGACTATAGGTGTGCAGACCATGCCCAGCTAATTTTTTAAAAAACGTTTTTTTGTAGAAACAGAGTCTTGCTATGTTGCCTAAAGCGATCCTCCTTCCTTGACCTCCCAAAGTGCTGGGATTATAGGCCACTGCACCTAGCAATGTCATCTAATTTTAACTTAAATAGCCACATGTGACTAATGGCTACCATACTGGATGGTGTAGTTTTATAGAATGTGATGGTTTATAATTCCAATTACACATTTCATAATTTACTTTATTTATTTATTTTGAGACAGAGTCTAGCTCTGTCACCAGGCTGGAGTGCAGTGGTGTGATCTCTGCTCATTGCAATCTCCACCTCCCAGGTTCAAGCAATTCTCCTGTCTTAGCCTCCCAAGTTGCTGGGATTACAGGCGTGCACCAACACACTCAGCTAATTTTTGTATTTTTAGTAGAGATGGGGTTTCACCATGTTGGTCAGGATGGTCCCGATCTCCTGACCTTGTGATCCTCCCACCTTGGCCACCCAAAGTGCTGGGATTACAGGGGTGAGCCACCATGCCCAGTCACACATTTTATAATTTTATACTTCTATTTTAAATTTCTTTATTGTATTTATAATTGTTTTCTTAAATTGTGGAGCAAATAGCTTCATAATTCCCATTTAAAAATTTTTCTTGTTTTTTTCTCCCTCCCCCATTCTTTACTAGGGTTCTTCCAAGTTAAATTTACGTTTACCTGGAAATATACATATAAATTTTTCTTTCTTCTTTTTTGTTGAGATGGAGTTTTGCTCTTGTTGCCCAGGCTGGAGTGCAATGGCACAATCTCAGCTCACTGCAACTTCTGCCTCTCAGGTTCAAGTGATTCTCCTGCCTCAGCCTCCCAAGTAGCTGGGACTACAGACATGTACTACTAGCCTGGCTCATTTTGTATTTTTAGTAGAGACGGGGTTTCAACATGTTGGCCAGGCTGGTCTTGAACTCAGGTGATCCACCTACCTTGGCCTCCCAAAGTGCTAGGATTACAGGTGTGAGCCACTGTGCCCAACCGGATATGCATATTTAAAATAATAATAGTAGTATATAAATAAGATAATCAGCACTTTTTAATAGGAAGACTAAAACCTAAGTTTCATCAGACAATTGAAAACTGAAATTGGTGGATCTTGTTTGGCTACTCAAAAGCTATCCCAGTCTGATTCTCCTTTGTAGTCTCCCATGATAGAAGCTAGAAACACAAATGCTTTCCTAGCTCCCTTTGTAGCAAGGAGTGACCATGTGACCAGATATGAACCAAGAGATCCAAGTATACATTTACTAGAAAAGTTTCTAGGAAAGCTTTTGGTATCTTAACAAGAAAGGAACAGACAATGGAATATATTCACAAGAAAAAGGCACAGTCTATTTGATATGGTTTGACTCTGTGTCCCCACCCAAATCTCATCTTGAATTGTAATCCCCATATTCTTCTCATGTGGAGGGAGGGACCTGGTAGGAGGTGACTGAGTCATGGTGGCAGTTTCCCCCATGCTGTTCTCATGATAATGAGTGAGTTCTCATGCGATCTGTTGTGTTTTTTGTTGAAAAGGAGTCTCACTGTATCATCCTGGCTGTAGTGCAGTGGTGCAATCTTTGCTCACTGCAACCTCCACCTCCAGGGTTCAAGTGATTCTCCTGCCTCAGCCTCCCGAGTAGCTGGGATAATAAGTGTGTGCTACCACACCCAGCTAATTTTTGTATTTTTAGTAGAGATGGGGTTTCACCATGTTGGCCAGGCTGGTCTTGAACTCCTGACCTTATGCAATCTGCCCACCTCAACCTCCCAAAGTGCTGGGATCTGATGGTTTTATGTGTTTGGCAGTTCCTCCTTCATGCAATCTCTCTCCTGCCACCTAGTGAAGAAGGTACTTGCTTATTCTTTGCCTTTGGCCATGATTGTAAGTTTCCTGAGGCCTCCTTAGCAATGCGTAACTGTGAATCAATTAAACCTCTTTTTCAAATAAATTACCCAGTCTTGGGTATTTCTTTATAACACTGTGAAAACAGACTAATATGCTACTGTATTGATACACATATGAAAATCTCAAAAGTATTATGTTGAATGAAAAAAATCCAGACAAGTAAACATACATACTGTATGATTTAATTGTTATGAAATTTAAGAATAGGCAAAAAAAAAAAAGCCTTTACTGATAGAAATTAGAACTATAGTTGCTTGTGGAACAGATAAGGGGACTGTCTGTAAAGGAGCACAAGGGAATTTCACGAGTGATGAAAATGTTCTGTACATTTATTTGTGTAATGATCATATTAGTGTACATACATTTGTCAACATTCATTGACATATTTAAGATATATTCATTTTATTACATATAAATTGTACCACAACTTAAAGGAAGAGAGGTAGTTCACATACCCTTTGGCCACCACACTTTCTTCCCAGACAGTATTCCCGGAGTTGCCACCTTCGTTTGTATCTATGCAGAAAGACCAAGAGAAATGCAGAGATACTCACTCTAACTTTGCTAAGTAATTGAACCACTACAGTAATTGTCCACTTTGACTTCTCATTATGTGAGAAAAATAAACTATTTGTTTTAGCTGCCCTAGTTGGGTTAATCAAGAAAATGAAAAATACATTTTACTTGGAGTTTTGAATGACACTAGTGCTGTAATAATTTCATATTATGTGATTTGTTACATTCCACATCTCACCCAATGGGATTCTACAGTGACCCAAAATAGTTTGTCTTGGAAGCATTGACATGAGGAAATAGGCATATTAAAGAAATTTACCTTGTTATTGATTAATATTAGTAATGATAAACTAGAATGTACATTTATAAAAGTTAAGTGTTGGTTTTAAAAGTAAACAAAAGGACAAATCTGAGTAAAGAACAAGATGTTATATCACTTTTGGAAATCTGGTCTCCAAAAGAAAATAAAATGACATTTGCTAAAATAAGAAATTATGCAGGCTGCAAAAGTTCAAATTGCATATCATAAAAACAACTGTCAGAACTAATACTTGTTGAGTGCCTTCCAAGTATCTATCAGTCATGTACTAAACTTTTTATACATAATCCTAGCAACTCTGTGAGGAATGTATTATTTCCATTTTGGTATGAGGAGACTGAGTTTCAGAGAGGTTAAACAACTTTCACAGAGGCAGACCTTGATCCTGGGTCTGTCAGACAGTTAAAATTAGTGCCCTTCACATATACACCACGGAATACTATGCAGACATAAAAAAGGATGAGTTCATGTCCTTTGCAGGACATGGATAAAGCTGAAAATTATCATTCTTAGCAAACTGACACAAGAACAGAAAACCAAACACCACCAGGTTCTCACTCATAAGTGGGTGTAGAACAACAAGAACACACACATGGACACAGGGAGAGGAACACCACACACTGGGGCCTGTCAGAGGGTGGGGGGCTAGGGAAGGGATAGCATTAGGAGAAACACCTAATATAGATGACAAGGTGATGGATGCAGCAAACCACCATGGCACGTGAATACCTGTGTAACTAACCTGCACGTTCTGCACATGTACCCCAGAACTTAAAGTATAATAAATAAAAAAATAAAGAAGCACATAAAAAATAAAAAAGGAAGATCTTATAAGATCTTATCTTTTACAGTACAAATATTGTACTGTTGAATGCAAAGATGACAATAAACAATGCGAGTACCCCCCCAACAAATATATGAAAAGAATCATGACAATTTCTGACCTAACATATGAAAAGAATACATATATAATATATAAAGAATAAATATGTAACAAAAAATTTGTTTTTTGCCTAACAAATATATGAAAAGAATCTTGACAATTTCTGACCTCATGAGGTGTTCTTATAAACTGTAAATCACATACTAGATTTCCTCATAAATTAAAAGGCAATGTTACTTTGAACTGAAAGAAGACATTGTTGCTAATAATCACAGTTTGTTTAGACCACACTGCAGTTCTGTAGCTTAACACATTCCATAATCTGTCCACATCTTAGTATTTAAATGGTGGTAAAACTTTGTATAAGATATTAGAATGATACTTGTCTATTATACCTCAATAAATCTGGAAAAAAAGATCTCAGAATAATGATCAGTTATAATCTGTTGATAAGATAATTAGAGCCTCAGATAATTCAGAAGATAATGATATATAATATCTACAGTAAAATTTTCTAAAGATAACTAGAATATTTTCAGCTTTGCAATTTTATCCTATACTCTTTGAAAGACAGTGATAGTATAATTGCCAAAACATTAATTAAAACTATTCCATGAGAAAGTGGTTTCAAAAGATTAAATAACCTTTCATCCAAATAATAATAATTTCAGAGGCTTTTTGAGAAAACATTTAGTAAAGCCATAGAAACAGAGACTAGCCTTATCCTCCTCACCTAGTTGTCTAACGAAGTTTTGGGGAAACTCCCCAAAAATATTTTAACTGAATATAGGTCTTGGTCAGGTCATGAAGTTTCACTATTATACCAAGCTCCTTCCTTCATTCTGAAAAAATAGAAATATCGTTTACAGTTTGCTATTCCTTTTCTGCAGGTCAGGCAATGGGAAAAGAGGAGTAAGGAATTGTCAGTATATTGAATTCTTCTTAGTTTCTTACATAAATCTTACATAGATACATGTTTAGTGGCCACGCTTCAATTATTTAGATCATATAAACATTCAAGAATGCAGCAAAACTAGGCAGTAACGATCAACAAAAAGCATAAAATGTAGTAAGTTGCTTGATTACTGAAAAACTATTATTTCTTCAATGATTCCTAAAGTGTAAAAGATAGTAATGATTCTTTTCCATGAGCAAATAAGCTAGATAGTGGGTTAAAATAACAAGGAAGTTGTGTCCACAGATACTGAAGCATTTGAATGTTGTGAATAGTTCTAAAATGCAAAAGGAAAGGGGGTGGATTAAATATATTAAAGGAGTTATTGAAAAGAAAATGGCTTGGGAGCAAACCTCATTTTATTTAAAAATCTTAATGTGCTTGTTGCTCAGCAAGTCATATAGCTAAATGCAAAGTCTCTGCCTTATGAGACATGGATCAGGAAAAAGACATAAGGCGGATAGCCTGCATTTATTCAGGAGATTCAGTGTTGAGATACATCATGGGGAGATACAGAATAACTCAAAGGGTCTCATATTATCTATGTCTGTAACACAGGACACTAAGTGATTGTAATGAAGATCTACATTCATCAAAATTGGAATATTGCTCAAGCAGGATACCTTCTCACAAAGATTCAAATTGGAGTTTAGGAATATCCACAATGTTCTGGGCCCATCCATGATCTTTTAAGCTATGACATGTGAAAGGAAAATTAAATCTCAGGACCCCAAAGTCACTATGCCAAGGGGAAAAGTTAGGCTGTCTTTTTCTTCCTAAACCGATAGCTGCAAAGATATTGAATAGAAGGCCACATATCTCCCCAGTAGGCCTCCCTCACAATTCCCTAAAACTGAGATCTGTTGAATTTCACCCTGACAATGTAAATAACAGTTTATCTTCACAAGTAGGAGACAAAGACAGGACTAGAAATTATCCCTCTGTTCATCTAAGACAAATGCATATTTGACTGCTTCCCATACTTTATCTTATGTAAAAATGCAGATTCACAGAGCTCTAGAGGAATTCATAATTGACTCTATCATCTACTCTCTCCTTTTCACATGCAACATGGATTCAATGAGTTCTAATTAAACCCACATAAGAATGTGACCACATCCTCTTATTTTCTTTCCCCTTTTCCCTCCTGCCCACTTTTTTCCCTTTAAATACTGAAGCCCTCAAAATTCTCTTTGGAAAACATGTGGGCCACACCTCCTATTATGGATTGTGTCCTTTTTCCCAGGCATGTTCTCAACATTGGCAAAATAAACCTCTAAATTGTTTGAGACGTGCCTCAGTCATTTTCTTTAGTTTTACAGACTCCCTGTGGAGTTTTTCTTATAAAGACATGGAAAGCAGTGATGAATGGAGGGGGATAGCTTGTTAGTTAGGGCAGGACTGATTTCATACTCCTTCTTCTGGGTCAAACTGGGTAAGATAAATGCTTATGTATGAGAGCTAGCTTTCGTTTTATGCTTATACAGCACAGGGCACTGTCTAGGGGTTTTATTGATATTATTCATTTAATCCTCACTAAAATCCTTTGAGAAAAAAACTTTATTGGCCATTAATTCTTTTTTTTTTTTTTTTTTTTGAGACGGAGTTTCACTCATGCTACCCAGGCTGGAGTGCAATGGCACGATCTCGGCTCACCGCAACCTCCGCCTCCTGGGTTCAGGCAATTCTTCTGCCTCAGCCTCCTGAGTAGCTGGGATTACAGGCACGCGCCACCATGCCCAGCTAATGTTTTGTATTTTTAGTAGAGACGGGGTTTCACCATGTTGACCAGGATGGTCTTGATCTCTTGACCTCGTGATCCACCTGCCTCGGCCTCCCAAAGTGCTGGGATTACAGGCTTGAGCCACCGCGCCCGGCCCATTAATTCTTAAGAGTAAAGAAATGTAAACTGAGATAGTTGAAATAAGTTTTCTATTATCACTTGGACAATAATTGACAGAGCTGGCATGCAAACCAAGCTCTGAGTCATTACAGCACTTTACTACAGGTACTTCAGAAAAAAATAAGAAAGGTAACTGGCAAAGAACACTGAAAGGTCCTGAAGCCCAAACCTCTCTCTCTTTCAAATTCCATCAGTCATTCACTTTAAATCAGATCACCACCCGCTAAAAACAGCTATCTTCAAAGAAGTAGTAGTCTTATTGAAGAAGTAGAGGATGAGTTATTTGATGGAAAAAAGATTGAAATGTTGAGTATGAAAGGAGAGGTCTATGGTTGAAAAGTATTAATTTTGGACATCGACTGAATGAGAGACTAAGGTCAGAAAAGAGATGTGGGTAGGAAGAAAATTCAGCAAGAACAAGGAGAACAACAGACTAATTTTTTTTTTTTTTTTTGAGACAGAGTTTTGCTCTGTCATCCAGGCTGTGCAGTGGTGCGATCTCGGCTCACTGCAACCTCTGCCTCCCAGGTTCACGCGATTCTCCTGCCTCAGCCTCCCAAGTAGCTGGGACCACAGGCATGTGTCTCCACAGCCCAGCTAATCAGACTAATATTTTTACCAGGACTCTGGTGCCAGCCAGTGTTCAAAACTGTCAGAATGAATTTCAGAAGCTACAAATCTCAGTTTCCTTATAATTATCTCAGCTCAGTCTCCTCTGTTCTGTCTAGCTCCATCTTGCCTTGCTAGTTCACCTAGAATTTTTGCCATTCATTTCCTATCCTCTCTGCTGGAAAAAGAAGGCAAAGGGGAAGAGTAGGAAGAGCTGAGCTCATGGATTCCCAACATCTAGTAAATTAGTCAGCTAGGTCAGCCATAACAAAGAACCACAAAGTGAATGGCCTAGTCAATGGAAATGTATTATCTCACAGTTATGGAGGGTAGAAGTCTGAGATCAAGGGTCTGAGAGCCCTAGGGGTTGGTCCCTTCTCAGGGCCGTGGGAATTTGTTCTGTGCCTCTCTCCTAGCTTCGCATGATTTGCTGGCAGTCTTTGGCATTCCTTGTCTTATAGATGCAACACTTGAATCTCTGCTATTATTGACACATGGCATTCTCCCTTTGTGTCTTTACATAATCTGTCCTCCATTCATGTCTGTCTTTGTTCCAAATTTCCCCTTTCTTTAAGGTCACAGTCATAATGGATTAAATGACCTCACTTTAACTTGATTATCTGTTAAGTCCCTGTTTCTAAGTCAGGTCACATTCACAGGAACTAGGTATTAGGACTCCACCATCTCTTGGGGGGCACAATTAAATCCATAGTGCCTGTCTATGATTAATATAGATGGCCATTTTCTTGGGACTTCTATCTCTTATTATCTCAAATATTGAGACTTCTTTACTGTAGAGTCAGGGAATAACATGGAATATGCTTCACAAAAAGCATAAGTAGAAGTTTTGGCCTTTAAAAAAGTATAAACCTTAAAGGATAAAAGGAATGTGACAGAAGATTACATCAAGCCAGAGATGTCAGAAAAATTTTAGAAGATAGAAAGTTGATCTGAGTAAAAGATTTAGTAGATAAAAATAAATCTGAAATCCCTTTTGTCTGCAGAAGAGCAAAGTCATTCTGGCAGAAGACAGAAGTCTTATGCGAGTGTATCTAGAAATTTCAAATTAGAGAGGTTCTGGTCTTGGAGACATCAGGCATAGCTGAGATTAGGGGTGGAGTGCCAAACTGATGTAAGAGTCAGTAAACCTCCCTGCCCCTGTTTCCCTTCTTGGCTCCCAGAACTTTTTAGGCTAGACATATACTCACAGATGCAATATTGCCAGAAATCCTCTCTGAGGAAATGGATCAGCCTGAGACAAGATGAGAAGGTCCTTTTTGGAGGCCCTCTGACTCGATAGTCCTGGCACATCACTCTTACGGGAACCCACTCATCAATAAACACTGCCAGTATACACACAAGCAAATAGGTAATCAAGAACCATCGGACAGGCTAGCCATGATGGCTCATGCCAGTAATCTCAGCACTTTGGGAGGCCTATGCGGGAAGATGGCTTGAGCCCAGTACTGTGAGACCAGCCTGGGAAACATGGCGAAAACTTGACTCTACAAAATTAGCTGGGTGTGGTGGCATGCACTTGTGGTCTCAGCTACTTGGAAGGCTGAGGTGGGAGGCATGCTTGAGCTCAGGAGGCAGAGGAGGTTGCAGTGAGATAGGATTATGGCGTTGCAGTCTAGCCTGGGCAACAGAGCAAGACCCTGTGAGACACACACACACACACACACACACGCACATGCACACGCACACACAGATTTTAAAAAAGGAATCACCAGACATTTAAAGGAAACTTTTAACATAAAAAATAGAAGCCATAATAAACTGAAACAGAAACTTAGAGAAAACAGGGACAGTGCAGAAAGTGAAGAAAAACATTTTTAAGTACATAAAACGTATGTGTTCAGAGATAAAGAGAGGATATTGATTGCATATTTGGAGCACAAACAATAGGCTATAAAAAATAATATTCAATGACCAAGAACAAACTTGTGGAAAATAAAATAGTAGTGAAAATAAAAAAAATCAATAGAAGAGTTTGAGAAAAACCTTTAGGAAATTTCCCAGGAAGTAAAACAAGGCAGAGAAGGAAATAGACAAGAAAAAAAAGAAAATTAGAGGCCTAGCTAGTAGAAGTTTTACAAAGTGATAACAGAGAAGGTAAAGGGGATAAATTATGAAAGAAATAATGCAAGAGAATGTTCCAGAACTAAAGAGCATGAAATTCCACTTTGAAAGAGCTCACAGATTGCCTAGCGCAGTGAATGAAAAATGTCCTATACCAAGGCAATCACTGAAAAATTACAGAACTCTGGGTATAAAGAGATTTTGTGCCTTCATGCCCTTTGCCTCCTTTCCTTCTTTGTCCCTGTTTGAGAAAACCACAACTTGGATTAAATCCAACTAAAAGTTCACTCTTTTTCTGTACCCCCGCCACAACTGCATAAAACTGCAGAAGAATCACACTGACTAGCATAATTTTAAATTACTGACACTAATCCAAGAATTGGAATTAGAGATTCTGGTCTAATGCTGTTTTACTCATGCCATTATTTCCAAGGTTCATTCTTGCTCCTAGTGACCACCTCATACCATCTCCTCTCTCATTAAACTCCAACTCTGCTAGCTTCCTCCCTTTAAGCTAACAATGTTGTTGTCTTTTTCTGAGAAAGGTTTTGAAACAACTAAAAGAGAGCTTATACAAACTTCCACCACAATATCCTTCTATCTGCATCACTGACACCCATGTTCTACCTTCTTCCCCATTACTTTTGATGAATTCTCCTAGCAAAGGCCAACTTCTCCACTTGTGCATTAGATTTCATCCCCTCTTGCCTACTCAAGGAGGTTGCTCCAGCGATTCTTTTTCTCTTGCCTCTGTGTGTGTGTGTGTGTGTGTGTGTGGGTGGGTGGGTGTGGGTGTGGGTGTATGTGTATAAAGCCAACCTTCTCTTAAACCCATGTCTCCAGTTCCTGCCCATTTTTGTTTCCCTTTTCAGCAACACTCTAGACATTGCCAGTTCCTCTTCACCCATCAACCCATTCTCTCATAAACCTACTGTAATCATGTTTTCATCGCCACATGCCATCAAAACTGCTCTACCTAAAGTCTTTGATGACCTCCATAATGTTAAAGCTATGGCTGTCTCTCAGGCCTCATCTTCTTTGATCTATCAGCAGCATTTGACACAGATAATCACTCTCTCCTCCTTGAGACACTTCTTCACTTGATTCCCAGGACACATTACACTTAATTTTTGTCTTGACTTTCTGGCCGCTTCTCTGTCTTATTTTTTTCTGATTCCTTTTCATCTTTTCAACCTCTAAATGTTGGAGTGCCTTGGACTTTTGTATCTACTCACACTCTCTGGGTGATCTTATCCAATCACAAGACTTTAAATACCACTGATACTTTGAGAAGTCTTACATTTATATCTTAGCTTGGACTTCTCCCAGACTGTCTATTTGATATCTCCAGTTGACATCTCAGATTTAATATGAACAAAACTGAGCTACACATACATCTTCCAACCTGTTCTTCCCATAGGCTTCTCCATCCTTAGTTAAGGGCAACTCCTTTCTTGCTTTTTGCAGGCCAAACCCTTGTCATGCTTGAGTCCTTTCTCTTACTCTCTACATGCATTAAGTCAACAAACACTGTCAGCTCTACCTTTAGAATATGTCCAGAATTTGACCATTTCTCACATCTCCACTACCGTCATTCTGGTGCAAGCCACCATTGCCTGTCACCTGGATTACTGCAATAGCTTTCTAAGTGCTCAACCCTACCTCTTCCCTCAGGCAATTATTTAGCTTGATTCCAAAGTCAGACTAGTCCCATTTCTACTAAAAATTCTCCAATAGCCGCTCATCTCTTATAGAGTAAAAACTCATGTTCTCACATGATCTGGCTCCATCTTATTGCTCTGACCTCATTGCCTTCTACCTTTCACCTTGTTCACTTTCTTCCCAAACAAGTGCATCTTATTCCTCAAACCCGTTGCACTTCTGTCTCAGAGCCTACATGCTTAGTGTTCTCTCTGCCCAGAAAGGAAATTCCCTGGATAGTAATATGGCATGGTACCTTATTCCCTTCAGGTCTTTAATTAAAGTTTTCTTTTAAGTAAGGCTCTTATCCAGATTTCTACCTGACACTAAGTATTCTCCATTTCTTTTTGAGTATTTATCACTACCTAATATACTGTATGTTTTACTTATTTATCTTATTTATTATGTGTCTCCACTACTAGAATGGAAGCTCCACAAAGGCAGGAATATGTGCCTTTCCTTTTTCAATGCTGTACTCCCCAGCACCTAAAATAGACCCTGGCATAGTAAGGGCAGTTAAATAAATATTTGTAAACAAATGAATGTTTTATAGAAGCTCCTATAGAGAAAAAGAAACAGATTCAGGAATCAGAGTGGCACCATGCTTCTCAACATTGGAAGCTGAAAGACAAAAGATCAAGGCCATAAAATGTATAATGAAAAATGATTTGCAGCCTCCCTGGATTATATATCCAATCAAACTTAATCAAGCATTAAAGTAAATTAAAGACACTTTCAGATTTACAAGATTTCAAAAATACTGTTCTCATGAACTTAGGAAGCTATCAGATGATAAACATCCACTAAAATGAGGAAGGAAACCAAGAAATAGGAAGACATAAGTTCCAGGAAACAAGGATTTCCACATAGAGGAAAGGCAAAGGGAAAACCCAAGATGATAATTAGGGACAATTTTAGGGTGTTGCTATGCAGATGGTCTAGAGAGCCATCAGTCCAGACAGGAGCAGAAGGACTTGGACTCCAAAAAAGATGTCTCCAAGGGAAAAAAAAAAAAAAAAAAAACAGAACTGAGAGCTCCCCCTGCTATACTTGTCTTAATGAGAGAGCTTCTACAGTCTTATTGGAAATTTTGTGGAAAAGGTGGTAATAGATGGGCCTGGCATGATAGCTCACACCTGTATTCTCAACACTCTGGGAAGACAAGGCAGGAGGATCGCTTGAGGCCAAGAGTTTGAGGCCAGCCTGGGCAACAACAGAGTGAGACCTTGTTTCTATTGAAAAAAAAAAAAAATTTAGCAGAGCTTGGTGTTGTGTAACTGTACTCTTAGTTATGCAGGAGGTTGAGTGGTAGGGTCCCTTGAGCCCACAGGTTTGAGGCTATAGTAAGCTATGATCATATCACTGTACTCCAGGTTGGATGACTGACAGAGCAAGACCCTGTCTTTAAAATAAACAAATAAATAAATAAATAAAGCTTTGTGGCTTAGTTATGAATAGTTGCATACATAAAATGAATACTGAGTTGACCAAAAACTGTAAGGTTGGGGTAGATAAGAATGTGAGGAAAGGCGTACAGGAACCAATCCAAATTTTATCATAAGAAATTGGTAAATAAGTTTCCAACATGGAAAAATAAAACAGCACTATATGCATATTAGCTAGAAATATAGTGTAAATAGCTAAAGAAAAAGATAAAAGAGTTGGAAGAAGTTACATCTGGAGGCTGGGCATGACCAATTGAGAGGGATAGGACCCTCACAGGCTCCTGTCCATTATCAACTTAATAGTACTATTTGACTTCTTAAGTTATATAAATGCAATTTTGATAAACATAAAAGTTAAAATGTTAATTTAAAATCAAGAAATAGGCTGGGTATGGTGGCTCCCACATGTAATCCCAGAACTTTGGGAGGCTGAGGCTGGGGATCACTTGAGGCTAGGAGTTCGAGACCAGCCTGGCCAACATGGTGAAACCCCATCTCTACTAAAAATTCAAAAATTAGCCAGCTATGGTAGTGCATGCCTGTGATCCCAGCTACTCGGGAGCCTGAGGCACAAGAATCGCTTGAACCTGGGAGGCAGAGGCTGCAGTCAGCCGAGATCGTGCTACCACACTCCAGCCTGGGTGACAGAACAAGACTCTGTCTCAAAAAAACCACAAAAATAGTATTAGAGAAATGTCATTCAGAGTAATGGAAATAATGAAGGAACTAAACATAGGTGGTAAGAGGAAATGGTTACCTCTGAAAAGTAGAATTGGGGGCAGACTTTTTATGACCATAGGCATGACTGCTTTTACAATAAATGAATAAATAAATAAATAAGATAAATTGGCCTTATTATATCTGTGAGAACAGGATAGAACTGAAAAAATAATCATTAATTAATCAGCTCTCATTGTGGTCACTTTGAAAGAACACATCAGTTAACAGAAACCACTATTTTGAGAACATGGACATGTTTGTGCTTTAACATGATGATGTTGCAATAGTTTGCCCTCCTAAAAACTCAGTCTAGTACCTTAATATCAAGTAAAGGTAGCTGTTGGCTAACAGCAATTACTCAAAGGCTATAATCCAAATTCAAGTTGTCTGCTTGAATCAAAATTACCTTCTTGGAAGAACTGATCCTCTTGAGATTTTTGTTCTAATCCTATTGTAGGGGCAGATTTTCTCTAATACCCAGTGGAGTCATTTGAGTTCTAACACAGAAATAGCAAAGAAACAGTAATGACAGTTAAGGGTACAGTCAGGACTTCTGTGTGTGCTGTAGCAGCATCCAACCCTCTCATGGATTATGCGGTACTTTGAGGAAAAGAATATTAGTTTTTATTTTTTAAGATACTTAGACAAAGACTTCACCACATAGCTCAATAATTCGTCTGACAAATTTTTGAAAATATTTTTTGTTACATAATATTTTAACAGGCACTGAAACTGTAACACAATATAATGGGTAAAATATGGTGACATAATGAGCACCAGTGAAACCACCATCCAATTTAATAACAGGAGCATTACCAGTACCTTTGTAACTCCCTGAGTGCATCCTTTCCACATCTCATCCTCATTGATAAAATAGCACTCTCAATGAGCTAACTTCAATGCTCCCGTTATAATTAAAATTAATTTCTTCTGGCTTTTTTCTTTTCTCTGGAGATGAGTATCTATGAAACATCTTTGCTTTCTCTGACAAATAAGTGATCATAGTATTTGGAGTGGATCTAGTTACAAGTCCAGGTCTGCCTCAATCTTATTAACTGTATAACTGTAGTCAAGTTATTTAATTCTTCTGACCTGCAATTTCCTCATTTGTAAAGAAAAAATAATAATTTCTAATTTTTAGGGTTATTGTAAGACTCACGTGAGTTAATATATATAAAGCACTCTTTACCTGCAGTTATTTTTATAGAAAGTTAATCATTGTAATCTTATGTGAGAATCTTTTTTCAAAGTATAAAGGAAATTTAATTAGATATCTGGCTAATTTCTTTTTTGATAATGTTTGCTTCAAAAATACCCTGGGTGCTGTGGCTCATGCCTGTAATTGCAGCATTTTGGGAGGCTGAGGCTGGTGGATCGCCTGAGGTTAGGAGTTCGAGACCAGCCTGGCCAACATGGTGAAACCCTGTCTCTACTAAAAATACGAAAAAAAAAAAAAATTAGCTTAGCGTGGTGGTGGGTGCCTGTAATTCCAGCTACTGGGGAGGCTGAGGCTGGAGAATCGCTTGATCTGGGGAGGTGGAAGTTGCAGCCAGCTGAGATCCTGCCATTGCACTCCAGCCTGGGCAACAAGAGTGAAACTCCGTCTCAAAAAAAAAAAAAAAAAAAAATTAACATGTCTGGGCATGGTGACTCATACCTGTAATCCCAGCACTTCGTGAGGCCGAGGCAGGTGGATCACTTGAGGTCAGGAGTGATCACTTGAGATCCGGACCAGCCTGGCCAACATGGCAAAACCCCATCTCTACTAAAAATACAAAAATTAGTAGGACATGATGGCAGGCGCTTGTAATCCCAGCTACTCGGGAGGCTGAGGCAGGAGAATCGCTTGACCCCAGGAGGTGGAGATTGCAGTAAACTGAGATTGTGCCACTGCCCTCCAGCCTGCGTGACAGAGTGAGACTCTGTCTCAAAAACAAAGCAAAGCAAAGCAAAACAAAACTTAATTTGGAAAAGAAATACTTCATCCTGTTTTTTCAAATGGCTATATTAACAGCTGAATGTAGTCACCAGCATGGATGATTTTTAGTTGATTGCACAGTTATTAGTTGTCAGGGTAGCTAAATATCCTGTTCACTAATGAATTCAATGATTTTTGAAAGACTAGTAAGAAGTTAGAAATGCATAGAAATTACTCATGAGAAATGTCTGTGGGATATTAATTTGGTCTAAATTTTGTGTTTTGCTGAGACAGCATTTTAGATACACAGAAGAAAAATGGTTACAACTGGGGAAACATTTTGTTTTAGTCTTTAACTTTTTAAAAACATTTTTCTGCTTTTAAGAAATTACAGAACCAGCCATTACAGCAAAGTAGTCCAGAGTGTTACAGGTTAGTCTGTCACCATGGCAGCAGCATCTGGCGAAGATTCAAGATGTATTATTTCAGAAATCCAGAGGTTTCTGAATATTTATATAAGGAGACTTGTTTATCTGAAGAAGTATATAATCAGTTCTCTTTGTAATCCTGAATTGTATGTAATTTTAACTTCTTCAGAGGGAAGATACTAGTATGTACAATTCCAGAATAACCTAAAGATGCCCAACATCAAGTAGCTGCAGAAATAAAATCAGTGTTGAAAAGACAATAAGATGGAGAATTGGCCATTTAAGCTTAAAAATTACTCAATACTTTGGTATCACATATGATGCTGATGCTAGAAATGATGATGACAATAATGATGGTGATGATGACAATGCTACTGTGAGTCAACAAGGATAGAATACTTATTAGCGTTAAACACAAATGTTCAGTCATTTCAGTGCATTTCTTGTTCATTCTTAAAGAACAGTGCTACTTAATTTTCATCTGAAATGCGTCCTGCGTTGTAGGAGTCATGTTTTTTGACTCATCTGTTGTGGTGAAACATGCCACAGAGTTACATAATTAGGTTAATTTTAAAGAACTACTATAAAGTAGTGTTTTTACTACATTTTTCTCTGTCATCTGAGATTATAGCATGAAAAATATTTAGATGAAATATTAAAAATTCAGTCAAATGACAGTTTATTTTTTACATGATGTCAAAAGACTTCTTTGACTGGTTTTATGTTTTTGTTTTTATAGTAAGGATTTTATCAAGTGCTCAATATGCCCTGATCACCACACTGAGTACTTCATGCACCACTTCTGAGTTTAATCTTCAGGCATAGGAGGCTTACGCTATGCCCAAACTTAGGTTAACTGACTATGTTTAACTGACCTGACCAGTAGTTATTGGACCAAACTGTTTCCTTTGTTGTCCTGTAGACACAATTTATAATAAATGTAATAATAGCCGTGTGGGACTGTCTTTAAAACTATTTGTTCTGGCAGAGGGAGGGAATGAGAGAGGGTGGTTAATGGGTACTGTTAAATCAAGATTAGCCTAAAGCTGCCTCCTTACATATTTTAAGTTCAGCCTAAAGGTTTTTCTGTACATCATGAACTATAACTAGCAGAGGTGTAAACAGACCATAGCCTACACTTGTGCCAATTACTGAGTTTTGGCCAAAAAAATGTAGCCAACTGTTAGAATCATGTTCAAATAAGGCAAATGCCAACCTGTAACCAATCCAGCTGTTTCTTTACCTCATTTCAGTTTTCTGTATGTTACTTTCCTTTTTCTGTCCATAAATTTTCTTCCACCACATGACTATGCTGTAGTCTCTGAGCCTACTCTGGCATGGCAGGCTGCTCTACTGTGAATCATTCATTGTGTAAACTCCTTTAAATTTAATTTGGCTGAAGTTTTTCTTTTATCAGTACAAATGTTGAGTTAGATAGAAGGAATAAGCTTCAATGTTTGATAGCAGTACTCTGGGTAACTATAGTTAACAACAATACAGCGTACATTTCAACAGATAGGAGACTTGCAATGTTCCCAACACATAAAAATAATATCCTGACTTGGTCATTACGCATTCTGTTCATGTAGCAAAATATCATACATATCCCATAGATATGTATAAATATTATGAATAAATAAAAATGTTTCATTCAGCCACTTTTAATAACAGGGTTTCAGTAATGAGGTTTTCCACCGAACTATCTAGTCTAATCTCTGTAAGGCAATAAGAAAAATCCACACAGTGATACTGACTTTCAGTTCGGCCTGAATTTTGACTGACAAAATCAATTGTGAATGACAAAAAGATGGTTGAGAATTCTTTTCTTAATAAAGGAGATGATTTCTGTTTTTAATTTTATAATTCATATTATTCAGGAATTTTATAGAACAGGTCACTATTATCTTCATAAAAATTCTTCATAAAAATATATTTTTATCTGTTAACATCCCAAATACCCAGAAATGATAATATGAGCTTCTGCTAAGGCATACTTCAATTATCCTTAGAGAAATAGTCACCTGGTGCTCTTAGAAACTTTATCAAGGGAGGAACTCCTTTTTTTGTGACATTAATATTCCTGAAGTCTCTTACCTCCAAAACTATATGCTTTGATTTTTCTTTACCAGTTCTGTAAGTTTGTAAACTTTTTTCATTTTATGAAGTAACATAGAATTTGGCCTCCTGGTCAAAAGTTTTATACTCTATTGAAGTTTTTCAATCTTTAAGTGTTTTTTTTTCCTTAAATAATTTTAAGAGGTTATTCCAGAACTTCTATTTATCAACTTGAGGCCTAATTTAGAGTCTTGTAATATTATGATGTCTATTATTTTAGCACAGATTTTTTTAAAAAGTCAAAGTCTAATTATATTACTTGTTTTGTGTGTCAGAGTTTTGTGTATCCCATACAATGTTTTCTCTATCATCATTATTATTTGTAATAACTATTTATTAGTTTTAATAACATTATTAATAGAAATAGATTTAACAGTTTTCATGGTTTTGAAAAGTATAATTCAAAACCCTTTCTCCTGTTATAACATGACAATTATTTTCTTGCTGTCAGCAAGCTGAAATGGTTGCTACATACAGTGCAGTCAACTTGCACTTATATTTTCTCTCTTTCAAATGCTGGATTTTGCTAACATTTATAACATGTAAAAAGAATATTTTGTTCTTTTATTCTTTTTGAACACAAATATGAAATGAGTCAAAAATATGATTTCCTTTTCATACATTACTGTTGGAAATGAAAATTGATACAACTTTTTTGGAGGGCAATTTGGTTCTATTTGTCAAAATTTAAAATGCTCATACTTTTTGACCCAATAATGTCAATTCTTAGCTATATATTGTATAGATAATCTTGCATATGTGCAACCCAAAGTATATGCAAATAAAATATTTGTTGTAGAGTTTTGAAATAGTAAAAGATGAAAAACATTTAAATGCTCATCATTGAGACTATTTAGATAAATTATGATATATTTGTATAATGAATCACTATGCACCAACTAGCTTCAATAATGACTTTTATATATGCTGATTTGGAACAACGGCCAAGAGTGAACAATCAAGGAAGAGAGCAAAGTATATGGTATATTATCTTCTGTGTGAAAGGACAGAATCGGAGGTGAGGGAGAGAGAGAGAAAGATAAAGAAAAAAAGAAGGAAATTTTATCCAGGTGTGTTAGCAAATGGATAGCTGTCACTGGAAGAATCTTCAAGAAACTGGGTATAGTGTTTGCTTCTAAAGAGGGAAAATAGGAAAAAGTAGAGGAAAGGTAGAGATACTTAGTTTTTATTGTATATGCTTTTGTATTTTGGTATCATGTGTATGTAAATATATATACACACACATATAATTTTAAAAACTAACAGAAATATGGCCTCATGACCTAGAAATAACACACTGAAATAAAATTCATTTCCTCCTACCTTCTCCATCACTTGAAAAGGACTTAAGTTTTTTATTAGTTGACAAAAAATAGACATTTCTACCTTTACAGCTAGCTTACAATCATTGCCAAGTAATTAGAGAAGACATGGATTTTTCTTAACATTAAAAAGTGTTTGGCTTTGTAAATATGCCAGTATAGTCGGTTCTCTCTGATCTAAAGAGAAGTGGAGACTTGATAGTTACTAATGTAGAAAAGAATTTTGTTTGGAGGTTGCAATTGTTTGTGGTCTAAACTGATTTAACTGTCACATTGCTTCAATGTACCATGTACACAGTCTCAGAATAATTATCTAATTGGATATTGTAATTAAATTTCTAAAGATGAACTTTGCACCATATAAAATATGTAAAACATTATAAAATGTGGACTATATATGTAAGACATATTTAGAGATTAATGGCAATAGGTTTAAGAATTTATGTCAAAGCTTTAAATAAGTTTTTAAACTTTACAAGTGGGCCAGGGGTGGTGGCTCACATCTGTAATCCTGGCACTTTGGTAGGCTGAGACAGGAGGATTGCTTGATCCCAGGAGTTTGAGACCAGCCTGGGCAAAGTGAGACCCTGACTCTACACAAAATTTTAAAAATTGGCCGGGCATGATGGAGTATATCTGTAGTCCCAGTTACTTGGGACACTGAGATAGGAGGATCCCTTAAGCCCAGGAGTTTGAAGTTGCAGTCAGATATGATCATGCCACTGCACTCTAGCCTGAATGACAGAGCTAGATCTTGTCTCAAAAAACAAAAACAAACAAAAAAATGAAGTCAAACAGAAAAAAAAAGTTAAAATTTCAATGTGGAAAAGAGAATTACAAAGACGCTATAATGCTTTGTAAAATGCTATCTTGCTTATAGGCAAACACTATCTCAAATCCTGTATTTTGTGGCCATCCCATTGACACTCAATGAGAAACAAGAGAAGTAAAAGTTTTTTCCTGAAAATAAATATTAAGGATACTAGAAAAAAAATTGCATGCTCATATGCATTCTCACAACACAGGCACAAATGCATGATCAGTTCACTGCCAATTCACTAATGTTTTCCCTTCACCATCCCCAGGAATTCTTATCTGTTTTTCTTCTAAGGATGTTTACATGACTGGAGAATTATACAAATGAACTGGCACTTAATCTTCTAGAATGATTATAATAATACATACCTGCAGAAGAAGGATGTCTTTGATTTCTGGATCTTAGAGTCGTACAACATATGGTCTGACAGATTTTAAGCTCCAAGTATCTATTTTTAGACATGATGACTCTTTACCCTTATCTTTTAACAAAATAAAAAGTATTTGTTGAGCAGATACTTGCTTTCACAATATCATTTTAGCTAGAAAGCAAGTGGCTTTGTATAGAAAGTTTGGTGAGATGAATAATTTAGTCTGTAGGAGTAAGATGTCTAGGGAAGAAATTTGAGTAGGGTTTTAGATAATGCAAGCAATTAATTAAATGATTTTAGGATACTTGATTCACAATAGCTAATTCGAATATGTACTAAAAATACATACAGATCACAAATCATGATTGTGTTATTTTCAAGGGCAGTACAGAACATATACTTCACTGCATAATTGAAAAATATATGCTTTCAAAAATTTGATATTTTTATTTATTTGTCTTCTGCTAATGTTCACAAAGGATCACACTGCCTCATCAAAATAGAGAATAGAATCAAGGTTAGGTTTATATTTAATATCAGGAAAAATGAACATACGTTGGAGTACTTATCTTTAATTAGACAAATATTTAAAATTTTATAGTTCCAGGCATGATAATAGGAATTGCTTTGACAGCTTCTAATAGTAATTAGGTGGGTTCACGAGTGCTGTGTCATAAAACTCCCCTTGGCACTAATAACATCATATATAGCAGATTCTGCTAGGGAAAAGAAAAGAATAACTTCCTTTACCTCATCAATGGCTGAGAAGTCATCATTTTTTTTTTTTTTTTTCTGAGACAGGGTCTCATTCTGTTGCAGAGACTGGAGTGCAATAGCGCGATCTTGGCTTACCACAACCTCTACCTCCCAGGCTCCAGTGATTCTCCTGCTTCAGCCTTCCGAGTAGCTGGAATTACAGGTGTGTAATTAGCCCAGCTAATTTTTGTATTTTTAGTAGAGATGGGGATTCACCATGTTGGGCAGGCTGGTCTTGGACTCCTGATCTCCGATGATCCACTGGCCTTGGCCTCTTAAAGTGCTTGAATTACAGGTGTGAGCCACTGTGCCCACCAGCCATCAATCTTATCCACAGAAACATATGCTGTTAAAGTCTGTCTTCATATGCATTCCTCTCCTTTGGCAAACCTTAAAGATGATTCCCTCCGACACTAGCAAAGTGGATTTCTTAGTTAATGTGGTGCCTGGCATGGTGTTAGGTATCTTCATGCAGTCCTCAATTTACAGATGAGCTGGGCTCCAAAACTTTGGTACTTAGAATAGAATTTCCAATTTAAACAATGTTATAGATGGTGCTAATGTTCTGAGAATAACCCACACAATGAAGTGTTGTAAAAAAAAATAGCAGAAAAAAAGATTGCCAAACAAGTATCAAATAGTAGTAGTTTTATAGACACTAGATGTTCTTTATTTTCATATCAAAATTCCACTTTTAAAAAATTTTGTTTCCTTTTTCTTTGGTTTAAATATACCACTGATATTCCAGTATATATTGGGTTGAAAAAAATACCATTTATACTAGTCTTATGCTTTGGCATGAATACAGTTGGTGTTGGGGGAGAGGTTTGTAAACATGAATCAAAGGAGAGGAGGAGATTCTGGAATTAACTAGGTACAAGTTAAAAGAGGGAGAAGAAAGGGAAGGGGATTAAAGATGAGTCATCTATGGGAAAGAGATTATTAAGGTATCACTAAAGAGGTATGTATTGAGATAAAGAGAAATATCTGGCAGCTTGACATAAAGCATGGCTGAAAAGATGTTTGGTCAGATGATTTCCTACACATGCTTGTCACTAAGTGACACTACTCAGTACAACTTTGTTAAAATAGTGAGAGTAGGGGATGGGGGGGGCAGAAGGAAGTGGGAGGGCATTAAACACCTGCCGTTTTGTCTGCCCAGCAACTATTTCTCCTTTTACCACTCATGTTCCAATGGGGGCAGAGGCTTAGTCACAATGAACAACGACAGCCTGTAATTATTGCAATTGGGAGTCCAGGCCACAGTGGGATTAAGCTCTGAGGGTTGAGCTGCTGAGCTGCTGGCCTAAGAATCCTTGAATACTCCCTGGCTGGGATCAGAATTGACCCCAGAATCCAGAGTAAGGGCTTAACCAGCAGGTAAAAATTAAGCAACTCTGGTTTCAAAGGTGTAGTAGTTCTCAATTCTGGCTATACGTTAGAATAATCTGCTGGAAATTAAAAAGAAAAACAATGAAAATCAGACCAACATCTGGGCCTCATGTCAAACCAATTAAATCAGAATCCCTGGGGGTGAAGAGCTGGGCTTCAGTATGTTTACAAAACTCCCTAGGTGATGTTAATAGAAGCTAGGATTGAGAACCACAGGATATGAAGTATATAGAGGTGAAACAGTCAAGCATCCACTTCATGGGTGAAAGTGAAGAAGGAAGCTCTACAGGCAGTTCTAGAGTAGGGGACATTTCATATTTGGCTGGCGTGATCTGGAGGGCACTGGTTAGCACATATTGGAATTAGGAGTGCAGTGAGGAAGGCTGGGGGCTGCAGTAAGGTAAGACTTCCTCTTCTTCATTATTTTGCGTGGAGGCAACCCTATATTATTCACTCTTCAATGGTTATATGACAAGCAGTACTTGTCTCCTCTTCGAGTGTCTAACAAGGGCAGTAGTCATTTAAAATTATCAAAATTTACTCTTTTTGCACTGATTTGTGCACTTAGGAGGGGAGGAAGTATGAGCCATCTTCTTGTAATAATAAATCTACCACTTAGGTACAATGTGAGCAAACCTCCCACTAAATAGAATTTCAGAATTTTAGAGCTGGAAGGGGCCTTTGATATCACTTGGTTCACCCTTTTCTTTCAGACTGTAAGTATCTCCACTAGACTTATCAAAGGCAGGAAGTATTTCTTATACTTCATGGTTTCTCTAGCACCCACATGGTGGATATTATATGACCAACAATGTAATGGTACATATATGACCAATAAAATAATTTTCAGATGAGGAATCTTGATTCCAGAGTCAATAAATTAGTAGGTTCATTCATTCATTCATACAATACTAGTAAAAAGAGAAAGCTTTAGATATTTTTGAATGATATAAAATGACATAGTGATATAAGTTAATTAGAAATATAAGAGGCTAGAGTGTTTCTGATGCTCTTAGAAATGCAAGTAAATTTAATCCAATTAACATATTGATACCTTACTAGGGAAGGCATTGCATTATGTTTTATAAAGGTTAGTAGAGTATAGTTATTAGGGCCCAAGCTCTGGATTTAGATAGCCTGGGTTTAATTTCTGGTTCTTACTTCCTAGCCGTGCGATACGGGGATATTTATTTAACCTTTTTGTGACTCTCTTTTCTGAACTGTAAAATGGGGATAATAAAACCTGCCTTGCAGGGAAAATAGTACTTTACACATAATAAATCCTTAAAATATATTAACTATTACTAAACATAATATTATCTGTTATTTTTAAATCCCCACTGTCCTCTAACAAGGATGAGGCCTGTTACCTAGATGAAACTTTATTTTGCTGAGCCTAATGCTGGGTTTGGGGGTGCTAGTGTGAAGATGGGGACAGAGCACAGTGAATTGGGATAAAATAATAGGGAGAAAAGCCTGGAGGCCTAAGAACCAATCAGCCAGTAAGAAGAAAATGTAGGCCAGTGAGTTTAACAGATATGAATGTTGTTTTTCTGTTTGGTATGGTATGTAACCCCTTGACAAACCTGCAGTGATGTCTGTATTGCTCACTAATGTTTATAGGTGATGTGGTTTACTTTAGCAGAACTCAAAGTAGTCCTAGGTTCTAGGTCCAGCAGGGAGGATTGTAGCTGGCAGAGACAGAAGATGGAGGATGTTGGCACTTGTATTCCACAAAAATGGATAAAAGTCTGTATCCTCAGGAATTTTTCTCTAACAGTGGAAAAGATCAATATGTATGTATCAAACTAATTTCAACATATGGTAGAACGAATTCAGTGTTATAATGATTGAACAAAGTGTTACATGCATACAGAAGTGGGAAAGATTTATTCTGATTTATACAGAAGTGGGAAAGAAGTGGATTTGGGAAGGCTTCAGGGAGAGATGATATTACCCTGTGGGTGAAGTGACTAACAAGTAGAGATAGAGAGAAGAGGAGCAAACAAAGGACCAGAGGCAAGGAAGTGCAAGGGTATGCTTGAGAAATGGTGAGACTACATGGTGTTAGAAAACAACTGTGAACAACTAACTCCTACCACTAGATTTTTTGCTATGCAAGCCACCATTGACTGGAGATTCTGTTTCTTGCAGCTAAATACAATCCTTATAGACTGCTGAGTAACTATGTGTTGAATGAATAAATAGAGAAATGGAAAGATGGTTGAAATGTAAGATCAAACACCTCGGCTCCAATCTGGGGTCTCTAGCTGCCCTAGTAGACAGTTGATGCTTTTGTCTGTCCCTTTTCAAAAGGTTGCTCCCTTCCTTCAAGTTAGTAATAGTGAGCTCCTATTTCCCTTAACTTCCTTTCTCCAACTCCAAATATTTTTTCTGGGGCTTCCAATTACATTATATCCTGCCACCTCCACCCCACTTCTAAAATATGGGATGATCATATGACCCAAAGAAGCCAATCAGAATATTTATTTTAGATTTGATGTTCAAAGAGTAAGAGTTAGAATTTCTCTCTTTCCTTTAAGTTTCCAGTTAAAAGGTTGCGACCTTAGAGATACTGGTAGCCATATACTTTGTTGCAAGGGAGAACTTGAGAAAATTAGGACTATGCACAGAGAGAAGCTGAGATGAGATGCAGAGAGAGCTGTGGATCTAATTCAATTTGGATTCAGTTGTGCCTGAGGCCATCTCTGCTTCTCTTTTTCCCATAGGAGAAAATAATTGTGCCCTTTCCCCTTTTGGGTTGAGTTAGCTTGAGTTGCATTCTGTCACCTGCAGTTGAAAGAATCCTGTGTAATGGTCACTAGCAACATTATTTGTTAAGTAGTACTTTTTACCATTTTGGACCTTAATTTATCTATAAATAAGGGGGATTGGACAAGATAATCAATATTCCTTCAAGCTCAGTTTCCATTTTTCACAATTCTATAACAACTAGAAAGTTTGAGCCAAAATATGTTTAACTAAATCCTTTTAATTTTTTTTAAAGAAAAATAATCTATAAAGAAAAATTCTTAAATCAGGCTGAAACCTACTTTCCTTTCTTCATATCAACACTTAAGGTAGATAATCACAACAGAACTTTGAGTAATATCTTCCACAACTGGAATGAAGTCATCCAAACGTGATAACAAAAGATTACTTTATAATTTAGTATACAATAAAGTCGTATTTCAAAGCAAAGGGGAAATAAAGTACTATTCATTAAATGATGTTAGGACAATTGACTAGCCATTTTGAAAAAAAACAAAAATGAATTTCTACTTCATTCCTCATTCCAAAATAAAATCCAGACAATTCAAAGACTCAAAGGAAATAAAAATAATAATAATGAAAGTACTGGAAGAAAATATGTGTGCGTGGGCTTTATGAATTTGAAGTGAAAATAACTTTTTAAGAACAAGGTAACTTCTCTATAAACTTGAGGTGAAAAGGACTTTTTATACCAGTAAGTATAATCTCAAATGCAGCATAAGCAAGGGGTTAAGAGTACAGGTTTTAGAAGCAATAGCTTGCCTTCAGATCTTGGTTTTACAAACATTAACTTTGCAATCCTGACACAACTCTGTTGTTTGGATATTGGACTCTCCAAATCTCATGTTGAAATTTGATCCCCAAGGTTGGAGGTAGTGCAATATGGGAGGCATACAAGCTTGGTGCTGTACCAGAGTGAGTTGTCACTCTTAGTTCCCATGAGAGCTGATTGTTAAAAAGAGTATGGCAACCCACACCCCTCACTTCTCTTGCCACGTGATCTCTGCATGCCCTTTTGCCTTTTACTGCGAGTAGAAGCAGCCTGAGGCTCTCCCCAGAAGCAAATGCTGGCACCAGGCTTCTTGTACAGCCTTGATATAGTTTGAATCCCCTCCAAATCCAATGTTGAGATGTAATCCCCAGTGTTGGAGGTGGGGCCTGGTGGGAAGTCTTTGGGTCATGGGGGCAGATTCCTCATATTCTTGGTGCTGTCCTTGTGAGAGTGAGTTATTGTGAAACCCTGTTGTTTAAAAGTGTGTGGCACCTCCTCTCCCCGACTTGTTCCCTCTTGCCACGAGATACTTGCTCCCCCTTTGCCTCCCACCATGATTGTAAACTTCCTGAGGCCCTCACCAGAAACTGAGCAGAGGTCAGTGCCATGCTTCCTATTACAGCCTGCAGAACTGTGAGCCTCTTTTCTTTATAAATTACTCAGCTTCAGGTAATCCTTTATAGCAACACAAAAATGGACTAAGACACACAGTCACTTAATTCATCTAAGCCTCAGTTTCATCTGCAAAAGTATGATATCTGCCTCATAGGGTTGACTAAGGATATGCAATAAACTCTATGGGTGTATGTATATAGGCCATAATCTGCTAAGACCTGCAATAAACTTTAATGAGCTACTCACATATAACTGTAATTTAGCTTCAGTTACAGTTTTACAGTATGTCACCCACAACACCTAAAATACTTAGTTTATATGTTTTATTTATATTCTTTTGGTTTATATTCTTTCATATGTTCTGGAAGAATATAAACCAAAAGAATATAAATAAAATATAAATAGGGGTTATTTCTAGGTGATGAAATTATGATTGAAATCATTTTTTTTGCCCCTTCATTTGTATTTTCTAACATGAACTAAAGGATTATGTCTCCCTGAGTGTCAGCATAGCATTGTGAATACAGTCATAGACTCGGGAGCCTGACTTCTTAGGTTGCAATGCTGGCTCCCTTACTTAATACCTGCATGAGCTTGGGCAAGTCACATAGTCTCTATCTTAGTTTCTCCATCTGTAAAATGAAGATAATATTATTTCCATTATACAACAAAATGAGTTAATATAGGTGAACTGATTAGAATTGTGCCTGGCAGATAGCTTTATGTGAATGTTTTCAAATATTATTTTTCTCTCCATGTACTTTCTCTTAAAATTCCTAGCTTTTGGATGTCTTTAATATAGCAATCAACACATGAAGTTACAGTTATATGTGAGTAACTCATTATAGTTTAATGCAGGTCTTAGCAGACTGTGGCCAGTAGCCCTCAAGCTAAGAATGGTTTTTACACTTTTAATGGGTTGTGAAAGATAGAAAATAAAAAAGAGAATTTGCAACAGAGACAGTATGTGACCCACAAAGCCTAAAATACTATTTGGTCCTTTATAGAAGAAGGTTGCTGACCTTTGGGTTAATATGCTTTCCCTTTCAAATACATTTGCAGTTTTAAATCAGAACAGTTTATACCCAGGAATAAATCTCTAAAGGAGAAATTTCAAGAAATACCTTAAATAGAAAGGAAAATAGTTTCAGACAATGAAAATAGTATTTCATCTTGTGAATGTTTGCCCTCTTCCTCTCTGTTGAGATTAATTTTTCTACCAATGATTAAGAATCACGTCCTGACAATTAATTTAAGATATGGTACAGTAGGATCAAACAATCCAAAAGGTACTTAAACTCATGAGGCTGAATGGGATCTCAAATGATTATTGGGGTTCTCTTGGCCAACTCTGGCTGACTAATCCAACTACCATGGGAATTGGGCTCATATCAGGTCTGGAATCAGCAAATTTGCTAGGCTAAGTATCCAGTTCTTTGCCACAGACCCTTGTGGTAATGAATGTGGGAGCATGAAAGCTGACTCAGGAAGTCGTTAGACACACTTCAGAGAAAGAAAATTGCCTAAGCAAAATCTTTAGAAATCTTAAGTTGTTAAAAAGCAATTGTGAAAAGGGGAAAATAAAGCTATCTTTTCTATATGTTTGCCAACAAATAGAGTGATACTCTCTGGGTAACTTTATCTACTACTTTAATTAGCCTTGAACAACTGGGAAACATTTTATACTTTATGCAAACAAAACAGCTGGAGGCAAGAGAATGGAGTAAGGGAGTCCTGGGTAGAAACCTGATGTTCCTCTGAGGGCCCTCAAGTGAGTCACATAGGAAGCTAGCAGGTCTGTCCATGAAGTTGATGTGGGGATGGGGCAGGCATTTGTCTGCTGAATCCAGGAGACTGTGGGTATTATATCATCTGAAGGGAAGGGTGGGAGGAATGAAGCGCCACTTTCTTTTTGACCTTTCTTTGGGCTTGCTGAGATTCAAACATGAATAAATGGTCAATTGAGGGGCTGTGGTTTGCCAGAAATCTATTTGCATGAAGCAGGAAGGACACTTCCAGGGCAGAGGAACAGACACATTTGGCACAGTTAAAAAATTATTAATTATAAGAGGCAGAGGCACTTCTGAATACAGCACAGATTCTGTGTTCAGACTTGACTTTCAGCCCAGCTTCTGAGTATCTAAGTCCAACATGCTGCGATTACAGGTGTGAATCACTGCACTCAGCCACTTTATTCTTCTTAATTACATCAACTTGGTAGGGACATGGGTCTGCTATGGTCTTGGGGAAGGAGATGGAGGAGGCATGTAGAGGAGAAGACATTCAGGCTGAAAGTAAGACCTACCAGTAGAAATAAGGTCCAGGAAGGCAGGGGGCTTTGTCTTGGTTTCCACTATATCCCCTAACCTGAAAACAGGGCCTGGAATGTGCAGGTGCTCAATAAATGTTCATTGAATAAACACATGAAATACAGGAAAGGTATATACAGGTCCTATGTAAAACAGCATAAAAGACAATGAGGCAGTAGTCATTGCTCTTATTGGAGGCAATGACATTTCAAAAATCATTGAAGAAATACAATATCCTAACCCAGCCATGATTACACTTCTATTGTTATACTTTCAGTATTTTATAATATGCATTTAAAATAGATTTGTAATCAGAAAATTTCTGATGGGAAATATGGAACTTATTTTCAAAAGAACCAATCTGCCTTTACCTACAAAATGTCACTAAAAACCAACATAGGTGATGTTAACTAAGTAAGTCTGAAATAACTCTTGATAGCTGTCAATACAACAAAGTATGTGGTATAAATCTTAGACTTACTGGTAAAGGAAGTATAAGACATGCATTCTCTTGCTAGTTCCTACTCTATGGGTTTCGGTGTTCTCATTTGTAAAATGAGAGGGCTGGGGCTCAGTAATCTCAAAGGCTATTTTATTTAATTTAATCTCTAAATTTTATTGTTTTACATTCTGATTTTAAAGCAGTTTGTGTGTGCGTGTGCATGTGTGTGTGTGTGTATATATATACACACATATACATAAAATATATAGAATAATAGTAATATTAATTCGGACATAGGAGCTTCTTCCATGCAGAGGGAATATAGATTTTAGAAATTCACATTTAAAAAGCCATTTCCAATTTTGGGGGACTAATTTTTACCTGGAGGAATTGCAGTAAGTAGTTTTACTCAATAGATAGACTGATTATTAGTATTTTAAATTCCCAAAGATAAATCTTTATCCTTCTAAACCAACAAAACAGAGAGTTAATGAAAAACAAAGTGACAACAACCCAATTAGGAGTAATCTAAGGGTAAGAGTGACAGTAAATCACAATTGGTTCATTGGCAAAGAAATGCGATAAAGAGGCCAGGCACGGTGGCTCACGCCTGTAATCCCAGCACTTTGGGAGGCCAAGGTGGGCAGTCAGGAGATAGAGACCACCCTGGCCAACATGGTGAAACCCCGTCCCTACTAAAACAAACAAACACACACACACACACACACACACACACACACACACACACACACACACGCCGGGCATGGTGTCACGCACCTGTAGTCCCAGCTACTCGGGAGGCTAAGGCAGGGAAATGGCTTGAACCCAGGAGACGGAAGTTGCAGTGAGCTGAGATTGCGCCACTGCACTCTAGCCTGGGCAACAGACCGAGACGCTGTCTCAGAAAAAAAAAAAGGGATAAAGAAAATTATTTTTCTTTTTTGAGACAGAGTCTTACTGTGTCACCCAGGCTAGAGTGTAGTCGCACAATCACGGCTCACTGCAGCGTCAACCTCCCAGCCTGAGGTGATGCTCCCACCTTAGCCTCCTCAGTAGCTGGGACTACAGTAGCCTGTGACTACGCCTCGCTAATTTTTTGTAGAGACGGGGTTTTACCATGTTGGCCAGGCTGGTCTTGAACTCCTGGCCTCAAGCCATCCTCCCGCCTTGGCCTCTCAAATTGCTGGGATTACAGGCATGAGCCATTGCGCCCGGCCAGAAAATTATATCATTAGGCTCGTACATGGAGGAGTTAGTAATGCATGAATTTTTTCCTCCTTGTAGAATTCAGGATAAACCCTGTTGATCCTGTGTTTTTCTAAGGACCAAATCACCACTCTTTCCTGAGGGTAACTCTACAGACGTGATTAATTCATTAATGTAGATATTATCTTTCTTTTGATGGTCACGGGATAATTGCTTTGAATTGAAGCTATTATCTCCTCCATTGTCACCATCACTAGGCAGGACCGCATGGTTTAAGGCAACGCCTCGGGTAGGAGCAAAAACGCATCCACTGTGGAGATGAGGTTTCGGTTGCCTCCGTTCTTTAATTTAAATAGCGCAAACCCGTTACCAGGTCAAAAGAACTATATTTGAATTCGAGCTGCAGGAGGTAAATCGAAGTATACTAGAATTGATTTCTAGCCTGCTTGAAGGCGGATGCTGAATTCAGACCAGCAGTCACACTCCGGGATTTCCACAGTAGTTCATGAAAGAATTAGAATCTGGGGCTAAACAGAGTAAACACACCCGCTTTTCCTGCACCAGAAAACGCCAAGATGTTCATAGGCATCGTGTTAGTCACATTACCAAAAACTGCAACATTCATGTAAATAGTGACTTTCCCACCCCGTGTCGTCGGCAGGCAGTGGATGCCCACGATAGGATGCCCTACAGTTCTCCACAGTCATCTGCCCAGGCGACTGGGCGTCCCTGGTCCCATCCCGCCCTCCGAAACCCGTGAAGGGTGTTCAATACCCGCGCTCACCGCGGTCTTTTGCTGCCCCCTGCCAGGCCCCTACCGTCGGGCTACGAAGGGCTGAAGTACCGCCCCGAGAGGGCGCAGGACCCATGACGTCACCTCTGCGCGCGACCCGAGGACGGAAGTTAGTCTGCTCCACTTCCGCTCCACTTAGCCACTCCGGACGCCAGAGGCGGAAGTAAAAGCCATATACAGCGGGTGGGTACAGTTCAGGTTGAGGCTGGGAAGGTGGTGAGGCTGTGCTTTACTTTCTTTTTGTGAAGAAGTGGGTCTGGGTGACTGCTATACAGTGCAGCCTCTTGCAGAATTGCGCTTGGAGTAGGAAGCGGGATGGAAAGAGTCTTCGGTGTGGAATTACCTTGGTTTTGAGTTAGGAAAGAATCCCTCCACTGGGTTTCGAACCTTGGTTTTGAGTTAAGAAAGACCCCCTCCCTGGGTTTCGAACCCTAATGCTTCAGCTAGCGAACACCGGCTAGTGTGGGAGCTCGGCGCTGTTTCAGGTTTTGTAATTTAAGGCTATGTCTACCTTTTAAGTTGTGGGGTGTAAAGCGAGACAATGTATATGAAGCACTTAGCTCTGGTTTATAAAACATGTTCGTGATTCCGCTACCTTTTCCCATCATACGCCGTCGTGTACTTGCCGTTTTCATTTCTGTATGTTTGAGAGATGATGTTTGCAAGAGGCAGTGAGGCTCACGAGAACATATTGCAACGAGAACGTTAGCTGGGATCTAAATCTTACTTTGTATTAGGAAAGCCTGATATATTTTGCCTTTGTGTGTGTGTGTGTTTGTGTGTGTCATCTCTAGAGACAGTTCTCCAGCCTTTATGGAGGGATGCAGAGCCTTTCCTTAAGACAAACAAGGTAAGAAATGCATGTAAAGATCTCCAAACTTAGCTTGCTGTGTCAGAAGAAACCAGCTGGAATGTGGTATCTTAGGGCCAGTGATTAGTTATTTCTGTTAACAGCCTTTTTAACAGGCCAATTGTGGGGCAGAGGGGAATGGAAATCTTTTTTTTAGACCACTTATACTGCAACCGTAGAGATTTTCAGTGTGTTTATTAAGTTTGAACATTAGCCCTTGGGATAATGGTTTTGATTAATTTAAAAAGTCAGCTTGAGAAATAGATTGAAGTCAGTTTTGGAATAGGTACCATTTTTGAAATTTGTACATGAGGAAAATTGATAACTCTCTTGTATTAGGCTATTTAGTTGTTCATTTACCCTGCTAGATAATATGAGTATTTTGAATGGAAATCGGTTGCTTAAAAGTAAAGCATCATAGAGAATTTTGAAGTGTGACTTTTTTGGTGCTAGAAACTGAAAACTAGATAAAGATGATATGTATTTTCCATTTTTTTTTTACACCTAAGGCCAGTTTTACTTGTTTAAATTTTTTTGTCTGACTGCAAAGTAACACATGTAAATAAAGTCCCGATATTTCAAAGTAGTGCGTAGACTCCATTAATCTTTCAGAAATAGATGTCATTCCACTTACCCCCTCTGTGTATATTAATATCCCCCCCCCTTTAATATACTTGGCATTATCCATACTGTTAAGCAGTTTGTCATGTAGAATATTTTGGACATCTTTTGATTGCAGTAAATCGGCCTTTATTTTTGGCACCTTTATAGGATATCGCATTGATGTACTACAATTTATTAATCATTCTTTTGGTGACCATTTGGGTTTCTTCTTCTTTGCTATAGCAAATGATGTTATGATGGTCATCCTTTTTCTTTTCTTTTTTTTTTTTTTTTTTTAAGAGACAGAGGCTTGCTCTGTTGCCCAGGCTGGAGTGCAGTAGTGCAATCTCAGCTCACTACAACCTCTGCCTCCCGGGTTTAAGCAATTTTGTGCCTTAGCCACCCAAGTAGCTGGAATTAGAAGCATGCGTCCTCATGCCTGGCTAATTTTTGTATTTTTAGTAGAGATGGGGTTTCATCATGATGGCCAGGCTGATCTCAAACTCCTGGTCTCCCAAAGTGCTGAGATTACAGGTGTGAAGCCACCGCGGTTGGCCTGGTCATCCTTTTTCTTAACAAACATGTATTCTTGTCTTTTTTTCTTTTTGAGATGGGCTCACTCTGTCATCCAGGCTGGGGTGCAGTGGCTTGATTATGGCTCACTGCAGCCTCGACCTTCTGGGCTCAAACAGTCCTTCAGTGTAACAGAGTGAGAACTACGAAGAATAGAGAGGTTGGGTTTTAGAGAGATGCCAAAGAAGCTGAATCTACATGATTTGATGACTGGAGTTGAAGAGGAAGAAAGCAAAGCTCACTTTTAGATTTTTATCACGAGTGACTCTATAGTGATAGTGGTGTCTTTAGTCAGAAGAAGCAAATTTGGGGACTGGGAAAGAGACTCAAGTTTGGGGCATGTTAATTCGTGTGGAAGATACTTCTGTGGAGGATGAGTTATACATAAAACATCAAATTTACTTGTGACAGCTTTAGAAGAAACGTTTATGGATTTATTTTTGTTAGGAATTTTGGCACACATTTTCACTTGTTTTTAATTTGCCCTTAGTAGAATTTCTGTTGAACGGTCTGTGGCTTGTTCAGCCCTGTTTACCGTGATGCTGATAGTCTCAGTAAAGTGCACTATCTAGTAGTCTTCACTCATTTTTGATTGTGTACATTGTTAGTAAAAATATGCCTATAATATATGTACACTTGTTTGTTGATTATATGTCTTACAGTACAATTACATTGTTTATGTGTAGAAAGAATTTTTCAAAGTCTAAGCCAAACATAAATTGTAGTTTCACTATTTTCTTCCTCCATCCCATTTTATCATCTTGGACCTCTCTAGAAAGTACTGGCCTATCTCCAGCTATGCAGTCTGCCTCATTTTTCCAGTAGAGGTCACTCGAGCATCAGACTGTTGAGCTATGCAAGGTAGAGCCTTCATTCTTCAGTTAGAGAATTATATTTTAAAGTTTTAGAGTTTCTAAATTCACACATTTTTGGAAGAGTATGTAGTTATAGAGTAATATGTGGTATTATGGAGAAGTGAATACTGAGCTCAGTAGAGTATCGATCAATTTGAAGATGTACTCTTGTTGTTTGATATTTATGTTGTGAGTGCCCTGCATTTGCCTTTGAACATTACTTGATTCTATAGTTGTGGAATCTTTTCTCAATTCTGTGAGAATCTGTAGATTTCGTGAGCCACAGGAATGTTCCCTGCCTCTAGGCATAATCAAGTTCTTACTAAAATTGGAGTAATTGAAAGGGTAGACACAAAGAGGCTTTCTTTGAAATTGATCTAAAGCAGTATTTTTAGCCCACAGAGGTTAGTAGTGGGTTGGAATCATCTATCTCTATTTTCTGTTTTATGCTTAATTAGGAGAAGGAGAAAAAGGAAATGCATTTTCTAAGTAAGAGCCCATGGTAGGTGATTAGAAATCAAGCACGAACTTTGTTACAGCTATATATTCTGAAAAGGCAAAAGTACAGTTTAAAAAATATATATATTCTGCTATGTGACTCAGGCACAAGTAGCTTAGTAACAAATCATCAGATGGGCCGAATAACAGAACACTTTTTCTGTTGCTTTCCTCATAAAATATTTCTTATAAAAATGGAAATGTTCATTTTAGTAGGGACCTATGATTATGAATATAAATAAGTTTGTATGTTTTCGGCCACATTTCTAAATGATCAAGTAAATTAGTTATTAAGGTTTTAGTCGCATGCTAGAAGCTGCAAGTTGAAAGTGTTGTGCAGCAGATGCAGACAGCCCAGAATTAATCTTGTGTAATATGGTGATGGAGAAGGGGAGAATGGTAAAAGTAAAGTTTTAGTGTTTATATACAGTTTCACATGTGGGCTGTGTGGATTTAATATCTCAACTAGATCATTTTGAAGATGAAAATTGGTTTGAAATTACTGGGTTGCAAAGTAGGGAATGATAGGGTAAACCAAATGAGATGGAAATTGTGATCCAGAGCTGTTGACTAGAGGTCTATATAAGCAAAGAAGAATTAAGGCTTTAATGGTAGCATGGCTATATAGGGTACCATGAATCTAGAAAAAGGTGTTCAAGATGGAAATTAATCTGAGGTATTGGTTTTTCAGGACAAGATTTAGAGTTTGAAAACCGGGATGTCAGAGGCAGAGAAATCTAGTGTCTATGGGGAGGGCAAGGTCAAAGATCTGAAAATTGAAATATAAGGCAGAAATGAAAGTTCATTGTAAGAAATAAGTCAGGCCTGTCATGGTGCCTCACACCTATAATACCAGCACTTCAGGAGGGCAAGGCAGGCAGATCACTTGAGCCCAGGAGTTTGAGACCAGTCTTGGTGTCATGATGAAACCCTGCCTCTACAAAAAAGTAAAAATAAAAAATTAGCTGGGCATTGTGGTGCATTCTTGTGGTCCCAGCTACTCAGGAGTCTGAGGTGGTAACATCACCTGAGCCCAGGGAGATGAGGCTGCAATGAGCCATGATTGTGCTGCTGCACTCCAGCCTGGTTGACAGAGTGAGACCCTGTCTCAAAAAAAAAAAAGTTTGGAAACCAGGAGGACAAAGCAGAGATGGAAGCCAGGAGGACGAAGCAGAGATGCAGTGGGTCAACTGTTTTTAGGTGCCCAAGGCAGGCAAGGGTGAACAAAAAGAGCAAGAAAAAAAGCATGAATAATTCTGGGGCACTAATGGTGCCCAATCCTGTTTTCTTTATGTTAAAAATGGAAGCAACCCTGTGCCCACCGATAACAGAAGCAGTGAGCTAGGGAGAGACAGTGTAGTGGCTGAATTCTTAACACAGTTCTGGAGAGCTGGAGCTGAAGGTGTGTTCTCATAGAAAGGACCATGATGCTCATAGGATCATAATGTGGTCATTTAGTTGTTTGACACATACATTTGTGTAATATTTTATGTGTTGTTTTATACAGCATTTAAAAAAGTTTGGACTACCTAACCATTATGGCAGCAGGAAACCTCTGGTGTATGAGAAGTAACTTTCTCTTTGGTTCAAGATGTTGGATGACACGATTTTCATCAGAAACTGTCTTCAAATCAGTTTCATTTAGGCTTTTTGGTGTGAAGTATCGTAATGCAGACAATGAGCCTTCGGAGAATGAGGAACTACTGAACAACTTACTTACTATGGGAGTAGATATTGTCATGGCAAGGAAACGGCAGCCTGGAGTTTTCAACAGGATGATTACCAATGAGCAGGATCTGAAAATGTTCCTTCTTTCCAAAGGAGCTAGCAAAGAAGTGATTGCTAGCATTATATCAAGATATCCACGAGCCATAACACGTACTCCTGAGAGTCTTTCAAAACGGTGGGATCTGTGGAGAGAGATTGTGACTTCAGACCTTGAAATTGTAAATATTTTGGAACGTTCTCCTGAATCCTTTTTTCGGTCCAGTAACAACCTAAACTTAGAGAATAATATAAAGTTCCTCTACTCAGTTGGATTGCCCCGTAAATGCCTTTGTCGATTGTTGACCAGTGCCCCTCGTACCTTCTCCAATAGTCTTGATCTGAATAAACAGATGGTTGAATTTTTGCAGGCAGTCTGTTTGTCATTGGGTCACAATGATCCCACAGATTTTGTCAGGAAAATAATTTTTAAAAACCCTTTTATCTTAATTCAGAGCACCAAGCGGGTGAAAGCTAACATTGAATTCTTACAGTCATCTTTCAGCTTGAACAGTGAGGAACTGCTGGGACTGATATGTGGTCCAGGAGCTGAAATCTTAGACCTTTCCAATGACTATCTCAGAAGAAACTACACAAATGTCAAAGAGAAGCTGTTTTCTCTTGGATGTATTGAAGAAGAGGTACAGAAGTTTGTCTTAAGCTATCCAGATGTGATCTTCTTCGCAGAGAAAAAGTTTAATGATAAAATAGACTGCCTCATAGAAGAAAACATTAGCATTTCACAAATAATTGAAAATCCTCGGGTTCTGGATTCAAGCCTAAGTACTTTAAAAAGTCGAATCAAAGAATTGGTAAATGCTGGCTGTAACTTGAGTACATTAAACATCTCTATTCTATCTTGGAGTAAAAAAAGATATGAAGCTAAATTGACAAAGTTAAGCAAATAAGATGCTGTTTGGGGACTTTAAAAGTCATAAAATATCTTTTCATTTTGAATTTGGGCCTTTAAAAAAGGAGAGGTTCACTTTCTTAACTGTGTGTGTGTGTGTATAAAATGTTTTTTTGGATATTTTATGGTTCATAAAAACTCATGGTTGGATATGCTCAGGTATAGTCCTCCTAGCTGTCTTATCTCTAGTTTAAATTAATGCAACATACCATTATATGATACAGACTGTGGATGCTGTGCAGATTGTAGTTCCTCAGAAATGGTGGTTCCACTGCAGAACAATGTGTAGAAAGAAAGTACAAAATAAACTTGTGGTTTATGTTCAGAATAAAAAGTGACAGACTCAAAGTAGAATGCCAGTAAAAATAGTGAAAATCTGGCTGGGTGTAGTAGCTCATGCCTGTGATCCTAGCACTTTGGGAGGCTGAGGCTGGAGGATCACTTGAAGTCAGGAGTTTAAGACCAGCCTGGCTAACATAGTAGGACTCATGTCTCTATAAAAAAAATAAATGGGTGTGTTGATGTGTGCCTATAGTCGCAGCTACTCTGGAGGGTGAGGAAGGAGGATTGCTTGAGCCCAGGACATCAAGGCTGTGGAGAACTATGATCATGCCACTGTACTCCAACCTGGGTGACAGTGCAAGACTCTCTCTTAAAAAAAAAAAAAAAAGTGAAAATCTGACAAAATAGGAAGGAGAAATTTTTCATCCCAAGTTTCATGTTCTCCGTTTAAAGCATTCATATGCTTCCCCAGCTTCAGCCCCAGGATTTACTGTAGGTGTATCCTGATTTCTTTGAGGACAGGGGCAACTGTGGTAGGCAGAATAATGGCCTCCTAAGGAGGCCAGTGTTTTTAATTCTCAGGAACTGTGAATATGTTATGCTACATTGCAAAACAATTTTGCAGAAGTGATTAAGTTATAATGTTACTAAGGGACTTGAGATGGGGAGATTATCCTGAATTATTTGAGAGGGCCTAGTATAATCATAGGGGTCTTTAAAAGTTGAAGAGGGAGACAAAAGAGGAGGTCCAAGTGAGCCTGTATAAAAAAGACAGCCACTTTTGTAGGAGGTCAAAAGTTGGCTTTGAAGGAGGAAGGGGGTCTGTAAGAAAATGGAAAAGGCAAGGAAACAGACTCTCCCTTAGAGTCCCCAGAAAGTATTGCAGCATTGGTGGCACCTTTTTAGCCCAATGTGATCAATGTCAAAATTCTGACCCACAGAACCATAAAATGGTAAATTTATGTTGTTTTAAACCACTGAGTGAGTGATAATTTGTTACAGAAGCAAATATGTTAACATTGCAACTAAGTTGATTCATTACATTATAGGTGAAGTCACAAAATACAGTCCTTTAGTATTGTCTATATTTCTTCCTTTTATAAGAGTAATTATATTTTAAAAATCTACCTATCCTTCTGGAATCGCTAATGTTAGTAGTGTTTATAAAGTCTTAAATGTGTGCCTAAAAACTAAATGTGAATAATAAATCTAAATAAAGGAATACTTTTGCCTAATACAGTTGAAAGAGAAATAGTTCCTGTGTATTTTGTTGGCATTTCATTTAATATTAAAGAATAATTTTCAGAGGTATTAAATTAAAAAATTACAAATCAGATAATGTTGGTATTTTCAAGATACAATCCAGCTCTGACATAAACTGAAAGAGATGAGACAAATTATATGACCTTAATTACCTTTCGTTATTTTCCAGAGGCATTTGTTTCTAAATGTGGTTTGTTTTTTTTTTTTAATTGCATTTTAGGTTTTGGGGTACATGCGAAGAACATGCGAGATTGTTGCATAGGTACACACATGGCAGTGTGATTTGCTGCCTTCCCCCCCTTCACCTATATCTGGCATTTCTCCCCATGCTATCTCTCCCTAACTCCCCACCCCCCACTGTCCCTCCCCTATTTCCCCCCAACAGACTCCAGTGTGTAGTGCTCCCCCCCCTGTGTCCCTGTGTTCTCATTGTTCAACACCCGCCTATGAGTGAGAACATGTGGTGTTTGATTTTCTGCTCTTGTGTCAGTTTGCTGAGAATGATGGTTTCCAGGTTCATCCATGTCCCTGCAGAGGACACGAACTCATCGTTTTTGATGGCTGCGTAATATTCCATGGTGTATATGTGCCACATTTTCCCTGTCTAGTCTATCATCGATGGGCATTTGGGTTTGTTCCAGGTCTTTGCTATTGTAAACTGTGCTGCAGTGAACATTCCTGTGCATGTGTCCTTATAGTAGAATGATTTATAATCCTTTGGATATGTACCCAGTAATGGGATTGCTGGGTCAAATGGAATTTCTATTTCTAGGTCCTTGAGGAATCACCACACTGTCTTCCACAATGGTTGAACTAATTTACACCCCCACCAACAGTGTAAAAGTGTTCCTATTTCTCCACATCCTCTCCAGCATCTGTTGTCTCCAGATTTTTTACTGATCGCCATTCTAACTGGCATGAAATGGTATCTCAATGTAGTTTTGATTGCATTTCTCTAATGACCAGTGATGATGAGCATTTTTTCATATGTTGTTGGCTTCATGTATGTCTTCTTTTGTAAAGCGTCTGTCATATCATTTGCCCACTTTTGAATGGGCTTGTTTGTTTTTTTCTTGTAAATCTGTTTTAGTTCTTTGTAAATTCTGGATATCAGCCCTTTGTCAGATGGGTAAATGTGGCTTTTGAATTAAGTAACATAATGGTGCCCAAACTTTTAAACCTCATTTGCTATCAGTGATGCCACAAAAAACCTTATTCCTACTATTGATAAAAACAATATGCCTACTTTTCTAAGGCCATTTATATATTCAACAATACTCTTAAAATTATTTTTGTTTAACTATTTGATGGCAAGCATGGCATAGTTTCGAAAGCATGAGCTTTAGAGTGATGTATCTGGGCACCATTCCTGAATGACTTGTGTTAATGTTTTAAATTTATGAAACTTGTTTTTTCATCTGTAACACTAGAAATAGACCTTGCAGAGTTGATAATAAGCAAATGAAAATGCATCTCTAAGGTTTCTTTCACATAGTAATGGTTCAATCAATGATAGCTGTAATAAAAATACAGTATTTTAAAAAGCAGTTGTACTTATATATAATTCACATATTCAATTTGCCTAAAGTCTGACACAGTTCTGCATATATATAGAGAGAGAGAAAGAGAGAGAGAGAGAGAGAGATATGCAACTTTATTTTCCATTGCTTATAGTACATTTATAATTTATTAGATAATTTGTAAAGAAAGTGAATTTATTTCTTAGAGCTATGGAAGCTGAGAAATCCTAGGTTGAGGGGCCACATCTGGTGAGAGCCTTCTTGCTGGTGGGGACTCCGAAGAGTCCTGAGGCGGCATTGTATCACGTGGTGAGTGCTAATGTGCCTAGGTCTCTTTTCCTCTTCTTATAAAGCTACCAGTCCACTGCCATGATAACCCATTAATTCATTATTCCATCAGTCCATAAATTCACAAATAGATTAATCCATTTCTGATGGCATAGTTCTTATGATCCAATCATCTCTTAAAGGCCCCACCTCAGTACTGCTACATTGGGGATTAAATTTCAATATGAGTTTTGGAGGGGACGGATAGTCAAACCATGGCAGCAACCATCACTACAACCTAATTTGAGAATATGTTTGTAATCTTAACAGAAACCTTGTACCCGTTAGTAAATCTGCATTATTTCCCACCATTTGTTCCCCAGCCCTAAGCAAAAATGAATGTTTTCTGTCTCTATAAATTTGTCTATTCTGAACTTTTTATATAAATAGAATGATGCAATATGGTGTTTTGTGACTGGCTTCACTTAGCATATTATTTACAAGGTTCATCCATGTAGCACACACTAGTATTTCATTCCTTTTTATTGGCAAGTAATATTCCATTATATGATTACAGTAGTATTGGGAATAAATTTTACTGTTATGGCCTAAAACAAAGTATTGATTTCTTAAATTTTCTGAATTGTATGGTAGTATTTTCTGAGGTATTGCTTTGGAATCTAACAAGCTTATAAGGAACTTAAAAGAGGTGGGTAGAAGAGAGAATAGTTTGTTGACATCAGCAGATCATAGGATTGTAGCTGGGCTGATGAGAAATGGTATAGCAACAATAATTACAAGTGGCCAGAGAGAATGTTGGCTGCACGAAAGTACAATACAGGACTTGATCATTGGGCAGTAGGGTATGGGGGAAGGAAAGCTTTAGAGAAACAAATAGATAATGTCTGTCAGGCAGAATGAACATGTCATACTTTAACGTTTGAGTCTGATCAAGGGAGACTCAATTCTTTTTTAAAAAAATAGAATTATAAAAGTCTTGGCCAGGCACATAATCCCAGTTTACACCTGTAATCCCAGCAATTTGAGAGGTCGAGGTGGAGGATTGCTTGAGCCCCGGAGTACAAGACCAGCCTGGATAATATAGCAAGACATCATCACTACTTACAAAAAAAACAAAAAAAAAGTCAGGCATAGCGTTGCGCACCTGTAGTCCTAGCTATTCAGAGTCTGAGGTGGGAGGATTGCTTGAGCTCAGAAGTTTGAGATTGCAGTGAACTATGACTGTGCCACTGAACTCCAATGTGGGCAAGAATGAGACCCTGTCTCAAAAAATGAAAATAGAACTCTTAAGTAATATTTTGTCATGAATGAAAAAATCCACGTTTCTGAGTGGAAAAGATCTAAAATAAATCCCCCAAAAGAAAACAACTATTATCTCTCAGACATCATTAACATTTTGGTGACTCTTCCTATTGTTTTTCTTTGTAGAAATATCCATACATGCATGTAATATGAGTAGATGAGTGGCATATATATTTGAAACCAAACTATATATTTTATAATTTTTGTAACCTAGTAGATCCTGAACATATTAAGTATTCATTAGTAATTACTTGACAGAATCAAGTATTCACTGATAACATGGTTTTTAGTGGCTGCATGAAATTCTGTTCTTTGGATAAATCATAATTTGTTACCATTGGCCAGAGTGAGTAAATTTTAGTACATTAGTAATTTTTTGAAAATCCCATCTAGATTTTTTTCAGTATTCCAGAGTGTTATGCATACTACCATTTTAAATCATTGGTATATTTTATAACTTAAAATTTTGGTCTAGAAAATATAAATATTAAGAGTGCTGCATTTTGCCTTTCTTCAAATTTCAGATGGATCTGTAAATTTCATTTTTTAATGGAAACCATTCTAAATTATTGCCATAAATTTGAGCGCTTTCAAATAACTGCAAGAATTTGGATATTATCACAGATTAAAAAGAAAAAAATGAGTTTCTTCCAAATGAACTTAGCAGGAAGGAATTTAAAAAGTGAATATTTATAGAATGGGCTTATTGGGTTATTAAATTAGTAGTTTCTCTCCTTAAATTATTTCTAAGTACATGGTCTATGACTAAAGATCCAACAATATGGCTTTCCTGTTTCAAAAACCAAAAACCAAAAAGCCCTGACTATTGGCTCCTTCCTTGTTAGTCTATAATGCCTCCTTACTTCCTAGCATCTAGTGGAGATCAGGAGAGATCTGTTAATGGCAGAATCCTAGCCAAAATCTTTGAAAGTAGCCCATTGTTACACAGTTCAGGAAAAGTTTGGCACAAGCAAGGTAGAATAGCAGGACTATATTATTATTATTAGATTTTGGAAAGAAATAGAAGATACACTGATGGAATTTCGTTTTCTGTCCCTGTTTCACTATTTTTCTGATCAATATTCGGAATTTATTTTTCCTTATAGAAATATGTGAAGATTAATGAACTTATGTACATGAATTGCTTTATGTTAATTATGAACAATTTTAGTCTGATGATATACTAATTCTTTCATTTCCATTTTGATAATCCCAGTGCCACCTTCACCAGCTGTCAAGGTACCTTCAAATTCTGCCTACCATGACTTACTTTCTTTTAAAAGTTTACCATGGAAATGAATTTATTCTGTGATAATACAAAATCATTGTAAAAGTCTCTGAACAATACAAAGAAACAGTCTCAGCTAACCTATTTATCATGAGGTTGAAGAGATATCCTTTAAATCTTAGTTCACAAAGAGGCTTATTTAAATCAAGGACGAAAGATGTTTTTTTGAAAAAATACCTTTAAAAATAATCTTTTAATTCTTGAATGACATCAGTAAATGTCAATTTATTAATATTCAATGTATTAATACTTTACTTAGATTTTCATTAGTATTCATAAGAGAGATTGGTCTACAGATCCTTCCCACCTTTTATTATGAAAGTTTTGGTGCATAGATTTGTTTGTTTGTTTGTTTTATAGGGGAGGGAGATTGCCGCTTTCTCAGGTTTTTGTATCAGGGCTGCATTAGCCTCATAAAGTTAATTTGGAAGCTTATGATTTTTTCTCTATGTTTTGGAACTTTAAAGAAATGTGGAAATGATCATTTCTTTAAAGTTTTGCAGAATTTTAAAATTATCTGGGCCTGGTGTCTTGTTCAGGATAGATCTTTTACAACAATGGAAAGTTGTTGTAAAGACTTACATACAAGCTTTTGACCTGTAGCTTTTTGGTAGACAGCTATATAAAGCTCTCTCTTATTGTAGTTAATACATTTTGGTTTGAATTCTTTATTGAAATTAACGTTGCCATGCTTTATGTCTATTCAAAGAATTGTACATGTTCAAACAGCTTTACTTGGAGTAACCAAAAACTGCAAGTAACCCGATGGACACTGGACCAACATGGAATGGTAAAGCACATTGTGATATATTCAGGAAATGTAATACTACTCAGCAATATGAAATAATGAAATATTGATACATACAACTAACTACATGAGTAAATCTCAAAATATGGTGAATGAAAGAAGCTAAAGAGTAAAATCTGTATTATTCAATTTATATAAAATTCTAGACAATGCTCACTAATTTGTAGTGACAGAAAGCTGATCCTTGGTTAGTGAGATGGGGTGGGTGAATGGAGAAGGCCAAGAAGAAACGACGACAAAAGACTACAGGGAATCTTGGGAGTGATGTATATATTCATCATCTTGATTGTGGTGATCATTTTGTGAGTCAAAATGTATCAAATGACATGTTTTAAATATGTGCAGTTTATTACATTTCAGTTGTACCTCAGCAAAGTTGAATAATCCATCCAATTGTGATTTGAAATGCCATCTTCATCTGATACTAAATTTCCACGTCTCTGAGTGTGTTTCTAGGCCTTCTTCAACTCTACTAAACAAATATATGTGACTTTATGTTTGTATATTGATATAAAGAATTAAACGATCTTTTCAGTAAAAGTTTTGGGAGATCTGGGAAGCCATCTGAAAAAAAAATTGATAGATTAATATTCATACACTAGGATAAATTCCAAGTGGAACAGTCATGAGCTCTAAACCACTCAAGCCCCTGCCCTGGCCTTACACTTAACGACCTATACTTAATGACCTATACCATGACATGAGTTAAACACTGGTACTGATATCAGAATCTTTTAATTCTAGAGGGCTTCCTGGAACTTGACTGGGACCTATGGGCTAGCATTTACCAAAAGCAGCTGACCCCTGCTTTGCTTTTACTATTTCAGGAGTGCAGATGAAGTCTGACTTCCAGCTAGGCATGGTGGCTCTTGTCTCTATACCTAGCTACTCGGGAGGCTGAGGTGAGAGGATTTTTTGAGCACAGGAATTTGAGTCCAGTCTGGGCAACATAGGAAGCCCCTGTCTCTTAAAAAAAAAAAAAGAGGTTAGATTTTGACCCTTTTGTCACAAGAAAACAAAGCCTCTTGTCCCATGCCCTGTTGAGCACTGGTATATTTATTAGTTAACAGATTGGATTTACACTCACACAGCCAAATACAGCTTCCTTTTCTAAGGAAAGTAGGCTGCAACAACCCAAGTTAGAGGCATTCCTTTTTTTTTTTTTGCTTTCCTACAGTTAGGGAGAACTGATTGTCATGTTATACCCTAAATGTCAACTAAAGTGTCTGTAGCAAAATTAGTGTAGTTAGGTCAGCATTATCCCACTCTGAATGTTTGAATGTCTCTCTCTACAATTCATACAATACGAAAAGATACAATACTATAGCTTACTGTTTTAGCTTAATGTGATACATTATTCACAGAATTAAAGTTTAGGGTGTGATAAAAACATAATTAAATATGTAAATTATATGTAATTAAAAAGATTAAAATTAGGTCTTAATCTGTGTTTGACTTGTGTATAGAACTTCATGAACTGTAGGGGGAACTGTAGATAGAGGTTTTGCTATACACCTTTTTTTTTTTTTTTTTTTTTTTTTTTTTGGGATGGAGTTTCGCTCTTGTTACCCAGGCTGGAGTGCAATGGCGCGATCTCGGCTCACCGCAACCTCCGCCTCCTGGGTTCAGGCAATTCTCCTGCCTCAGCCTCCTGAGTAGCTGGGATTACAAGCACGCGCCACCATGCCCAGCTAATTTTTTGTATTTTTAGTAGAGACGGGGTTTCACCATGTTGACCAGGATGGTCTCTATCTGTTGACCTCGTGATCCACCCGCCTCGGCCTCCCAAAGTGCTGGGATTACAGGCTTGAGCCACCGCGCCCGGCCCAAGCTATATACTTTTCTAAAGTGAATTAGCTCTTAATCTGGCTGATAATCCAAACTAAATAAAGGGTCCTTTAAATGCCAAAAGAGGGTTAGCACTGTGCCATTTTTTTTCTGTAGGTTCTGTCAGCCTTAAACTGCAAGAAAATAAATGGATACTTTTCCATATATATTTCCTTGTTAATGTCTGAAACTTTTCTTTCAATGGTTATTCTTTCTTTTTTTTTTTTTTTTCAAATACCACTTTTTCATTATTCATTGTCTTAGTTCTGAAATTACATACTTAGGGTGCTGATAGTATATACTTTGGGTGCTTTTTTCATTTTAATCTAGGTTTAACACCCTCTTCTTGTTTGTTACACAATGTTAATACTTAAAAATATATAGCAATGTCTTTGTACTTATTCAGTTACTATTGCCAAATAGTAGTAACTGATTATTTCTGTTATTTTCAACTTTAAACTTCTTTGGTGGTATTTGTTGTGTATCTGTGCGCAAAACCCAATATAAAATTGTATAGTCCCCATATGATTGCAATTGATCTTAAAGTTTTATTCCTAGGTATTTAATTCTCTTTGTAGCAGTTGTGAGTGGGAGTTCACTCATGATTTGGCTCTCTGTTTGTCTGTTATTGGTGTATAGGAGTGCTTGTGATTCTTGCACATTGATTTTGTGTCCTGAGATTTTCTGAAGTTGCTTATCACCTTAAGGAGATTTGGGGCTGAGATGATGGGGTTTTCTAAATACACAATCATGTCATCTGCAAAAGGAGAAAATTTGACTTCCTCTGTACCTGTTTGAATACCCTTTATTTCTTTCTCTTGCCTGTTTGCCCTGGCCAGAACCTACAATATTATGTTGAATAGGAGTGATGAGAGAGAGCATCCTTGTCTTGTGCTGGTTTTAAGGGGAATGCTTCGGGCTTTTGCCCATTCAGTGTGTTATTGACTATGGGTTTGTCATAAATAGCTCTTACTCTTTTGAGATACATTCCATCAATATCTAGTTTGTTGAAAGTTTTTATTATGAAGAGGTGTTGAATTTTATCAAAGGCCTTTTCTGCATCTATTGAGATAAACGTGGTTTTTGTCATTGGTTCTGTTTTTGCAATGGATTACATTTATTGATTTGCATATGTTGAACTAGCATTGTGTCCCATGGATGAAGCCAACTTGATTGTGGTGGATAAACTTCTTGTGCTGTTGGATTCTGTTTGCCAGTATTTTATTGAGGGTTTTCGCATTGATGTTCATCAGGGATATTGGCCTGATCTTTTCTTTTTCTGTTCTGTCTCTGCCAGGTTTTGGTATCAGGATGCTGGTCCTCATAAAATGAGTTGAGGAGTTCTTCTTTTTCTGTTGTTTGGAATAGTTCTAGAAAAAAATGGCACCAGCTCCTCTTTGTGCCTCTGGTAGAATTTGGCTGTGAATTTGTCTGGCCCTGGGCTTTTTTTGGTTGACAGACTATTAATTACTACTTCAATTTCAGAACTTGTTATTAGTCCATTGAGGGATTTGACTTCTTCCTGGTTTAGTTTTGGGAGGGTGTATGTGTCCAGGAACTTATCCATTTCTTCTAGATTTTTCTAGTTTATTAGTATTGAAGTGTTTATAGTATTCTCTGATGATAGTTTGTATTTCTGTGGGGTGGGATCAGTGCTGATATCCTCTTTGTTGTTTTTTATTGTGTCTATTTGATTCTTTTTTATTAGTCTTGCTAGTGGTGTATCTGTTTTGTTAATCTTTTCAAAAAACCAGTTTCTGGATTCATTGATTTTTTTGAAAGTTTTTCTGTCTCTCTATCTCCTTCAGCTCTGCTCTGATCTTAGCTATTTCTTGTCTTCTGTTAGCTTTTGAATTTGTTTGCTCTTGCTTCTCTAGTTCTTTTCATTGTGATGTTAGGGTGTCAATTTTAGATCTTTCCCACTTTCTCCTGTGGGCATTTAGTGCTATAAATGTCCTTATAAACACTGCTTTAGCTGTGTCCCAGAGATTCCAGTAGGTTGTGTCTTTTTTCTCATTGGTTTCAAATAACTTATTTATTTCTGACTTAACTTCATTATTTATCCAGTAGTCACTCAGGAGCAGGTTGTTCAGTTTCCATGTATTTGTACGGTTTTCAGTGAGTTTCTTAATCCTGAGTTCTAATTTCACTACACTGTAGTCTGAGAGACTGTTTGCTATGATTTCCAGTTCTTTTGCATTTGCTGAAGAGTGTTTTACTTCCAATTATGTGGTCAATTTTAGACTAAGTGTGATGTGGTGCTGAGAAGAATGTATATTCTGATGATTTCGGGTGGAGAGTTCTGTAGATGTCTATTAGGTCCACTTGGACCAGAGCTGAGTTCAAGTCCTGAATATCCTTGTTAATTTTCTGTCTCATTGATCTAATAATGACAGTGGTGTGTTAAAGTCTGCCACTACTATTCTTTGGGAGTCTAAGTCTCTTTGTAGGTCTCTAAGAACTTGCTTAATGCATCTGGATGCTCCTGTATTGGGTGCATATATATTTAGGATAGTTAGCTCTTCTTGTTGCATTGATCCCTTTACCATTATGTAATGCCCTTCTTTGTCCTTTTTGATCTTTGTTGGTTTAAAGTCTGTTTTATCAGGGACTAGGATTGAAAACCTTGCTTTTTTTTTTTATTTTGCTTTCCATTTGCTTGGTAAGTATTCCTCCATCCCTTTATTTTGAGCCCATGTGTGTCTTTGAACGTGAGATGTGTCTCCTGAATAAGTACACTGATGGGTCTTGACTCTTTATCCAATTTGCCAGTCTGTGTCTTTTGATTGGGGCATTTATCCCATTTACATTTAAGGTTAATATTGTTATGTGCGAATTTGATCCTCTCATTATGTTGCTAGCTGGTTATTTTGCCCGTTAGTTGATGCAGTTTCTTCATGTGTCAATGGTCTTTACAATATGGTATGTTTTTCTAGTGGCTGGTACTGTTTTTTCCCTTTCCATATTTAGTACCTTCTTCAGGAGCTCTTATGTGGCAGGTCTGATGATGACAAAATCTCTCAGCATTTGCTTGTCTGTAAAGGATTTTATTTCTCCTTTGCTTAGGAAGCTTAGTTTGGCTGGATATGAATTTTCTTTAAGGATGTTGAATATTGGCCACTCTCTTCTGACTTACAGGGTTTCTGCAGAGAGATCCACTGTTAGTCTAATGGGCTTCCCATTGTGTGTAACCTGACCTTTCTCTCTAGCTGCCCTTAACATTTTTCCTTCAATTCAACCTTGGTGAATCTTGACGATTATGTGTCTTGGGGTTGCTCTTCTCAAGGATTATGTTTGTGGTGGTCTCTGTATTTCCTGTTTTGAATGTTGGCCCATCCTGCTAGGTTGGGGAAGTTCTCCTGGATAATACCCTGAAGAGTGTTTTCCAACTTGGTTCCATTCTCCCCGTCACTTTCAGGTACACCAATCAAATGTAGGTTTGGTCTTTTCACATAGTGCTATATTTCTTGGAGGCTTTGTTCTTTTCTTTTCATTCTTTTTTCTCTAATCTTTTCTTCATGCTTTATTTCATTAAGTTGATCTTCAATCCCTGATATCCTTTCTTCCTCTTGATCAGTTAGGTTATTGATACTTGTGTATAATTCATGAAGCTCTTATGCTGTGTTTTTCAGCTCTATAAGGTCATTTATGTTCTTCCCTAAACTGGTTATTCTAGTTGGCAATTTCTCTAACCTTTTTTCAAGTTTCTTAGCTTCCTTGCATTGGGTTAGCACTTTAGATTAGAAGAATTTGTTTTTACCCACTCTCTGAAGCCTACTTTAGCTCAGAAGAATTTGTTGTCACCCTCCTTTAGCTCAGTTGTTAGCTTTGTTATTACCCACCCTCTGAAGCCTACTTCTGTCAATTCATCAAACTCATTCTCTGTCCAGTTTTGTTCTCTTGCTGGTGAGGAGTTGTAATCATTTGGAGGAGAAAAGGCATTCTGGTTTTTGGAATTCTCAGCCTTTTTGTGCTGATTTTTCCTCATCTTCATGGATTTATCTACCTTTTGTCTGTCTCCACTGAGCTAGACCACTTGGCTCCCTGGCTTCAGCCTCCCTTTCCAGGGGTCTGGCTGGCATTTCAGGTGCCACTGGGGTATCAAAAAAAAAAAAAAGACGCCTGCACCTAGCTTGATGTCTGCCCCCATGGCTGCCCATTTTTGTGCTTGAAATCCAGGGCCCTGGTTGCATAGGCACCCGAGGGAATCTCCTGGTCTGCAGGTTGTCAAGACCATGGGAAAAAAGTAGTATCTGGGCTGGAGTGCACTGTTCCTCACAGTCCAGCCCTTCTTGGCTTCCCTTTGCTAAGGGAGGGAGTTCCCCGACCCTTTGCGCTTCCCAGGTGAGGTGACATCCCACCCTGCTACTGCTCGCCCTCAGTGGGCTGTACACACCGTCAAACAGTCCCAATGAGATAAGCTGAGTACCTCAGTTGGAAATGTTGAAATCACCTGCCTTCTGTGTTGATCTTGCTGGGAGCTACAGACTGGAACTGTTTCTATTTGGCCATCTTATGAGCCACTCGCCCATAATTTTGATCTTCTTTCTGAGGAGAACTGGCATCTGACATCCCGAGTTAGCCATCTTGGCAAAAAAAAAAAAAGCAACAAAAAAGTGATGCTCCCTTCATGAGAACCGATGGTTAAAATCTCCTTAGACCACTAAGCCAGGAAAGGCCTACTTGTGAGCAAATGGGCTGTTTTCTATCTTTTAGAATCACTGTTATCCTGACCATATGTGGGTGTTTGTACTTCTGTTATTTTTTCAACATATTACTTATTTTTCCAACATTTTATTCTGTCAAATTTTAAGCATAGAAAAGTTGAAAGAATTTTACGGTTAACATCTACCTGTTATCTATATTCTACGCTTAACATTTTATTATACCTCCTTTATCATGTATCTTCCCATGTATCTATATATCTATCAAAGATAGTTATTTTAAAGTCCATACATGATAACTTCAATATCTGGAGCCTTTTTTAAAATTTGTATTTTCTGTTGTTTGGCTTTCATTCAGACTGTCTTGTTTCCTCATGTGCCTGGTGACTTTTTATTGTGTACCTGACATCATATTTGCCAAGGTTTAGAAAACATTTGAGACATGGAATGATATTAACTTCTTCCATAAAAGATTTACTTTTTCTGCCAAATACCTGTGGGCCTTAACAATCTGTGACTCACCTCATTTCAGTTTCAGGGACTGAAACAATTTAAAACTCTGAAGGTCTGTCTACTTCTGCTTTACCTTTCCTTCTAGAGCATCTCCTTCTTGGTCTGAAGCCAAAATGAGGAGTCTTTATGAGTCCTCCTTTTCCTTCAGTATAGTTTAGTCTGTCCCTCACCTAGTGCTGTCAGAAACTCTGCTTAGCCTCTCAGCTGCCCCTTTCAGAATTATTAAATGCTCCATGAGTATGAGCATCCTCAGAATAAGCACAGCTCAACTTTCTGAGTGAGGCCACCAAATCCTAGACCACCTTCATTGAAAAAATGGAATTATTTTATTTAAATAGAGTTTATCCCATATACATTTAGTTAAAATGACAGATATTTTTGCTTCTGTACTAATACCGTATTTTATGTTATACTTTCTGTGTTTATTGATTTTTAAAAATTTTACTGCATGGTACATTTTCTTTGATTTTTGTTGGTATTTTGTTCTTCGGTTCTGATAATTAGGAAGTCTTGTATTTTCTTTTTAGCTATAAAGTCTTTGTAGCTGTAAAGTTATATAATAATTTTTTGAGGATTATCAATTTCCTTATCTTTAAGTTGGAATAATAACCTATTTTACTGAGTTGTGAGAATCAATTAAAATCATCACACACTAAACATTTATTTGTCATACTGCTTGGTATATGGTAAACCTATAAATGTTGGGTTTAGAGATTATATATTACATATGAATGAATGAAAACATCATAAAGCAGAGAGAAAAGAATACTGAAAAGAGAAGGGGAGAGTAAACCATCCCCTGTTATTGGTGGGGTTCTCTCAGGCCCAGTGTACTGGTTTCTTTGGTAGCATCTTCATGCTCCATGCCATTTACTCAGTAGCCATATCTAGGGTCCTGGCTTGGTCTTTACAGCAGATCTACCATGAAATAATTGGAGAAACTTGAGGCTGAGAGTTTTTCTAAAATGTCTTTGTCAGGATAATTTACTAACATTTTGTTGTTGTTTCTGTTATCCCCAGAAGCTGTTATATTCTGATTCTGGGATTCCTAGCTTCAAGGTATTATAAACTGCCTTTATATGGCAGGCCTGAAAAATAACATGGATGAAAATAGAAGTTTCTTGTTATCTGAAATAAAACCCCATCAATCATGTTATTGTTTTGGGATTAGAGATGTCCGAGGAGGGAGGCAATGGGAGCATGAAGGTGAGGGGTTTTCTGGGGAGTACAGAGGAAACAGAACTGGCAGGAGTAGAAATAGCTTTCAGAGATTTTAGGGAGTACTAATCTAGGTGATGGCTATATGAATGGTTGGAACGTGTCCCCTTGCCTTTTAATAAAGTCTTTGGATGGGGAGTTGAGGTGGTTCATGTTAATACTGTGGACAGTAAACATTTGTAACTGTCATGAAAGCTGACTTAAAAGATCCCTGGTACAGAAGAATGGTGTGGTTATTCTTTGAATGGACTGGTGGGCTTAGGCAATTAACATCTCATGTGTGATCATGATGGTCTAAGGATCATTAGAGATTTAGTTTGTTTTCAGGGCACCATCCTGCTTCCCCATTCTGGTGGAGGCCATTGAGGAGGAGACGGTAGTCATCCAAAAGTGAATAGGAATGTCTTGATACTTCTGGCTGGTGAGGGCAGAGCCAGATTTTTTTTTTCTTCCCCGAGTAGAACATACCCATTTAATGTGAGCTGTCTTGCTCTTGAATGTTGTGAAACAAATTTATACTTTTTTTGTCCCCCACCCCCACCAAACAGATTGTTATCATCCAAGTGTGCTTTTTCTCAACTTAGTTCAAATTTAAAAAGAAAAGATGTGGAAGGTAAATTTGGAAAAGCACTTTTATCCCTTGACTTTCTTAGTTAGCAGCTGTAACTATCTTTAGGAAACTTCAAAAGGATACATGGGAACAAAGGAGAAAAGCCAAGACTGCTGTTCTGTGATGCAGTAGACAAGGAGGAAGAGTGAAACCTTGGTAGAAGCAATAGGTGGTAGCAATTGGAGGGGAATCAGAACAATCCCAGGGCTGTTGGAAGAAAAGAATAATGGTGTACAGGCTAGACCAAGGAGTGAGGCCTGAGGTGTACCCTGGCAGGAGACTTTTGTCGATTCCTAACTTCCGAGACCCCATCCCACACTTTCACCTCTCAGACCCAGTCTCTGTCTTCATCAGCCCTTAAATAAATCTTCCACTCTGCCGGAGCCCTGGCTCCAGATGATAGTGGCCAACACTGGTGGCTTATACTTAGGGCAAGGAATTCCAACTCATGTTGCCCAGTAGCAGGAGAAGTCTGCAAGAGGAAGTGAGAATGATGTTACTGAAAGTTGTGCCACAGGCATAAAAGGTTGGAATTCTTAATGAATTGTCTCAGAGACATTATTATACATCATTCCATAGTATTACTTAGCACAGGTGCATTTTGTTCCTGTTAAACTATTAGCACAACCATATGTTAGATTAAATAGGTTTTTAACCTTTTAAATAGCCTTTCTTAAGAACCTAACCAGTGGGTATAACATTGTTTCTGTGGGTAAAATGCTTTTAAAATCCCACAGTGGACTGACAAAAGACCCATTGAATACAATCTGTTTGTAAATTGGATTGGTCTGGCTAGGGTAAGGAGGCCCACCCTGCTCTTTAGCTTTAATGCCTATGCCTGTTCAAAGAAGGCAAAGTCTTTTATAGTGACAGACAAGCCACACTGAGTTTGAATAAACATAAAGATTGGCTCCTTGCAGGAGAGCCTGTTTTTTTTTTTTTGGAGCTTGTCCGATTTAAGACAGGTCATATTTAATGAAATGTGGCATTAAATGGGTCTGCTTTAAATGAGGCAGTTTGTGTAAAGTTCTATTATCAGACCATCTGTGTTTACTTTTGTGTGAAAGCAAAAGTTTCAATCTTATTTTGGATCAAAAATTGCTCACTGTGATAAGGGTTGTGAAAAATAAAAAGTAAATAAAAATGAGGGTTTTATTTTTCATTGGTTGCCATTTTCAATGGAGAATAAATTAAGCATATAGAGTCAAATGAAAGGTAAAGAGGAGGTGGTTGACAGCTTAGTCATGTTTTATGTAACACTTGTTTTTCTTTTACATGAACACATTATACCATCCATCAGGATAAATTAATATGTCGTGGGCCTTTAAAAACTGTAAAAAAATAATTTTAATGGTTCCAATAATAACTCCAGATGAATGCTGGAAAACAGATATTCCAAACTGTCAAATAGCATATGTATTGCTTGGCTCTGTTATAACTGCAAGTAAAAGCTGTTTTTGTATGAGGTTTCCTTGACTGCCAGTGGAAGAACTGTAACACATTTATTGTGAACAAAATTGGAATGGAAATGAGACATGTTACAACAGAATGACACCTAATTCCTTCTTGCCAGTTGGCCTGAATTAAAATAATAAATCATAAGGACAGTAAAAGGTTCTTGGTTAAAAGAAAGAATAATTTAATTAAAATAGATTTATAAAAATGGCAGGTTCATACATCTATCACTTATGATACGGAGACTTTATTTAAAAATATGGTTGTCTTATTAAGTGAGAAAATAGAATTGTACCCTATATAAATGTATACATTCAATGGAAAAAAAATCATAAACTTCAGAGGAGAATTTAACAGCGGTATGGAAAGCAACTGAAAAGTGTTTGCAACAAAGGCCAGTTCTAACTGCTGTTTACTGCAGGTAAGGGGCTTCAGGATGCTGCCCTATGTTTGAAGGGGTGACTCATGCCATTATTTATTACAGTTAATTGCTAATGTTTGTGAAGAGCACAGTATGTTGCAAAAGTAGGACCAAGTAATCCATGATGACCTTTTGTGCTATCAAAGCTTTATCAATTAGAAGCTCTTGATTATAAATTCATGGGATGCCCATTGAGTGCCATCAAAGAAAGATTATACGTGGCTTCTTATGCAATCTGATTTTTTTTTTGTTGGCTCCTCTTTCTTCAAAACTGAACCCTCTCCAGGGTACTATTTCTAAATCTGCAAAGTGAAGCATATTCAAAATGTTTGCAGACTTCAAGGAGTATTGTGGTTTTTATAAACCATGGCAGGAATTTTAGAAAAATAGGGTTATATTTTCCTGATAAATACCTTTTTTCTTGAGACTCCCACACTGGCTATCTTCCTGGTCACTTTTTTTCCCATCTCCTTTGTTCTGTTGATACTAGGCTTGCATGACATTTACAAAAACTGTTAAATACTTCAAAATTATAAAGTCCTTATTTTACCATAATTATCACTGTGAGTCAGTCTTAAAATATTTGTTCATTTTTATTCACCAATCCCTGACAAAAGGAACTTTGAGTTCTTACCTTCATGTTGCTATAGCCCTTGACAGTGTCTAATGCCTCACTTCTTGAAATTATCTTCTCTCCTGCCTTCTAAGACACTGTAATATCCTGGATTTTTTTCTATTTACTTTGTCATTTTTTTAAATTGACTCTTCCCTTTTGTTTTTTCTAATTTAGCCTTAACCAAGCCTGAAGCATCAGCCTTTTCTCTCCTCTGATCTCATTGCTAGCTCATCTACTGCCAACTGTTTGTAACTCTGGGTCCACATTTCCAACTGTTGTCAAACATCTCTATCATCTCCATCAAAATCATCCAAAATCAAATTCATGGTTTTCCCTTGCCCATATTCAGGATCCTAAATTACTGTCTTAATTACTCCCTTAAATCTCCTTGCTAGTTCTACTCTCATTATTAACACTCCTGACTTCTCACGTTAGCACTAAGTTGTAGTTCTGTTTTCTCCCACCTCTCACCATCATGGTCTACAAGACTGCATTTCTGCCATGGTTGCTGTTTATAATTGGATCAGGATCAGTGGAAGTCTATGGACTATGGTGTAGTTATTCTGGAATCTGTGGATCAGTGGGATAGTTATTCTGGTCTTAACTGGGCTCGTTTATGCATCTGTGGTTAGCTGTGGGTCTGGAAGATTGCCCTGCTGACCTTGGCTGGACTGTTCACATGTTTGAATATCTGCTGGCTGTAAGTTGGTATTTCGTCTTCAAAAAGACAGTCCAGATCTGTTGTCATGATGGAGACAGTGCTTAGTAGTTATAAGCCTCTTGGAACTCATCTGAACAGTAGTGGGAGTCCCAATGGTTCATTCAAGGGAATAGGAAATGGAGTGAGTGAAGTAGATGCAATATAAGAGGTGGTATAGAAGGCGGGACGGATCTTGAGAGGAAGAATCCAGCTGGGGACTAACTCTAGAGTGGCAGCTTCCAGGGAGGAAGCAGAGCAAGTCAGGAGTCCACATACAGAGGTGGCAGCTGAGATGAATTGAGTGTGCTGATGGCACAATTAACAGCCTCTTTGCACTCACAGCCGTTTCAGACTTTGCAGCTTTTTCCATTTGTGGTGGAGTCTATTCCCCTACTCCTTGAGTCTGGGCTTGTCTCATAACTTGTTTTGGCCAATAAGAAGTAAGCAAAGCCACAAGGTTTTGGCACTCCAATCTTGAAAGCCTCTGTGGCCTTCCCATTCTCTGTTCCCACTGACAGGAGAACTGGCTAAATGTTATCACTTCAGTAATGCCATCTCTAAATATCTAGAGTCATTTTACTGTTTTTCTTTTTTCTCTTTTCAGTTCTTTTTAAAAAATATGTTATCACAATTGATAATGTTTGTTTACTTTTATTTCTCTAAACTGTGAGCTCCATGATAGCTGTTATCCTAGTGACTATCACAGTGTCTGGCACAAATTAGGGACTCAATAAATATTTGTTGAATTAAATTTTATGAGACCTGATGAATGAGTTTTTAAGAAGCTTTTCAAGTTACTCAGATATGTGATCAAGTTGATGACCGCCATAGTATACTTGGTTTCTTTTAGCTACCTCACCGATTCATCTTCTGAATATTGTCTTGGTTGGGTGCAGTGGGTCACACCTGCAATCCTAGCTCTTTGGGAGGCTGAGCTCAGAGGATCACTTGAGGCCAGGAGTTTGAGACCAGCCTGGGTAACACAGCAAGACCCCATTTCTAGCGAGAGAAAAAAAAAAAAAAAACTGAGCGTGGTAGTGCACACCTGTAGTTTTAGCTACCTGCCAAGCTTAAAAGCTTAGGATCACTTGAGCCCAGGAGTTCCAGGCTGCAGTGAGCTATGATTGTGCTACTATACTCCTACCTGGGCAACACAGTGACACCTTGTCTCTAAAAAATAAGAAAAACATTTTCATAGCTTCTGTTCTGCTTCATGGCCTTTGTTTCAGCTTCATATCTCTATTATCTGCCTATTCCCTGTAGTATTTTGCAACTCGAATCTTTAATGAAAAGACTGACTGGTCTAACTTGCCTCCGTCTGAGTAGAATTTCCCACATTAGAACTGGGTGTAGTTAGATGGTCAGCCTGGGGATTAGGTGCTCTTGCTTCTCTCTAGCCCAATAATATGTAGCCACAAAGGAAGGAAGTAGAAATAATAGAACCATATGACCCAAAATATGGCAGCCCATCAGGCTGTGAGTGTGGCAGGTAATATGACTGGTTTGTCAAGTACAGAAAACTTAATTGTATCTCCATATTTTTACTAATTACAATCAATTGATTAAATATTGTTGAGTACTTTATGTGCCACATTGCCTTACATGTCTGGCACAGGAAATAATGTGGTAAGCACAGGCAGGAGCAGAACTCTGTGTGGCCCCACAGCAGCATCTAGAGGGGTACCCATGACCCTTGAATCCCCAGAGGGCGTGTGTTACAATGCTCTTTTTGGAAGAATCAGGATGCACAAATGAATTGGAGGGTGGTGAATGCAGAGGATTTTATTGTCAATGAAAGTGGTGTTCTGTGGGAAGAGGAGCTGGAAGGGGATGGAGTGGGAACATGGTCTTCCTCTGGAGTCTGACTGTCCTGGGCCAGGCTCTTCTCTGATGTCCCACTATCAAGCCGTCCCTCTGAAGTCAAGCTGCTTCTCTGACATCTGGCTGCTGCTTCTCTTCTTCTCTGCCATTCCTCTGCCTGTGAAGCCTGGGCTTTTTATGGGTACAGAATGGGAGACAGGGTGCGCTAGGGGGGTTTTGGAAAAGGCAACATTTGAGTGGAAAAATGGGGATGTTCTCACTTGGGGCCATGGTTCTAGGCCTGAGGGTGGGGCTTTGCCAGGGACCTCGCCCTTTTCTGCCTAGAATTTCTCTGCCTCCAGTCCCTATCAAAACTGTAGTTATAGAGAGCATATCAGTGGTTAATCTGAAGAGGATTGACTGGAAAAAAGTGCAACAGAACTTTTTGGTCTGATAGAAATGTTCTATATTTTGATTGTGGTGTTGTTACACAACTCACGCATCTATCAAATTCCATTAAATTATACCCTTAAATTGGTGAATTTTATTTTACATAAATTATACCTTAAAGCTGATTTTAAAAAATAAAAATGAAAGATGATACATGTTGGATTGGGAGAAATACAGGGTATCCTGGGACCACAATATATAGGGTCATCTCAAACCAAGGGGTTGAGGAACTTTTTCATGGAATGAAAATCTTTTATTTTTTTTGAGATGGAGTTTGACTCTTGTTACCCAGGCTGGAGTGCAATGGCGCAATCTCGGCTCACTGCAACCTCCGCCTCCTGGGTTCAAGCAATTCTCCTGTCTTAGCCTCCAGAGTAGCTGGGACTACAGGCATGTGCCACCATGCCCAGCTAATTTTTGTATTTTTAGTAGAGACAGGGTTTCACCATGTTGACCAGATGGTCTCGATTTCTTGACCTTGTGATCCACCCGCCTCGGCCTCCCAAAGTGCTGGGATTATAGGCGTGAGCCACGGGGAATGAAAATCTTAATCTTGACATGAGTAGCAATAGACCAAGTGCATAGGGATAGGTGGAAAGGAAGAGGGTTCTACAGAGTTAGCAGCATATACAAAAGCTTGGAGGCAAGAGAGAAGGTGCTGGTGAAGGAAGAGGAGAAAAAATGAACACAGTGATGTAGGCTGGGCAAAATAAAGGACTTTATGTTAAGATTGAACTGTTTCCTAATAGTAACTGGAAGGGTTTTAAGCCCTTCTCATTATGGAGTAATGTGATTTCTGATTTCTAAGAATGACTCTGGCCAAATGTGTCATTATGACACATTTCTAAGAATGACTATCTGGTGGAGAATGGGTTGTGTGAAAAGACTTTCCTGAGAAGGCATTAGATGACAGTGCCATAATTTAGGGGAGTTTCTGGGGATGGAAGGAAGTGGGTGGATTTAAATAATATTTAGGAAGTAGAATTTCCTGCAGGAGTTGAAGGGAAAGAAGAAAAAAAGTATGGCTTCTAAGTTTCTAACTTGGGTAACTGAGAATATCATGGTGCTATTCACTGAGATAAAGAATAAAGGAGCAAGAGAAAGTTTGTGGTTAAGGTGATGACTTTAGTTTTGTACATGTTGGTTCTGAGGTGCCTGAGAGACATTTGTAATATGTTTACAGTTAGTTGGATATATAGGTCGGTTGCTTAGAAGGCAAGTCTAGGCTGCAGAAACAAATTTATGTCACTGGCATGTAGGTAGAAATTGAAACCATGCAATTGGTGACTGAGGAGATGGATGAGTAGCGCAAAGAGAGAAGAGGCCTGCAACAGAACTAAAAATTGCCAATGTTTAAGGGTGAGGTAGGGGGAAAATTAGGAGAGCATTGTATTATGTATTATGAAATTAACTAGAATGAGAGGTCAGTAATATCAAATGGAATAGCTTTACAGAAGAACATGATAATTTTTTTTATTGCATTTTAGGTTTTGGGGTACATGTGAAACATGCAGGATTGTTGCATAGGTACACAGGTGGCAGTGTGATTTGCTGCCTTCCTCCCCATCACCTATATCTGGCATTTCTCCCCATGCTATCTCCCCCTAACTCCCCACCCCCCACTGTCCCTCCCCTATTTTCCCCCAACAGACCCCAGTGTGTAGTGCTCCCCTCCCTGTGTCCCTGTGTTCTCATTGTTCAACACCCGCCTATGAGTGAGAACATGCGGTGTTTGATTTTCTGCTCTTGTGTCAGTTTGCTGAGAATGATGGTTTCCAGGTTCATCCGTGTCCCTACAGAGGACACGAACTCATCATTTTTGATGGCTGCATAATATTCCATGGTGTATATGTGCCACATTTTCCCTGTCCAGTCTATCGTCGGTGGGCATTTGGGTTTGTTCCAGGTCTTTGCTATTGTAAACTGTGCTGCAATGAACATTCCTGTGCATGTGTCCTTATAGTAGAATGATTTATAATCCTTTGGATATATACCCAGTAATGGGATTGCTGAGTCAAATGGAATTTCTATTTCTAGGTCCTTGAGGAATCGCCACACTGTCTTCCACAATGGTTGAACTAATTTACACCCCCACCAATAGTGTAAAAGTGTTCCTATTTCTCCACATCCTCTCCAGCATCTGAGTTGTCTCCAGATTTTTTACTGATCGCCATTCTAACTGGCGTGAGATGGTATCTCAATGTAGTTTTGATTGCATTTCTCTAATGACCAGTGATGATGAGGATTTTTTCATATGTTTGTTGGCCTCTTGTATGTCTTCTTTTGTAAAGTGTCAGTTCATATCCTTTGCCCACTTTTGAATGGGCTTGTTAGTTTTTTTCTTGTAAATCTGTTTTAGTTCTTTGTAAATTCTGGATATCAGCCCTTTGTCAGATGGGTAAACTGCAAAATTTTTTTCCCATTCTGTTGGTTGCCAATTCACTCTAATGACGGTTTCTTTTGCCGTGCACGAGCTGTGGAGTTTGATTAGGTCCCATTTGTCTATTTTGGCTTTTGTTGTCAATGCTTTTGGTATTTTGGTGATGAAGTCCTTGCCTATGCCTATGTCCTGAATGGTTTTGCCTAGATTTTCTTCTAGAGTTTTTATGGTGTTAGGTCTTATGTTTAAGTCTTTAATCCATCTGGAGTTAATTTTAGTGTAAGGTGTCAGGAAGGGGTCCAGTTTCTGCTTTCTGCATGTGGCTAGCCAGTTTTCCCAACACCATTTATTAAACAGGGAATCCTTTCCCCATTGCTTGTTTTTGTCAGGTTTGTCAAAGATTGGATGGTTGTAGATATGTTGTGTTGCCTCCAAGGCCTCTGTTCTGTTCTATTGGTCTGTATCTCTGTTTTGGTACCAGTACCATGCTGTTTTGATTATTGTAGCCTTGTAGTATAGTTTGAAGTCTGGTAGTATGATGCCTCCTGCTTTGTTCTTTTTTCTTAGAATTGACTTGGCTATGCAGGCTCTTTTTTGGTTCCATATGAAGTTTAAGATGTTTTTTTCCAGTTCTGTGAAGAAGGTCATTGGTAGCTTGATGGGGATAGCGTTCAATCTGCAAATTACTTCAGGCAGTAAGGCCATTTTCACGATATTGACTCTTCCTAACCATGAACGTGGAATGTTTCTCCATCTGTTTGTGTCCTCTCTTATTTCGTTGAGCAGTGGTTTGTAGTTCTCCTTGAAGAGGTCCTTTACGTTCCTTGTTAGTTGTATTCCTAGGTATTTTATTCTCTTTGTAGCAATTGTGAACGGCAGTTTGTTCTTGATTTGGCTCTCTTTAAGTCTGTTATTGTTGTATAGGAATGCTTGTGATTTTTGCAGATTGATTTTGTATCCTGAGACTTTGCTGAAGTTGCTTATCAGTTTCAGGAGACTTTGGGGTGAGACGATGGGGTCTTCTAGATATACAATCATGTTGTCTGCAAATAGAGACAATTTGACTTCCTCCTTTCCTATTTGAATACCCTTTCTTTCTTTTTCTTGCCTGATTGCTCTGGCTAGAACTTCCAGTACTATATTGAATAGGAGTGGTGAGAGAGGGCATTCTTCTCTAGTGCTAGATTTCAAAGGGAATGCTTCTAGTTTTTGCCCATTCAGTATGATATTGGCTGTTGGTTTGTCATAAATAGCTTTTATTATTTTGAGATACGTTCCATCAATACCTAGTTTATTGAGGGTTTTTAGCATAAAGGGCTGTTGAATTTTGTCAAAGGCCTTCTCTGCATCAATTGAGATAATCATGTGGTTTTGTCTTTGGTTCCGTTTATGCAGTGAATTACGTTTATAGACTTGCGTATGTTGAACCAGCCTTGCATCCCCAGGATGAATCCTACTTGATCATGGTGGATAACCTTTTTGATGTGCTGTTGCAATCGGCTTGCCAGTATTTTATTGAAGATTTTGCATCTATAGAACATGGTAATTTTTAAGGTTCTTGATTAACATGTATTGTAGAATTTTGGGAGATGCTTTTACAGTAAAAGATAAATCACTTTAAAAGGAAAAGAAAGTGGTTTCATGGCTTGTGGAAAAGGCAGTGCATTTCGTATGTAGATGGTAGATCTCACAGTTTTCTATTGTTTTGTTGTTCTTCCTTTGTACTTTCCTCCTCCATTAGAAACTTTTAAAGCGCCAAACATTAAAAAGCTTCTAAAAATCTATTCATATACATTCTGTGTGGAGAAGCTTGCACCAGATATTCCCTTATTTACACACCTATGATCAAGAACATGCGTTTTGCAATGCTTGCTTAATAATTATTGTTCATCTTAATTCCCCCTTTCCCTTTGGTCTCTTTCATTCCCTGAATGGGTGTGACTAAGTTTAAAGAGATCAATTGAAAAGGTTTTTGATCCCCCTACTTTAGGCAAGAAATGTTTGTCAAGCAGGTAAGGGGATCAGTCACTGATGGGTAGGAAAGTTGTTTTTAACTGACTGAAGTCCCAGTTGTTTTCAAAGTGATCTTACTACCAACATCAGCTTTAGTGGTCCATGATAGTATGCCAGAACAAATGTCTTCACTTCTCCAGATGCCATCTTTCACTTTCTTTTTTACTATTACCTTTTCCTAATTGCTTTTGCCTGAAAAGAGGAAGATGTAGAAAACTTTTGAAGAGTTAGAATTTTACATTAGAATTATCATTAAACATGTAATAGTAGAACATTTTTAAGGGGCCCATTGAAGATCATGGTTACATAAACTCAGAATAGCCTAGGAAATGGCTGTAGGACCTTTACTAAATCATAGTTCCAATCAATGGCAATTTATGTTTTCATTACTGTGGTTCAGGTGAGAGAGAAGAAGGAACTTGGTGCTATCTGTGCCAGTTACCAGTAGTCTCTCTCAGCTCCAAATTTACCTGTTAATACCTGCTCTGGAATAATGGATTGGACTCTTTAGGCATTTCTCTGTCACAGTGAGAATGATGTTGAGCTTTGTCAGCAGAGGTTGATGGAGGGATATTGTAGGAAGACACAGTCTTCTCTTCCTAGTTCCTGTATACAACATTTTACTTTTCCTTGGTGTTGTGGCAGGGTCCATTAGTGGTGTGCGTGTGGCAGTCATTTACTGGCAGTCAACTCCAGATGTGCCCCAGAGCATGCAGTCTCTTGGTGACCTCACAGACCTGGCCTGGACCCGATGACTGCCTTACTGTGACTCTCCCAATGTGGGCACTGGTGTGTTCCAGGCTTTGTACTAGCAGTGGCATCCTTATTTCTTCTGTGTGTTTGCCTACCTGCCTTGGCTCACTCTTCAGAAGGTTGTTTCCATAACTGTCCCACCCTGGATACCATGTGTTCCACACCTTGCACACCAGCAGCAGTGATTCTGTGTGTCCACCCACCATCCTCGGCTTGCCTGCTCCCTAGGAGGTTATCTCCTGCTGTCTGGTGACTAATGACCAACACTGACCTGGGCAACCCAGGAAATGTCTTCACTATCCAGTGGTCTGTAAACCTACCTTCTCCAATAAGGTCTTTACTCCAGCCTAGGGGAGGCAGCCCTCCTTCCAAGTTTCTTCTTCTTTTTGTATTCTCCGTCAAACATGGTGTTCTTTTTTTAGTTTTCTTACATCTTTATAGTTACTCCCCTATTATACTTAAATAATTTTTTATACTAAGTGTTTCCTACTGAAAATGGTGGCGGCTTCTGTATTCTGACTATACCTAAACTGATACACCATCTTTTCCTGAATCTATTATACATACCTTTGTCCGATTAGTCTGATGAAGACTCTGATTTAAAACGCCAATCAAAAAACCCAACCAAAACAAAAAAACAACAATATTTCTTGAATGATTCTGCATTGCCTGGAATTTAAGACCCTCCATGATCTGGCCCCTATCTGCCTTTCCAATCTTATTTCCTACTCTTCCTAAAGTAACGCAAGCAGCACTGTGAGTACAGAAACAATGACAAGTATTGTCAAGCATTCATCTAACACAATCCCACAAAAGAGATTAAGGCCATACCTTTCTTTAGAACTCAGAATTGTATTTTGTTTTTATATTTTATGCTTTTACTTTGTTTCAGGATGGGTGAAATAAGATGTTAAAAGTCTCTTTGCCTGACAAATTCTCCTCATTGCCATCATAAACAAAACAGAATGACTGTGAAATTTTGAAATAGGAAAGAACATTTGTCTTTCATCATCTCGTCCTGAGGGCATCTGTCTACTTGAGTAGACAGATAATTTCATTCATACGTGTAAATTCATTAAAGTAGTACTCTTCTCCATTGGTATTGGTTTTACATATACTAAACTATGCAAAAGTGCTTTGTAATAGAAATAAATGAATTATTTTCGGAACACAAATTATTTCCAGAGAAGGAAAAGCTCCCAAGCTGGTGAGGAATTCAACCAATTCCCAACTCAAATTTCTTGGAAGAGATATTCTCATTCTGTGAGAATTTGTTAAAGAGCTGAGAGCCTTGAGTCTGCAATGCAAGATGAGGGACCCAACTGCTTCTGTAGAAGGAGGCAGATTTACCCAGTTGCTTATGGATTGGACTCATCCTTGTTGAGCATCAGGCCAGCTTGTGAATGTTTTCATCAACAGGTGGTTCTTCTGAATTCCTCATTATCTTGGATATATAATGCTGGGGGAAAAAGCTAGTTCAAGCAGAACTTGAAACTTGAATATAAAAGGCATTTTAAAATGTATTTTAAAAACTTCCTTAGGGAGGAAATATAGGGTTTCTTCTTTTGTAGCCCGAAGAGGAAGATGAATTCAACAGGGGGTGAAAATGAGGAGAAGTAGCCAGTCCAGTCTTGCTAGGACAAAACCTTTATTATCTAACATTTCTATAGCTCTTTGTATTTTCCAAAGACCTTTACAAATGTGTTTTCCCCCCATGTAACAAGCCTCTGATCAAAGCAGGTTAGTATTCATCTTTACATTTTCTAGACAAGAGAAAAGAGTTCCAGAGAAGTGAAGTCACTTTTGCAGGTCCCAGGATGTATAAAAAGTAAAATGAAGTTTTGAGCCTTTGACATAGAGTTCTTGGTGTAATTACTCTGCAACGTGTTATATCCTGTCTTGACTAAATTTTAAAAAATTGGTTAAAAGAGTTCTTAATCTGAGAAGCCAACTCTAGAATTCTAAATAGAGGATACTCAGTGCGGAGGCTTGAGGTTTTATTGGAACAGATTTCTTTGGGGCACCAGGCTTAGAGGGCTGTGGTAAAGAGCTGATGTGGTTCAGAAACTTCAGAAAAGGAAGTCCCAGACTTCAGAGGGGGTGTTCTTTCATTCCTTGGGGATTATGGTTGTATCTCTTTATAGAGGAAATCTGAGAGTAATGCTTGTAGGACTGGTAGCCAAGGAAGTAGTTCAGCTCTGCTGTTGATATTTGTGTCCAGTTCTCAAGTGCTCAGTCAGTTCTTCGTGTTTGAATTTTTTCTTTTCCTGGAGGAGAACCTGGCCAGTCTCCAATTTCTGAGACTGTAATTTAGGTTATATATTTCTCTGCAACGTGAATCTATTTCGAACTTGATGTAAGATTGCTCACTAGTGCATTGCCAAATACCCGATAGGCTCCTCAGTAAATATTAATGTTAATGATGAAAATGACCTTTTAAATATTTGTGTTTGAAATAGGTACTCTACCAACACTGCAATAGGGAAAACTTTCAGAGTAGTTACATTTTGTATTTATATCCAGTGATTTATTCCTTAGACCTCAAATTTTGTTAGAGACATGATTATAGTATATATATTTTTTCAGCCTTAAGGTTATTGGCAATTAATAGTACTATTTAATATAGAGGAGTGTAAAAAGAGAAGGGGAGTGATTTGCAAAAAGTCTCACTGCAGATTGAAGAAAAGTAAGTTATGAAAGTTTAGATCTATGGTTCTAAATTTCACTAAAATGAGTCTAGCTCTGGGAGCTAAACTAAGGGTCAATGTGGAACTATCCTTCTGATTAAAATTAATTTTGAAAAGTGAATTTTTCTTTGACTCTCCCTGTGAGGTCTGGCAGCTAGAGACTGTTTTTTCCCTATTAAATATAACCTGAGATTGTTTAGTTTTGATGATTCAAATGGTAATATTATCTATTTATATTACTACTATTATTTTGGTGACATCAGCCTAATAAATATAGAAATTGATCTTTGTTTGTTTGTTTTAGAGAGGGGACCTCGCTATGTTGCCCAGGCTAGTGTCAAACTCCTGGCCTCAAGCGATTCTCCCACCTCAGCCTCCCAAAGTGCTGGGATTATAGGCACAAGCCACCACATCCAGCCAATATTTTATTTTTGAATATACAGATTCATAAGTTTTAAAAGCACAGCCGTGGAAGTTACAATAATTAGTACTTCTCTTAATCAAAGCGTAAAATTGCTTTAGTCATTATTTTAGAAATAAATTCAGTAGATATTTTAGAAATGAAGTACCTACTTTTATAACTTTGTGTATGAATAAAATGAGTAGTCTATGTATTAACATTAATAAAAATAAATGCAATATTTTAGCCTTTTTCTTGTTAAAATTGTCACGTAAAACATTTCCTAGTATTATTTTTATCATTTGTTATAAACAGCATTTCTGAAAAGGTGAACTGTTATTCACCTGCATCAGGGTCACCTGAGATATTTATTAAAATGTACAGGTTAGTTTCCCACCCCACCTCTACTGAACAAGACTCTTAACACCAGACCCTAGACATCTGTATTTTAAATAAGCTTTTTAGGTTACATGTACACACTGTAAGTAATTCAGAATTGCTTCATGGTGGGAGGCTGGGGAAGCAGAGACAGATGAAAGGGAGATAAGCAAGGGAAGTCATGATATGCTGAGGTGTTGGGATTTTATCCTGGAGGTAGTGAGGATTTAAGATAGGCAGTAACATAAATTAACTGGATTTACTTTGAGTTACATTTACTTTTTACTTAACAAAGTTTTAGAGACAAGGTCTTGCTACATTGCCCAGGCTGTAATACAGTGGCTATACATGGCTCAACAATTGTGCACGATAGGCTTGAATTCCTGGGCTCAAGTGATCCTTCCACCTCAGCCTCCCAAGTCGTTGGACTTACAGGTGAACATCACTGAGCTTGGCTCTTCAGTTACTTTTATAAATTACTTATTTGGAGACTGTTCATCCCACTATCAAGAAAGGTAGGTTAAGCTAACTGCACATATGATTGCGTTCTTACTCTTAAGATTATTTTGAAGGGTATCAGATATGCCTAATTTATTCATCACTATCCTGGCCTTAGCAGTTCCAATTTGTTTTGCATGTGAATGATAATCCATATAAACAACCATTATTTCCTACTGTGATCCATATAAAAATTAAAGTGTGGAAAAAGAAACTCAGGAACAAATTGGTAATATTATTAAGATACATGCACAATTATAAAGCCATGAGTAACCATAAATGCTGTAATTGTGCTAATGAAATGGAAAACATTCCTGATGCAGGTTGTCAGGGGCAGGTTGGAGCTTTACTCTGTGCACCAGGGATCCAGCCTTTTCCAATGAATCATTCTTTCTTTTTTTTGAGACAGAATTTCACTCTTGTTGCCCAGGCTGGAGTGCAACAGCGTGATCTCGTCTCACCACAACCTCTGCCTCCTGGGTTCAAGTGATTCCCCTGCCTAAGCCTCCCAAGTAGCTGAGACTACTGGCATGTGCCATCACACCAGCTAATTTTGTATTTTTAGTAGAAATAGTATTGCTCCATGTTGGTCAGGCTGGTCTCGAACTCCCGACCTCAGGTGATCCACCTGTTTCGGCCTCCCAGATTCAATGAATCATTCTGCCATCTTCTAAAATCTTGAAATGTAGCCGGCATCCAGCCTTCAGACACAATGGGGAGAAGTTACATATGCTCTTAACCACCTCACTGGATGTGACACACGTCACCTCCTCCTCCACATTCTGCTGGTGACAGCCAGTCACATGATCTCACCAAATTGCAAGGCATCTGGGAGCTGTGATACTTTTTAAAGAAAGAACAGAGCCAGTCTCTGTCACAGTAGACTGTTCTTCAGGTTTGCTCATATCAAAGATACATGTTAGGGAGTAGGAACTGCTAAAAAAAAATAAGCTAACATACTATAGATATTTCCTAATTTATTTGTTCTTACACTCAGGCAGTGGATAGCTGTCTTTGCTAAGAGGCTCAGGGTAGTCTTTACCAAGCTTTCTGGACTGCACTCCAAAAGGAAATATATTCATACAGTGACTCAATACCATACATACACACAAACACAAAAATTTCTTACCTGTTGTTGAGGAAACAATAATTACTCTCACTATATGTGGTGTATCTTGGTATCGATATGGACAGGAGACAGGGAAATACTGGGTAGAAGAGGGCAGTTCCCTGGCAAAGGCCCCACCCTCAAGCCTGAAAACCTGTGACCCTAAGTGAGAACAGGCATTTTGTTTTTACGCCCAAAAGTTGCCTTTTGGCCTGCCATGTCTCCTATCCTGTACCCATTTAAACCCCAAACCTCAGGCTCTGTGAGCAGACAAGCAGATGAGGAGACAAACAGAAGAGCAGAAGAATCACAGAATGGCATGGCAGAGGAGAGAAGAGAAAGAGTGTTTTGAACATTGATAGGAGATTGGCCCCTGAAGGGCCAAACTCCAGGGGAAGATTTTTTCACTCCATCCCCGCTTTCAGCTCCCTATCCATCCCACTGACAGCCACCTCCCCTACTCAGTAAAACCCCTGCATTCACTATTCTCATATCCATGTGGGACCTGATTCTTGGATGCTGAACAAGGACCTGCGTACCAAGAGGGCACTATGCTGTTTAACACTTAAGCCTTCTGCAGATGGCAAGACTAAAGGAGTGCACACCCACATGGGTTTCAGGAGTCTCAGGCTCCTATCCTGATGCTGTTGTGGGGCCAGAGCTCAGGTGTAGGAGCTTGTGCTCCTGCACCTGTCCGTCTGCACACTCCTTTCCTGTAAGGGGTTTGAGTGCTGAACAGATGAGCCACACCCTTGTTGCATGTCCTGTGAGGAGGGGGGTCAGGGAATTCTCCCATTTCAGTATTTTCTCTACTGTTTTCTATATTGTTCTATATGATAGTATTGCCTGTGTCAACACTGATACCATCTGTAGTTTTGGGAGGCTCAATTCCATTTCGAACAGAGCCTCTGCTTCTGAGGTGAGATGCTCAGAGGAGTTTGAGTCTGGATTTCCTGACATGTAGATGATTGTCATTGCAGTCCTTTAGGTACCCCAAAACTGGCCATTATCAGCCACCTCTGTGTGCTTTTCCTTCTCTCCTACAGCTAGGGTTGTCAGATTTTGCAAATAAAAATATATCCAGTTAAATTTCAATTTCAGGCACAAATGCATATTTTTTTGGTATAACTGTGTCTCATGCAATTATTTGGGACATTCTTATACTAAAAAAATTATTTGTTGAAATTCAACTTTAACTGGATGTCCTGAATTTTATCTGGCTAATCCTACCTACAGTGAATGAGGCAATACAGAGGGGAGTTTTGTTTTTTGTTTTTTATTTTTTTAGCTGCTATTTATTTCTCTTGGTTGCTGTTAAAAAGGAAATCAGACTAGCTTCAGATGTTGGCTTCAGGGGAGAGGCTGTGCGTTGGGGCCTATTTTGTAGTCGGGGGCGGGGAGAGGATATAAATTGTACTCAAGTCACTGGGAGGTAGCAGAGAAACAGGTAGTTGGGAGTGCGGTGGTATTGGCCTGAAGAAGAGAAGGAAGGCAGGGAAGTGAGTATATACAAGGAGTGCTCCCGTAGTCTTGCAGTGGCAAGAGGTTCTGGCACACCAAGCCTATTATCTTCTTACCCATACCTCTGGGAATTCCACTCTTCTTCCTCAGTGTCTCTTATTTTCACCTGAATTCTGTTGGAAGCTCTCTCTTAGGTGACAAACCATCACTGGGAATGTGGAGCATTGGTAAGGATAGGGAATCTCTTATATAGTAAGAAGGTGCTTTGGTGGAGGGATGTATTGTTTGAATACTTTAATAGTAATTATAAATGACTTTCTCATAGGAAAGTGGTCTTAAGTGGTGTTATGTTCTGTAGAAAAGATTCTGCAAGAAATCCCTTGGGAGCTTAATAAAATGCAGTTTCCTAGGCTTCCTGTAAAGGTTTGGATTTTGTAGGTCTAGGATGAAGCCCTGAATCCATTTATTTTTTTATAGGCTTCCAGAACCACAGTTTGAAAAATACTGCACAAAGTATAGCATGGCATATAGTATAGTACATTTTAATCTAGTATAGTTTAGTATTGCATAAGATTACATCATATTAGAAAATTACAATACTGTATGCATACTGTACATTTAATTAGCCTTTATAAGTTTGCTGGAAAGGGTGTTTTATTTTTACTTATTTTTAAATGAATGCTTTCAAAATTTCAAGCTACATATTTACCAAAGGACTTTTAGAGTCCCTCCTCAAATTAGAGATGTGGCTAATACAAGTGCCATCTAGTGGCCAATAGAGTTTTTGCTTAAAAAATCATTACAATGCCTGGTTGGGCACATTGGCTTACTTCTCTGTAATCCCAGCATTTTGGGAGTCTGAGGCGGGCAGATCACTTGAGGTCAGGAGTTCAAGACCAGCCTGGGCAACATGGTGAAACCATGTCTCTACTAAAAATACAAAAAATTAGCTGGGTATGGTGGCAGGTGCCTGTAATCCCAGTTATTCGGGAGGCTGAGGCAGGAGAATTGCTTGAACCCAGGAGACGGAGGTTGCAGTGAACTGAGATCACGTCATTATATTCTAGCCGGGCAACAAGAGCGAACCTCCATATAAAAAGAATAAAATCTTTAAAATGCTAGAGAATTTTATTTTTTTCCATCTTACCAGCTTTAGGTACTAGCTCTAGGACATGAATGTTTTATACTTTATTATAAATTCTGAAAATAATGGTACTAGTTATGTTGAAGTTACTAAAGCACAGGTAGTTCTGATTTTTCCATCTTTGGAGGAGGTAGTAGGGATAGGAGGGCTTGGACCACAAAGTTGCTTTGCTACATAGAAAGTATTCCCTGCTATCACTTATCAAGAGGTTGTGGAGTATCTGACATTCATTCATTCATTCATTTATTCATTTTTCGGCAGTTTATTTCAAAATAGAGTCAATATTTATTTATTGCCAACTAGGTTTAAGACACTGAACTTAAGATTAATCAGACTGGATGTTCTGTCCTTTCATGGGCTTATTGTTTAAAAGGGAACATATGCATCCATGCCTTTAATGTAACTGGTTTTGTGAGATTTATTAAGGTGACTCAGCCATGGTCCTAATCTTAAGGAAGTTATAGCTTATTAGAAGAAATAGGAAACTCCCAGAACTGCTCTAGATATGGTCCTGGGGAGATAAGATGTGTGCTCACAAAACTAGGAGTAATGGAAGATAGTGGCTGAATCGGATGGCTCCATCTGTAAGTGCTACAAGGCAGAAGCTGCCTCTCTCAGCTCAACACACTCTGCCTTCCCCACGTAGCTCTGCATATTCTGGAATCAATAGATAATGTTTTGTGTAGAAGGCACGAATTAGCTGCTTTTCATATCACTGGTTATCAAATGCTACATAGCAGCTTAATGAAAACCAAGCAGGCCCTGTCATTGTTTGACAGGGCCTGCTTGGTTGACATTGATTGACATTCCAATCAACTAATTTGTCTTTTAACCTTTGTATTTTTAGCTAGCTTATGCAGCTAATAAATTCAAATAAAAAATTCTAGTGGCTATTACTTGGTTAATTTTAATGATAAAAAAATGATACCAGAAGTTGAATAACAAAGAAAAGCTTGCATTTGAATTTAGCTGCAGCAAATTAATAATCTCCCAAGTCCCTTGCCTTTACAGCAGCTTTAAATTTTGTAAAGTTTTCCATCTCTGCGTATTCCCCCATTCACCCGCGCCATTTTCCTTCTTCAGGGTCATGAATGATTCATTTTATTGACCTAATATCAAACTGATATTTTTCCTGTAAATCCTTTCAAACATTCAGACACAGATTTCATTTTAATAATTTGAATTTGAGGGTTTTTTCCCCCAGTGCTTGGTGGATTATTATTCTGAGTACTGAGATGTAATAGGGAACTCAAAACATGATTTATAAAGCAAGTAAGATATGTCACATTTGTGTTACTTACTAAAGTCTGGAAGGGGAAAATTGATCTTACTTTTTTTTTCCTTCACAAAATTCCCTAAACCACTATTCAATTAAACTCTCTAACACAACACCCCAGATTGTATGTATTGATAATGTAGATCTATACGATATAATGCTATCTTTAAAAACAGATGTAAGAAAACACTTTCAGTGATTTATGGTATAATAAATTTTGGAGATATGTATACACACACACACACACACACACACACACACTGCCTAGAGATGTCATTTTGACTAACACAGGACAGGCACTGTGGCTCACGTCTGTAATCCCCGCACTTTGGGAGGCTGAGATATGAGATAGGTGGATTGCTTGAGGCCAGGAGTTCGAGACCAGCCTGGCCAACATGGTGAAACCCCATCTCCGTAAAAAATGCAAAAATTAGCTGGGTGCGGTGGTGTGTGCCTATAGTCCCAGGTATTCAGGAAGCTGAGGTGGGAGAATCGCTTCAGCCTAGGAGATCGAGGCTGCTGTGAGCCAAGATCACGCCACTGCTCTCCAGCCCAGGTGACAGAGACCCTGTCTCGAAAAACAAAAATAAAAATCTTTGACTAATATGAAAGACCGTGTAGTCCCAGCTGCTTGGGAGGCTGAGGTGGGAGTATTGCTTGAGCCCTGGAGTTCAAGTCTGTGGTGAGCTGTGATCATGCCACTGCACTCCAGCCTGGGTGACAGAGACCCTATCTGAAAAAACCAAAAAGCAGAAAACAAAAAGCTTTGACTAACATGAAAGTTAGGTTTGGTTACTATGTACTCTTATAGGGAGGTGAGTTATAGTGATTAATGTAAGTGGGACTTAAGCAAATCATGGCTCTAAAGTAATTTTTGTGAGTCTACAGTTTTGTAAAAAGAGAGAAAACATCTTTGAGCTACAAGCCATTATTTCTGAGATATTACTGAGAGTGGACAACAGCAACTCTTTTTTTCTGGGCAAAGGAAACTGCTCACAGATGTTCCTGCTGGACACAGCGTTGGTCACAGCTTAATATTAAAAGTAAGATTACTTTTGTGATTTTACTGATGAGATACAAATACATATTTAAGTGCTTGTTGTTAATGATTACAGAGAGAACAACCTGACATAAACTAGCAAGCCCATAGATGAAGTTTAGACACACCTCCTTTAATAAAGGTATTTTATTCATTCATTCCTTCAACAAATATTTGTTAAACACCCAGTATGTATAAAGTAGTTTCAAATGCTAGGGTTTCAACAGTGGACAAAATAGGCTATAATCCTGGCCCATAGGCCAAAACTTATGTTCTAGTAGATGAATATAGGCAAAAAACAAAAAAATGAGTAAAGCATACAATATGCTTTACTGTGTGGCGATAAGTGCTATGGCAAAAAATAAGGCAGGGAAAGGGTGGTGAATGAAGCAATTCAAATATAAATAAAAGGGTCAGAGGAGGCCTCATTGAGAAGGTGATATTTGAACAAAGACAAAGGAAACAAAGGAGTGAGCCATAAAAATATATCCAGGGGAAGAGTGTTCCAGGTAGAAGAAATGGCAGATGCAAAGGCCCAGATGTAGGAGAGGACTTAACGTTTTAACTGAACAACAAAGGGGTCAATAGGGAAGGAGCAATAACAGGGGAAAAAACAGAAGATGAGATCAGAGGTGTAATGAGATCAGAGTGTCAGGTCATACAGGTTGTTGTAAAGACTTTGGCATTTACTATGAGAGGGAAGGAGCCACTGGAAAGTTGTAAGCATCTGATTAACGTTTTAAAATACTGTCTTTGGCTCTTACATTGAAATAGAAACTAAGGTTATCAGCTAAGAGTGAGGATAAAGGAGAAGGTACTAGAAGACTGAGGAGAGATTATGATGCAATTACCTAGTAGAGTGGGACAATGATTTGAATAGAAAATAGACTATGATTATGAGATAGCATAGTGGGCCCACTGGGGTTTAGTGGTCGTGAATTTAAAGTGAACTCAATCAGCCACATAGAGCAGGCAGAGTAGCATTTAATGAGGGTTGAAGTTTTGCCATCACCCTCAATTCCCTTGCTCTGAGTTTTACTAAGAGAAGAGAGAGTGGAGCAAGGGAATTGAGGGTCATGCAGGAGAATGCTGTAGTGATTGACTCTGGAATTTAGGTTGGGCAAGGAAAGAAGTCACAGGGTGCAAGTGTCAGTGAAAAGGTGGTGGGACCAATGCATTGAAGGAGTCATGTTGTAGGATTGCTGGGCATTGGATGGAGTGAGGTGGTCAGAGAATGATTTTGAAATTGAGGTCATGATATAAATACTGGTTTCCTTTAGGCAATGGTGAGGAAGCTTTCTTTTTCAAATGAAGTATGAAAATGACAAAGAAAAATGTTGATTATAATTGAATCCTTTTGTATTATGTTATTTCTTGTAGACTTTTCCACCTAAGTATTTGAGACTATAAAACACTAGCAGAAGATTATTTACAATGGCTGATTTAAAAATTTGGTTACTTGGTTCACAGATTTCATTAAGAAAAAAATTATAACCATCAAAATCCATCTTTCAACATTATTTGCTATATCTTCTCTAAAAAACCCCATCACGACTAAAAATCAAAGAAACAAAAAAACCCCTCAAAACTAAATAAGACCAAGCAAGATTAAGGACAAAAATCTTCCACATTCAGGTGGAAATATTTGAGGAACAAATGAAAATCATGTTAACAGTTTCCTATTGTAACAGGCGCTGGCTGTCATAGGGAAACACTTATGAATGATAGCAGGATAATGGTTATAGTGAAACCAAAACACAGATTACCCAGTGAGTACATGCCGTTGGAACATTTATTTAATTTACAAAATTATGCTCTTTCTCTGTTGCCTTTAAAGAAATACTATTAGACTCTAAGCAGGTAAAACTTGAAAGAAGTGTAAAATAAATTATTTAATGCTTTTTCTTGAATACAGAACAAAATTCCAACATTTGGAGTTTCATAAAATACACATGGTAGTTAGGGTGCTTGAGTAAAAATTGCATCAAAATATGTAAGGATCCCTAAAGTTAAGTTGGAATGAGGACTTGAAAACAACTGTTTTGTTATTGTTTCCATAAGCCTTTCTAGGTATAGATACTGTAAAAATATTGACAATTCAAGTTCTGCAGGTGGTTAAATATCAAGGATAATTAGCTATGCAATTATTTTTAAGAAAGAGATTAAAAGTGACTTACAAACTTTTATTAGGGCAAGCCCACAACAAATACAGATTTAATCGTTCTATAGTTTCCCAAGTTCAAACACTTTTGAAAAAGTTTTGTGAGGAAAATGATGGATAGCTGGTAGGACTAACAGCTCCCACTTGGATGGACAGAGCAGTGTGTGGAGACTCACATTGTGAAATTTTGCTCCAAGAACTACAGCAGGAAAATACCAGAAGAGTTGAGAGAATCCACAGACCCTTTGAAGGAAGTGGATTGCTGCTGCAGGCTCTGTGAGACATCTGAAAAACTTTGAATGCCCAAAATGTGAAAGTGTGAAAGGGGGATCGTCTGCCGCTGAACGCACATCCTCACTGCGGAACCTGAAGGTACAGATCATGAGAGAAGGATTTGACCTTACCTGGAGCTGAGATAAACAGAGAGAGCTGAGTGAAATACAGACGTAGAGGAAGCAATGGGAAGAGCGTGTGGGCACTCTTGGTTCCGAGGGAAACCATTTCTGACTGTCTCACAGGGGTCCTTGGGAAGGGCTACCAGTGAGTGGAACTGGGGAAAGACCACAGGGAAAAGGAAACCTCCAGCTGAACTTTGTAACAATTTCAATCAAATACACAGTTTCCTGGACAGAATCTGGGTGAGAGGATGAACTGGGAGTGCAGAAACAGCACAGAAGTTGTGGCAGGCAGGGAGGTGTGAAACTTGAAAGCCCTGCTTGCTTTCCCAGTGGGAAGACCTGGAACCTGGGTTAAGTCCTCAGCCCTGCTTTCCCACTGCCTAGAAATAAACTCGGTGCTGTTGGGTGAGCACGGTGAAAATGAAACTGGCCTTTTGGGCTGTGTGGGAGCTGGGTGAGAGCTAGGGGGGCCTGTAACTGCTGGCTTTCCTCCACTTCCCTGGCAACCTGCATGATGCAGCAGAGGCAGCCATAATACCCCCATATATTCAGGCCAGTATAAGTCCATTGGCCTGAATACGACACCCCCATTCCCCACAGCAGCCTCGGCAAGCCCTGCCTGAGGGGAGTCTGAGCTCACACATGCTTTACCCTGCCCTAAACTTATGGTCTTTCTCTACCCACCCTGGTAGCTGAAGACAAAGGACATAATCTCTTGGGAGCTGTATGCCCCCACCAACTACCTGAGAAACTTTTCCAGGTGACCCCAGGGCAAGCTTGTATCTCTCTATACTACCACAGCTGATGCTTTCTTAAAAGCACCACCTCCTGGCTGGAGGCCAACCAACCCAAAACTAGCGCAGTAAACAAAACTGCAACCAGGTACCCTTATAGAGTCTACTTTACTTACCTGCTATCCCCACTGAGCAGGTGCTGGTATTCAGGGCTGAGAGACCTGAAGATGGATCACATCATAAAACTCTTTGCAGACACTCCCCATTACCAGCCTGGAGCGTGGTATCTCTACTGGGCAGCTAGATCCAGAAGAGAAGTAATAGCCTCTGCAGTTTGGCTCTCAAAAAAGACCATCGCTGAGCACCCACATCCAGGGAATACCCTATGGTACAAAAGAATCTGAAAAACAGCCCTGGAGCCCTGGATCTTCTCTCTGCTGTGGTCTACCCAAATGAGAAGGAACCAGAAAAATAATTTTGGTAATATGACTAAACAAGGTTCTTTAACACCCCCAGAAGATCACACTAGCTCACCAGCAATAGATCCAAATCAAAAAGAAATCTCTGAAAAAGAGATTTCTTGTCAGAAATTCTTTTTCTTGTCAGAAAAAGAATTCAGAAGGTTATTTATTAAGCTACTGAAGGAGGCACTAGAGAAAGGTAAATATCAACTCAAAAAATGTAAAAAATGTTATAGGATATGGACGGAAAATTTTCCAGGAAAATAGATAGAATAATAAAAACCAATCACAACTTCTGGAAATGAAGGACAGTTCAAAAAAACTTAGAGAAATGGAAAATACACTGAAAAGTCTCAGCAACAAAATAGAACAAGTAGAATAAACAACTTCAGAGCTCAAAAACAAGGCTTTTGAATTAACCCCATCCATCAAAGACACAGAAAAAAGAATTAAAAAAATGAACAAAGCCTCCAAGAAGTTTGGGATTATGTTAAATGACAAAATCTAAGAATAATTGGTGATCCTGAGGAAGAAGAGAAATGTAAAAGCTTGGAAAACATATTTGAGGGAATAATTGAGGAAAACTTCCCCAGTCTTGCTAAAGATCTAGACATCCAAACACAAGAAGCTGAAAGAACACCTGGGAAATCCATTGCAAAAAGATAATCACTTAGGCACATAATCATCAGGTTATCTAAAGTCAAGATGAAGGAAAGATCTGAAGAGATGTAAGGCAAAAGCATCAGTAACCTATAAAGGAAAACCTATCAGATTAACAGCAGATTTCTCAGCTGAAACCCTACAAGCTAGCAGGGAGATTGGGGTCCTATCTTTAGCCTCCTAAACAAAATAATTTTTAGCCAAGAATTTTGTACCCAGTGAAACTAAGATTCATAAATGAAGGAAAGGTACAGTCTTTTCCAGACAAACAAATGCTGAGAGAATTTTACCTACCAAGCCAGCACTACAAGAATGGCCAAAAGCAGCTCTAAATCTTGAAACAAAATCTCAAAATACACCAAAATAGAACATCCTTAAAGCATAAATCTTTTTTTTATTGCATTTTAGGTTTTGGGGTACATGTGAAGAACATGCAAGATTGTTACATAGGTACACACATGGCAGTGTGATTTGCTGCCTTCCTCCCCTTCACCTATATCTGGCATTTCTCCCCATGTTATCTCTTCCCACCTCCCCACCCCCCCATCCCTCCCCCATTTCCCCCCAACTGACCCCAGTGTGTAGTGCTCCCCTCCCTGTGTCCCTGTGTTCTCATTGTTCAACACCCGCCTATGAGTGAGAACATGCGGTGTTTGATTTTCTGTTCTTGTGTCAATTTGCTGAGAATGATGGTTTCCAGGTTCATCCATGTCCCTACAAAGGACACGAACTCATCATTTTTGATGGCTGCATAATATTCCATGGTGTATATGTACCACATTTTCCCTGTCCAGTCTATCATCGATGGACATTTGGGTTGGTTCCAGGTCTTTGCTATTGTAAACAGTGCTGCAATGAACATTCGTGTACATGTGTCCTTACAGGAGAACGATTTATAGTCCTTTGGATATATGCCCAGTAATGGGATTGCTGGATCAAATGGAATTTCTATTTCTAGGTCCTTAAGGAATCGCCACACTGTCTTCTACAATGGCTGTAAAGCATAAATCTTATAGGACCTGTAAACCATTCACATACACACACACACACATGCACGCCAAGGTATTCAGGCAACAAATAGCATGATGAATAGAATAGTACCTCACATCTAAATACTAACGTTGAATGTAAATGACCTAAATACTCTACCTAAAATATACAGAATGGCAGAATGAGTAAGAATTAACCAATCAAACATTAGCTGCCGTCAAGAGACTCACCTAACATGTAAGGACTCACATAAACCTAAGGAAAGGGGTGGAAAAAGATATTTCATGCAAATGAACACCAAAAGTGAGCAAGAGTAGCTATTCTTAGACAAAAGAAACTTTAAAGCAACAGCAGTTAAAAATGACAAAGTGGAACATTATATAATAATAAAAGGGCTTGTCCAACAGGAAAACATCACAATCCTAAATATTATGAACCTAACCTGGATCTCCCAAATATATAAAACAATTACTACTAGGCCTAACAAATGAGATAGACAGCAGCACAATAATAGTGGGGGACTTCAATACTTCACTGACAGCACCAGACAGGTCATAAAGACAGAAAATCAACAAAGAAACAATGGATTTAAACTATACCCTACAACAAATGAACTTAAAAAATATTTACAGAACATTTTACCCAACAACTGTGAAGTATACATTCTATTCATCAGCACATGAAACATTCTCTGAGATAGACCATGTGATAGGCCACAAAACGACTCCCAGTAAATTTAAGAAAATCGAAATTATATCAAATACTCTCTCAAACCACAGTGGAATAAAATTGGAAATAAACTCTAAAAACCATGCAAATACATGAAAATTAAATAATCTGTTCCTGAATGATGTTAATGGAACAAGGTGCTTAATTGAGAGGTGAGTTACTTCATGGGCTGTAGTTAAATAGAGGCTGGAAGCTGGGTGTGGCATGTGCCTGTATTCCCAGGTACTTGGGAGGCTAGGGTGGGAGAATTGCTTGAGCCCAGGAGTTTGTGACCAGCCTGACTGAAATAGTAAGACCGCATCTCACCGCTCTCTCTCCCCACAAAAGGCTGGGCTGAACACAGATGTTTAGGAACATTACAGGAGAGAAGTCAGTCTTGACTGAGAGGTTGAAGTGGATGCCCTCTAAAGGTACCTTTCATTCTGTAATTCTAGAAAGGAAAGCATTTCAAGTGAGAGAACCAACATGGGCAATGTCATGGTGTGTGGGATGACATTTAAGAGGACACACTGGGTCACAGGATAGGTATTATAGGAATCATATTCCCCAGAAACAATTCTACTCCTTTCATAAATAGAATTGAAGAACTCCCAGTTTGAAGAAGTTAGAATGCAGTCCTGTGGGATTTGACATTCACCTTCCCCTCCCTATAATTGGCTGAGTTCACAGTGAAAGTCTGTAACTGCTTTAAAAAGGGACAGGAAGGGAGTGTCTTCTATGTAACTCCTTGGACAATTGTTCTTACTGTTTCTTTTCTCTGTCACCAATAAATGGTACTTTGCTTACCTTCTCTTTCTTCTATTCAGACTTTGGTCCTTAGCCACCTTAGGATAGATCATCCAATGTCATTGCCAGCCCCTCTCTTCTCTGAGAGCCTGATTTAATGCACCTTTCTCACCTATGCTCTTGTTTTGCTCTACTTGCCCCAGACCCTGCTTGGTAGTCCTGATAGTCCTGATACCTGTCTCATAGACCAACTGGTAGCTACCTGACCCTTCTCGTAATTACCCAGCTTCCTCATCTACTTGTCCTGCCCTTGGGTCTTTTTGTACACAATGTTTTGACAGATGATAGCCGCATCAATAACAGTAACAAAAACAACAACACAACAAAAAAACTATAATAATAGTGACAGATACTGTGCTAAATACATTACATTAATTATCTCATTTAACCCTCATAGCCCCACAAGGAAAGTAATATTGTGATCTGCATTTTTCAGAATGAGTGAGGAACGGGGAGATTAAATAACTTGTCTAAGATCAACAACCCAGTGAGTGGGGGAACCAAGATTCACCAAGCATTTTGAATCCAGAGTCTAAACTTTGCCATTTTATGAAGAGTGGGTGGGGACAGGGTGGGCATGTAAAATGCTAGGAACTTCATGTATGTTTTCCTGCCCAGTTTTTCCAATAACCTTATTTAACATTATTAGAACCTTATATGTTTTAAACATTATTATTTTTCTTTCCAACTTTTAGGTTCAAGGGGTACACGTGCACATTTGTTACATGAGTAAATTGCATGTCACAGGCCTTTGATGTACATACAGTTTTGTCATCCAGGTAAAGTGCATAATACCCAACAGGTAATTTCTTTGTTTTTTTTTTTTTTTTTTTGGGGTGGAGTCTCATTCTGTTGCCCTGGCTCGAGTTCAGTGGCACGATCTTGGCTCACTGCAGCCTCTGCCTCCCGGGTTCAAGTGATTCTCCTGCCTTAGCCTCCCGAGTAGCTGGGATTACAGTGGCCAGCCATTATGCCCATCTAATTTTTGTATTTTTAGTAGAGATGGGGTTTCACTATGTTGGCCAGGCTGGTCTTGAACTCCTGATCTGAAGTGATCTGCCTTCCTTGGCCTCCCAAAGTGATGGGAATAAAGGCGTGAGCCACTGCTCCTGGCCCAATAGGTAGTTTTTAAATCTTCACTCTCGTACCCTCCACCTCAAATATGCCCCAGTATTTATTTTTTATTTATTTTTTATTGTATTTTAGGTTTTGGGGTACATGTGAAGAACATGCAAGATTGTTGCATAGCTATACACGTGGCAGTGTGATTTGCTGCCTTCCTCCCCCTCACCTGTATCTGGCATTTCTCCGCATGCCATCACCCCCCCAACTACCCACCCCTCGTTGTCCCTCCCCTATTTCCCCCCAAAAGACCCCAGTGTGTAGTGCTCCCCTCCCTGTGGCCATGTGTTCTCATTGTTCAACACCCGCCTATGAGTGAGAACATGCGGTGTTTGATTTTCTGCTCTGTGTCAGTTTGCTGAGAATGATGGTTTCCAGGTTCATCCATGTCCCTACAAAGGACACGGACTTATCGTTTTTGATGGCTGTGTAATATTCCATGGTGTATATGTGCCACATTTTCCCTGTCCAGTCTATCATTGATGGACATTTGGGTTGGTTCCAGGTCTTTGCTATTGTAAACAGTGCTGCAAGGAACATTCATGTGCGTGTGTCCTTATAGTAGAACAATTTATAATCCTTTGGATATATACCCAGTAATGGGATTGCTGGGTCAAATGGAATTTCTATTTCTAGGTCCTT
>NW_022437021.1:5234130-5285863 GCF_009761245.1 Sapajus apella
CATGCCAGTTAGAATGGCGATCATTAAAAAATCTGGAGATAACAGATTTTTTAATGATCGCCATTCTAACTGGCATGAGATGGTATCTCAATGTAGTTTAGATTGCATTTCTCTAATGACCAGTGATGGTGAGCATTTTTTCATATGTTTGTTGGCCTAATATATGTCTTCTTTTGTAAAGTGTCTGTTCATATCCTTTGCCCACTTTTGAATGGGCTTGTTTGTTATTTTCTTGTAAATCTGTTTTAGTTCTTTGTAAATTCTGGATATCAGCCCTTTGTCAGATGGGTAAACTGCAAAATTTTTTTCCCATTCTGTTGGTGGCCGATTCACTATAATGACTGTTTCTTTGGCTGTGCAGAAGCTGTGGAGTTTGATTAGATCCCATTTGTCTATTTTGGCTTTTGTTGCCAATGCTTTTTGGTGTTTTGGTCATGAAGTCCTTGCCTATGCCTATGTCCTGAATGGTTTTGCCTAGATTTTCTTCTAGGGTTTTTATGGTGTTAGGTCTTATGTTTAAGTCTTTAATCCATCTGGAGTTAATTTTAGTGTAAGGTGTCAGGAAGGGGTCCAGTTTCTGCTTTCTGCATGTGGCTAGCCAGTTTTCCCAACACCATTTATTAAACAGGGAATCCTTTCCCCATTGCTTGTTTTTGTCAGGTTTGTCGAAGACTGGATGGTTGTAGATATGTTGTGTTGCGTTCAAGGCCTCTGTTCTGTTCTATTGGTCTATATCTCTGTTTTGGTACCAGTACCATGCTGTTTTGATTACTGTAGCCTTGTAGTATAGTTTGAAGTCTGATAGTGTGATGCCTCCCACTTTGTTCTTTTTGCTTAGAATTGACTTGGCTATGCGGGCTCTCTTTTGGTTCCATATGAAGTTTAAGATGTTTTTTTCCAGTTCTGTGGAGAAGGTCATTGGTAGCTTGAAGGGGATAGCATTGAATCTGTAAATTACTTTGGGCAGTATGGCCATTTTCACAATATTGATTCTTCCTAACCATGAACATGGAATGTTTCTCCATCTGTTTGTGTCTTCTCTTATTTCGTTGAGCAGTGGTTTATAGTTCTCCTTGAAGAGGTCCTTTACGTTCCTTGTTAGTTGTATTCCTAGGTATTTTATTCTCTTTGTGGCAATTGTGAATGGCAGTTTGTTCTTGATTTGGCTCTCTTTAAGTCTGTTATTGTTGTATAGGAATGCTTGTGATTTTTGCAGATTGATTTTGTATCCTGATACTTTGCTGAAGTTGCTTATCAGTTTCAGGAGACTTTGGGCTGCGATGATGGGGTCTTCTAGATATACAATCATGTTGTCTGCAAATAGAGACAATTTGACTTCCTCCTTTCCTATTTGAATACCCTTTATTTCTTTTTCTTGCCTGATTGCTCTGGCACCCCAGTATTTATTGTTCCCTTCTTTACGTCCATGTGTACTCAACGTTTAGCTCTCACTTATGCGTGGGGAACCTGTTGTATTTGTAAAACCTTGTATATTTTAAAACATATCTACAACTTCTTTGACACTCTTCCCATTGAGAGATGGGGTCTGGGTCTATATCTCCCCCTTGAATCTGTTCTAATCTTAGCCATTAATTGACCAACAGAATATGGTACAGGTGGTACAGTGTGACTTCCAAGGCTAAGTCATAAAAGGTGATACAGCCTCTACCTGAGGACACTTGATCTTGGAACTCAGCCACCAAGCTATACGCCAAGCAGTCACATTAAGATACTCCAGCTGAGGCCATACCAACAGCCAGCATCACCTGCAAGACATGTGAGTGGGTGAGCCTTCAGATGATTCTAGCCCCTAGCCTTTGACTCTCCCCAACAGATGCCACATGATGTGGAGACAGGTTTTTCCCACTGAGTCTCTGTCCAAATTGCAGATTTGTGAGCAGAATAAATGATTGTTGTTTTCAATCTCTAAGTTTAGAGTGGTTAGTAAAACATAACAATAGATAATTAATGTTCTGTGATCTTGGCATTCTTATGTCCACCTCACAGATGGGAAACAGGCTTTAAAAGCAAAATTATTTGTTCAAGGTTATATAGCTTTGTACACCTCCATATTTTGATTCTTGAGAATTTAGATTTGTTTCAGGAGAATTAAGGAACTATTTTAGGAATTTGATAGGGGTGATGTTATAGCGGCCCTGATTTAGGAACATTAGTATAACAGAGAACTCAGAACAGATTGGAAAGGACATGGTGTCATGGTACCATATTTTAGCAAACAGAAGACACCATCATTTGGATGATGATATTATTTTATGTATTGCTAAGAAAAAGTGCCCGAGATAGGATTTCTAGTCTGAGACCTGAGTCACCAGAGGGCTTAAATTTCCATGTGAGAGAAAATGAGAAACAAACTTAACATGCATAGAGGGACAGCAACAAAATATTATACTGAATTATTATATAAATAATTGTAATTCTATATAATTATTTATATAATTATATTTATTTATAATTATTATCTTGGCATTATATGAAGGGAATAAAATACTCTGATAATTTGAACCATTAATGAATTACTACTCGGATTTGCAATCTGAATCTATTCTATCAGAGTGGAATGAAAAACATACACACACACACACACACACACACACACACACGTGCACACACACACACACACGAGACACAAACTAGCACCAACACAGGACCACCACCACCAAGAACAACACAAGCCTCAACCAGAGAATTTAATTTAAAGAAGTCTAGGGTAGTAGTGCTGTTGGTAACTGACAGATACAAAGGCAAATCCTCTCTAGAATGTTTGGAAGAACTCAGTTTCATTCCATACCAGCAGCAATTGTAGGACGTCACTGAGGGTAAGATTCTATAAACTGTAAGGTATATGCCTGTTTTAGAGAGAGTAAAACCTGTATAATTTTTTTTAAATCTTAGAATAGTCAAATCTATTATGGAGGTGGAAATTAAGTAAATTTTTATTGACCAGGTAATTATTGATCAACATGTGAGGTGCATTTTTATACCAAGTGCTGGAATGGGGCATAAAAATGAACATGAATGTATATTTCTTGGCATTGCACACTGTATGAGCTTTCTGTGATCAAGTACCAAAAACTTGGTGGCTTAAAATGACAGAAATCTATTCTCTCACAGATATGGACGCCAGAAGTCCAAAATCAAATTCTTGACATGGTCATGCTTCCTCTGAAGCTGCTAACAGAATATCTTTTCTGGCCTCTTCTAGCTTCTTGTAACCCAGGTGTTCCTTGGCTTGCAGACTTAGTACTTCCGTCTTTGATTTTATTGTAACATGGGGTTGTCTCTGTGTCTGTGTCTTCAGATGGCATTTTCCTCGTCTTATAAAAACAATAGTCATATTAGATCAATCTAATGATCTCATCTTAACTTTTCCAAATAAGGTCACATTCAAAGGTAATGGGGATTAGGACTTTAGCATATCTTTTGGGGGACACAGTTCAACCCATAACACACAATGACCTTTATGTTTGAGGTGACCCATTTCTACTTGCCTAGTTTCATCTCTCACTTCTCGCTCCATGTGCTCATACTTCAGCTCTACTGAATCAGGCTGTTGTCCTGTTAAGAAGAACCCAGTCTGATAGGCTTATGCCACATGATACTTGCAGCTCAGCTCAAGTGTCATTTTCTTTGAGAGACCTGCTCTGACTCTGCCAAGTCAGGTTAGGGGCCTCCTTCTTAGGGACGTCGTAACACTTGCAGTGCCACATTGGAATTATTAGTCCTTCCTCTCTCTCTCTCTTCCTCTCTTTCTCTTTTCTTTCTCCTTTTCCTTTCTTTTTCTTTTTCTTTTCTTTCTTTTGAGACTGAATCTGACTCTGTCACCCAGACCAGAGTGTAGCGGCATGATCTCAGCTCACTGCAACGTCTGCCTTCCAGGTTCAAGTGATTCTCCTGCCTCAGCCTCCTGAGTAGCTGGGATTACAAGCGTGTACCACCACACCTGGCTAATTTTTTGCATTTTTAGTAGAGATGGGGGCCTCACCATGTTGGCTATCCTGGTCTTGAACTCCTGACCTCAGGGGATTCTCCTGCTTCAGTCTCCCAAAATGCTGGAATTACAGGCATAAGCTACCATGCCCAGCTGGTTTATATTTCTTATACTAGATTCTGGAGTCATTGAAGGCAAATACTTTGTGTCCTGCTTATCATTGTATTCTCCTTGCTGAGCACAGTGATTAGATTTGGCAGACACTCGGTAAATGTTTATTATTGAATAAGAATAATATTATGAAGAGAATTTGATAGAATGGAGAGACCAATAGTATATGAAGCAGGAAGAAGAAATGAAGTATTGTTTTGAATTTTGAGCATAAGTAAGGAGGCTAAGAGAGGTACAATGGGCAGAAAGAGTGCAATTTAAAGGAGTGATGGTTTGAGGGAAAGTATGAGTCCAAATAAAAGAGATCATGGAATATTATGCAGTACAGCAAGCAGAGGAGGAAACCCTTTAAGGACAAGGACTTTGTCTTATCTTTGTGTTCCTAGTACTAAGTATTATGCCTGGAATAAAAGAGGCAATCAATTCATATTTGCTAAATAAGATATAAAGTGAATGTTTCCAGGTCTCTAGAATGGTGTTTGTATCAAGCAAATAGAGGAGTTGTAGAGAGTAACTCTACAACAAAGCCTTCCCAGGTTTGAAGGCTGGGAAGGTAAAGCTTCAGTTTTGGGTATGCTGATTTGAAAATTAGGACAGAATGTTTAAGGAAGAAATCTCAATCTCCAAATCTATGGAGCCAAGAGAACTCAGACCTACAGATTTGAAAGTCACAGTGGTCTCTTTGTAAATTATTAATACAGAGATGATAATTGAAGATATGGAAGTAGATGGATTTTTTGAGAGGAATTAGGTATGGAGTAAAAAATGGAAAAATCTAGCAGATGAAAATTGAACCAGTGAAGGAGATGGAGAAGTAGCAGCCAAAGAAGGGAACACCTGGATAATACAGTGTCACAGAATCCAAGGCAGGAAATAATTTTTCAAAAACAGATCATTAGCAGTCAGTGGCTGACAAAATGGCCAAATAGGAACAGCTCCGGTCTGCAGCTTTCAACAATAACAACATAGAAGATGAGTGATTTCTGCATTTCTAGCTGAGGCTTATCTCATTGAGACTAGTTAGACAATGGGTGCAGCCAATAGAGGGTGAGCTGAAGCAGGGTGGGGTGTCACCTCACTCAGAAAGCACAAGGGATTGGGGAACTTCCTCCCCTAGCCAAGGGAAGCCGTGAGGGACTATGCCATGAGGAATGATTCATTCTGGCCTAGATACTATGGTTTTCCCATGGACTTTGCAACCTGCAGACCAAGGATTCCTTTGGGTGCCTATAGCACCAAGGCCCTGGGTTTCAAGCACAAAACTGGGTGGCCATGTGGGCAGATAGTGAGCTAGCTGCAGGAGTTTTTTTTTTCATATCCTAGTGGTATCCAGAATGCCAGCGAGACAGAACCATTCACTCCCCTGGAAAGGGGGCTGAAGCCAGGGAGCCTAGTGGTCTAGCTTAGTGGTCCCATCCCCATGGAGCCCAGCAAATTAAGATCTACTGGCTTGAAACTTGCTGCCAGCACAGCAATCTAAAGTTGACCTGGGATGCTTGAAGTTGGTGAGGGGAGAGGCATCTATCTTTACTGAGATTTGAGTAGGTGGTTTTCCTCTTACAGTGTAAACAAAGCTGCTAGGAAGTTCAGACTGGGTGGACCACATAATTGGAAGTAAAACACTCCTTAGCAAATGCAAAAGAATGGAAATCATAACAGTCTCTCAGACCACAGTGCAATCAAATTAGAACTCAGGATTAAGAAATTCACTCAAAACTGCAAAACTATATGGAAATTGAATAACCTGCTCCTGAATGACTACTGGTTAAATAATAAAATTAAGGTAGAAATAAATAAGTACTTGGAAATCAATGAGAACAAAGACACAACTTACCAGGGTGGGACACAGTTAAATCAGTGTTTAGAGGGACATTTACAGCACTAAATGCCCACAGGAGAAAGTGAGAAAGATCTAAAATCAACACCTTAACATCACAATTAAAATAACTAGAGAAGCAAGAGCAAACAAATTCAAAAGCTAGCAGAAGACAAGAAATAACTAAGATCAGAGCAGAACTGAAGGAGATAGAGACACAAAAAACCCTTCAAAAAATCAATAAATCCAGGAGCTGGTTTTTTTGAAAAGATTAACAAAATAGATAGATTGGTAGCCAGACTAATAAAGAAGAAAAGAGAAAATAATCAAATAGACTCAATAAAAAACAATAAAGGGAATATCACCACTGATCCCACAGAAATTAAAAACTACCATCAGAATACAATAAACACCTCTATGCAAAGAAACTAGAAAATCTAGGAAGAATGGATACATTCCTGGACACATACATCCTCCCAAGACTAAACCAGGAAGAAGTTGAATCCCTGAAAAGACCAATAACAAGTTCTGTAACTGAGGCACTAATTAATAGCCTACCCACCAAAACAAGCCCAGGTCCAGACAGATTCACAGCTGAATTCTATCAGAGGTACAAAGAGGAGCTGGTACCATTTTTCTGAAACTATTCCAAATAATAGAAAAAGAGGGACTTCTCCCTAACTCATTTTATGAGGCCAGCATCATCCTGACACCAAAACCTGACAGAGACACAATAGAAAAAGAAAATTTCAGGCCAATATCCCTGATGAACATCAATGTGAAAATCCTCAATTAAATACTGACAAACAGTATCCAGCAGCATATCAAAAAGCTTATGCATCGTGATCAAGTCGGCTTTATTCCTGTGATGCAAGGCTGGCTCAACATATGCAAATCAGTAAATAATCCATCACATAAACAGAATCAATGACAAAAACCACATGATTATTTCAATAGATGCAGAAAAACCCTTTAATAAAATTCAACACCGCTTCATGCTAAGAACTCTCAATAAACTAGATATTGATGGAATGTATCTCAAAATAATAAGAGCTATTTATGACAAACCCACAGCCAATATCATACTGAATGGGGAAAAGCTAGAAGCATTCTCTTTGAAAACCGGCACAAGACAAGAGAGGCCCTCTCTCACCACTCCTATTCAACATAGTATTGGAGGTTCTGGCCAGGGCAATCAGGCAAAAGAAAGAAATAAAGGACATTCAGATAGGAAGAGCAGAAGTCAAATTGTCTCTCTTTGCAGGCGACATGATTGTAAACTTCATTGTCTCAGCCCAAAATATGCTAAAGCTGATAAGCAACTTCAGAAAGTCCCAGGATACAAAATCAATGTGCAAAAATTACAAGCATTCCTATACACCAATAATAGAGAAACAGCCAAATCATGAGTGATCTCCCATTCACAATTGCTACAAAACAATAAAGTACCTAGGAATACAACTTACAAGGGATGTGAAGGATCTCTTCAAGGAGAACTACAAACCACTGCTCAAGGAAATAAGAGAGGACACAAATAAATGGAAAAACATTCCAAGCTCATGGTTAGGAAGAATCAATATTGTGAAAATGGCCATACTGGCCAAAGTAATTTATAGATTCAGTGCTATTCCCATCAAGCTACCATTGACTTTCTTCACGGAGTTGGAAAAAACTACTTTAAATTTCATATGGAACCAATAGGATCCCGTATAGTGAAGAAAATCCTAAGCATAAAGAACAAAGCTGGATTCATCCCACTACCTGACTCCAAACTATACTACAAGGTTACAGTAACCAAACAGTATGGTGCTGGTACTAAAACAGATATATAGACCAATGGAACAGAACAGAGGCCTCAGAAATAACGCCACACATCTACAACCATCTGATCTTTGACAAACCTGACAAAAACAAGCAATGGGGAAAGGATTCCCTATTTAATAAATGGTGTTGGGAAAACTGGCTAGCCATATGCAGAAATCTGAAACTGGACCCCTTCCTTATACCTTATAAAAAAATTAACTCCAGATGGATTAAATGTTTAAATATAAGACCCAAAACCTTAAAAACCCTAGAAGAATACCTAGGCAATACCATTCAGGATATAGGCATGAACAAAGACTTCATGACTAAAACACTGAAGGCAATGGCAACAAAAGCCAAAATTGACAAATGGGATCTAGTTAAACTAAAGAGCTTCTGCACAGCAAAAGAAACTGTCATCAGAGTTAACAGGCAACCTACAGAATGGGAGAAAATCTTTGTAATCTATCCATCTGACAAAGGGCTAATATCCAGAATCTACAAGGAACTTAAAGAAATTTACAAGAAAAAAACAGCCCCATCAAAAAGTGGGTGAAGTACATGCACAGACAGTTCTCAAAAGAATACATTTATGCAGTCAACAAACATATGAAAAAAAGCTCATCATCACTGGTTGTTAGAGAAATGCAAATCAAAATCATGATGAGATACCATCTCACACCAGCTAGAATGGCAATCATTAAAAAGTCAGGAAACAACAGATGTTGAAGAGGATGTGGAGAAATAGGAATGCTTTTACACTGTTGGTGAGAGCATAAGTTAGTTCAACCATTTTGGAATACAGTGTGGTGATTCCTCAAGGATCTAGAACTTGAAATACCATTTGACTCAGCAATCCCATTACTGAGTATATACCTAAAGGATTATAAATCATTCTACTATAAAGACATGCATACATATGTTTATTGCAGCATTGTTCACCATAGCAAAGACTTGGAACCAACCCAAATGCCCATCAATGATAGACCAGATAAAGAAAATGTGACACATATATACCATGGAATACTTTGTAGCCATAAAAAAGGATGAGTTCATGTCCTTGGCAGGAACATGGATGAAGCTGTAAACCATCATTGTTAGCAAACTAACACAGGAACAGAAAGCCAAACACCACATGTTCTTACTCATAAGTGAGAGTTGAACAGCGAGAACACATGGACACAGGGAGGGGAACATCGCACACTGGGGCCTGTTAGGGGGTGGGAAGCTAGTGGAGGGATAGCATTAGGAGAAATACCTAATGTAGATGATGGGTTGATGGGTGCAGCAAACCATCATGGCATGTGCATACCTGTGTAGCAAACCTGCATGTTCTGCACATGTATCCCAAAACTTGAAGTATAATAAAAAAAAGAAAAATGACCAGATGCAGCATGGTAGAAAATGAATGTATGTGAGAATTGCTATTGCTGCTGTAATTTCAGCACTCTAAATATTTAAGTGTGGATATTTAAATTAAGACAAGAAATATTTATGTTAAAAAAGAAAGCTTATCTTTTTCATATTTTAAATATTTTTTTCATATTTTAAATGCCCACTAATACCTGGGGATTTGCCTGGTCATTTTACTGATAGTCTTGTACAATTTCAGTATTTTAAAATTTTTATTGAGCAAACTATTATCACCTATGATAATTTTTTTTGTTTGTTTCTCTCATTCATCTCTAACTTAAAAACTTTGGTTAACTAGAAATAGAAATTCCATTTGACCCAGCAATCCCATTACTGGGTATATATCCAAAGGATTATAAATTGTTCTACTATAAGGACACATGCACACGAATGTTCATTGCAGCACTGTTTACAATAGCAAAGACCTGGAACCAACCCAAATGCCCATCAATGATAGACTGGACAGGGAAAATGTGGTACACATACACCATGGAATATTATGCAGCCTCAAAAATGATGAGTTTGTGTCCTTTGTAGGGACGTGGATGAACCTGGAAACCATCATTCTCAGTAAACTGACACAAGAGCAGAAAATCAAACATCGCATGTTCTCACTCATAGGCAGGTGCTGAACAATGAGAACACATGGACACAGGGAGGGGAGCACTACACACTGGGGTCTGTTGGGGGGAAATGGGGGAGGGACGGGAGGTGGGGAGGTGGGGAGAGATAGCATGGGGAGAAACAGCCAGATACAGGTGAAGGGGAGGAAGGCAGCAAATCACACTGCCATGCGTGTACCTATGCAACAATCTTGCATGTTCTTCACATGTACCCCAAAACCTAAAGTGCAATAAAAAAAAAAAAACACTTTAGTTAAAACAATTTAACTTCACGATACCTCAAGCTCTAATTCCCAATGCTTCGTGAAGCGTCCTTTGAAGTGTTTAGCCCACTTGTCATGGTAAAGAATATTGTTTCTTCATTATCCGCTCACATGATGCATGATTACTAAGTTTAAAAAAAGGCATTATTCATGCACATGTACAGGAATATCACTTGTTAAATGAAAATAAAAAGTTCTACGGCTTTTATTATTTCCCTTGCTTTAAATGCTAAAATACAATAATCATCTATGTTGACCGTGAAAGGCAAATGCCCGTGTACTAGGCCTTTCACAGCCTCATGATATTGCAGAACGCCTACCTTTAGAGCACTAAAAGTAATCCTGTGTTCTTGTAGTCTTATCCTATTTGTCTTATAATTTGTTACTGGATGTCAAAGGTTAGTATTTAGAAAAACAGACTTTAAGGTAATGATAGTTATCAGAAATCTCTTGCTGGCTTTTCTCTCCTTGTAAGAAGGGAAAAATGTACTTAAATGCTACATACAAATATTGACTTTTTATTTCACATTCTACATAAAATTCATGTTTTTTAAAAATCTGTGTTTATATTTATGTAAGGATGACCACAAGGATTTTCTATTTTTTAAAAAAGAAAAAAATTATTTGATGTATTCTAGACTAATGTGAAGACGTAGAACTGCTTAGAAAACAAGTGCATATTTGATGAAGTAGAATAAGGCCATTCTAAACAATAAATAATAATGGGGAAAAGATATTGGTGGGGATTTAAAGTATGAAAACGACAAGCTTTTTCAAATATAAATATTTCCCTTCTTAACTTGAATATTTACCCTTGAATATTTAGGGTGCTGAAATTAACAGCAGGAATAACAATTCTCAACAGTTGACTGTTTTTAATTTACACAAGCAAAATTTGGAATATAAAAATTAGTAGGATTCTGAAGTAAAAAAAAAAAAATAGATAATTGTGCCAAATGTTGAAAAAAGATGGCAAATAATGAGGACTGAGAAAATTTCATCAGTTTTAGCTTTAGATTTAGTAATTAATGACCTTCAAGAGAAATATTTCAGTGGAATGTTGGCAGAGGAAATCTAATCAGGTGTTTACAAAGGGATTTGGTGACAGTTTAGTGGCAGTAAGAGGTGATGTCATGTAGACTATATAATTAAATTTGGCAAAAAAGGAGAGAAATTGAATCAACAAAGACTTATTGCTGTGCTTTTGATATGAGATACATTTTTGGTGAATTTTGTTTTCTATAGCTTGAGTGTTTGGTTTTCAATTCAGGCTAAAGCTAGACAGTGAATTACAAAGGCAGAGAGATTATATGGCTTTGGTTTAATAAATCAGAGAGATGTCCTACTGGGTGTGAGAGCCTGGCTCTGTGGCTGGCAGTAGAAAAGAGAAATGCAGGAGAAGGGATCATAAAAAGTGTGTATGGTGGAACAGAAATTGTTAGGTCAGGGAGCAGAATCACAGCATGTTGGAACAGGAAGGGACAAACTGAGCAAACCTTTCTATTTATAGATGAGGCAGCCGAGCTTCAGAAAGGAACCCTGGTACTTCTGAGTATTAATGAAAAAACATCTGAGCTGTTTAATAGGGTGATGGATTTGTTTTACTTCTTCCTTGACAGGGGGAATTTCATGGCATCATTTTTGCTCCTCAGGGAGGTAGGCTGTCTGCCTCTTTCTGGAGGATGTTGCTGACCAGAGAGTTGAGTATCAGCCTCTCCGGGAAGAGTCCCCTTACCAGACAACTTCTAGAACTAATCTGGGTGCATTTTGCAAATAGAGATGGAGAAATGTAGACCCATGTTGTTGTCTGCCCAGGTTCATCATTAGACAGACCAGCTGGCTGAGAAGCCTGTGGCCATAAAATCCACCCTTAATGAGGAAAGATGGATTATAAAAATAAGCCTCTTTTCTTTTTAACTTGATTTGCTGGAGTGATGCCTTGGCCCTTTGAATTAGGTCTTGCAGAAATATCAGGTAGGATCATTTAATCTTCTCAGTCAATACATTATCATTTAAGTTTTCTTAAGTGTCCTGTCCGCTGTGACCTGTGTGGTTCTGCTGAAGACAATGATGAACATTGCATTTCCCTACATATGAAGTTTTTCCATTGTGAACTCATGATATGGTTCACTTTCCACATGTGGAATAAACCAGAATTCCTGAGATGGAGAAAAAAAATGGTCTGTGTTGCTGGGCATACCTTTGCTACAGGGACTCAGGATGATGAAAGAAATAGCAAGCTGAGAGTTTGATGTATAGGTATCTGGCTATATATGCAAATAACAGTTTTCTCCTCTAAAATATATTTTTTCCTTTATTGAGGTTTGGAGATATGTCTCATGTGCCAGCAATTCATATATGTGAGATTATCTATCTATCTATCTATCTATCTATCTATCTATCTATCTATCTACAGATATCTCACATCTCTCTACATCATCTACAGATCTCTCTCTCTCTATATATATGTATATATATATAGAGAGAGAGACAGATATATATCTCACATATATGAATATATATATCTCAATCTCACACACATACATCAGAACCCCTTAACCACACTTGGAAAGACAATATGCAGGGATAATATATACCAGAGTTGAAGAGTAGGGGGAGAATATGTGTGACAAAAGCATAGAAGGCTTTATTAATGTTTTTTTTGAGTTACTTGACCTGTTTTCCTCTGACATTATATCTTTTGTCTCCCATACTGTTGTACAGATTTTACATTATTATTCTAGATAGCACTGCAAAACCAGAGGCAGCTCATTTTAGAAATATCTCTTAGCATACTAAACTGAATAGCACGTAGATCATTTGAATCATAACTTGCAGCCAATAAAAACCTTCCAGAAATTGGCAGACTCTCACAACCTTTGAAGTCTTTCTCTCCAATTGCAGAATTCTATGGGATATTAAAACCAAGCTCAGACTTTCGAAGGAAATTCTGTGTGTGGCACAAATGAAAAAACATCTCAGAGCCTTTCAAAACCATAAATTAAGGCATAATGTTGTGTTTCAGTTATGGATGGAGAATTTATCTTCACTTCTTATTCTAAACTGTTCTAAACAGTTATCAGAAGCTCACCCCCAGGAATACTGCCTTCCAGCAACACCGCCTTCCAGCAACACCTTGCACAGGATGTTGAGAAACAGGAGGTACACAGGATAAATGAAAGGAGATCAGAGCAAAGGACACCAATAAGGGACCGGGAGAAACTTGAGTAGGAGAATCAACAATGGCCATGCATTAAGAAGGTTCATGATGTGTTAAAGTGATCACATCTCTGTTTTAGAGCAAGATTTCTGCTAAACTACTTTATTTTTATTTTTTTTAACTTCTATTTTAAGTTCAGAGTTGCCTGTGCAAATTTGTTTTATAGGTAAACTTGTAACATGAGGGTTTATTGTACAGATCGTTTTGTCACCCAGGTACTAAGCCTAGTACTCATTAATTATTTTCACTGATCCTCTCCCTCTTTCCACCCTCCACCTCCAATAGGCACCCGTGTCTGTTGTTCCTCTCTATGTGTCTCTGTTCTCATCATTTATCTCCCACTTATAAGTGAGAACATATGGTATTTTATTTTCTGTTCTGCATTAGTTTTTTAAGGATGATGGCTGCCAGCTGCATCCATGTTACTGCAAAGGACATGATCTCATTTTTTTAATGGTTACATAGTATTCCACTGTTTATATGTACTATATTTTCTTAATCTAGTCTCCCATTGATGGACATTTAGGTTGATTTCATGTCTTTGTTATTGTAAATAGTTCTGCAATGAACATAACACATGTATGTGTCTTTATTATAGAACAGTTTATATTCCTTTGGGTATATATACTCAGCAAGGGAATTACTCGGCTGAATGGTAGTTCTATTTTTAGGTCTTTGTGGAATCACCACACTGTTTTCCACAATGGTTGAACTAATTGACACTCTGACCAACAGTGTTATCCTTCCTTTTTCTTTGCAACCTTGCTAGCACCTGTTATTTTTTGACTTCTTAGTAATTCTGCTAAACTACTCTAAAGAGAGGCTCTTCTTTCTTTTAAATGACTCCAAAGGAAGATGGTTGGCCTCCATTGGTAACCCAATAAAATAGTTAATAATTCTTTCTGCCAAGATTTAGACAAATACTCTTATAGCCAAGTCAAACTTATTATGAGTTTAGATGAACTAGCTTGATAACCTACACTGGGGTGTACTGATTCTTATATAGGACTATAGTGAGACATTAGATTTTAAGAGATTGTAATTTCTTTATCCTTAATTTTCATATCCCTAATCATCTTGATTGCTTTCCTCTAAACCCTTCAAAATTCTCCATATACTGAAAGTATGAACTTGATTCTCACCTATGATTATTTCAGGGTCAAGCTTCTCATTTTGGAATCTGCAGGAAATGTGAGAACATTGAAGCAGTTTTTAATTTTTTCCCCTTGTGAAATATATGGTAGGTGATGTTCACATGTGTAACAGAATGTTAAAATGGAAGTTTCTGACAAGATCCAAGGGTACAGTTAATGTTGCATTCTAAAGCAGGAGACAGTTTGTAAGTAGAATTTCCAAAGGAGTAAACTAAAAACTGATTACATGATTTTTGAATCCCTCACCTATGTAAAGATCATGAAAGGATTAAGAGATTAGAGATGATCTCAAGATTTGTAAGGTTTTTTTTTTTTTTTTTTTTTTTTTTTAAAGAGTTGTGCTAAGTCCTATCTTCTTCACCAAGGTAAGCTGAGAGGGTGCTTATTTCTTCATCTCAAGTCAAGAGAAAAGAATATTTAATGGATGTCATGGAGTACTTGATATGTGTCCTCTGTGGTTAAAGGAACATAATAGACCGGTGTCTGATGATTATAAGGAAAATCTAAGAGACAGAGACCAGTCTGTTAGCTCCTCTGACCCCAGTGTGTTGGTTAGCTCCTCTTTTTCCAGTGTTTGTTGGGCAAATACCAAGAGCATTTTCCATGGACCAGATGTAGGACATACAAGGAAAAACCGGCTTGCAGGATGTGGTGGCTCATACCTGTAATCCCAGCACTTTGGCAGGCTGAGGTGGGCAGATCATGAGTTCAGGAGTTCAAGACCAGACTGGCCAACATGGTGAAACCCCATCTCTACTAAAAAATACAAAAATTAGGTGGGAATAGTGGCTCATGCCTGTAATCCCAGCTACTTGGGAGGCTAAGGTAGGAGAATTGCTTGAACTACGACCCGGGAGGTGGAGGTTGCAGTGAGCCAAGATCGCACCACTGCACTCCAACCTGGTCTACAGAGCGAGACTCCATCTCTAACAAACAAATAAACAAACAAAAAACCAAAAAAACTGGCCTGGAGTCTGGGGCTCAAACTGTTATCAAGGTCCATTTCTCCTTTTTCCATCTCTCAGTATAGCTTTTTGTGTATTCAATCTGTTCTCAGGCAGGCCCTCTTTTTGTAATTATAAGATAGTGTTTCAGCAGTTCCTGGAGCTAATCCTGCTAGGCTTAAAACCAATGAAATAGAGCAAGATTTTATATCGCATTATTCTGATAATGGATTGGCTAATGCTTGCCGCTGAATGATGCCTGGGATGACTTTGGCCTGAGTTGTGTACTTCACCCATGGTTCTGGGAATGTTGCCTCAACTAGTCCATCAGGCCGAGAGTGGGGAAGGAGTAGGTCCCCAGATGGCTATCAGAGTCATGTCAGAGGAAGGGGGTGGGATGCCAGGTAGGCTGGCTATAAGCGTTTTATATACCTAGCTTTTCTGTAGCTGTTTTTCCTGTCTCCCCTTACTACCTCTCATTAGAAGATTGAAAGAATAAGGAATCTGGGCCTATAAAAATCTTTTCCAAGATTAAATGTGAGGCCAACTCTAGGAAACATGAGATAAGAAGTGTTTCTAAGAAACTGGACCAGTTAGTGAGGTTATGGGAAAATTGAGAAGTTAGGGGGTTCATGAATATTTACTTGGAAGACCTACAGCAGGACTTTATTGTAAATCTTTGTGAATGAGGTGAATCGACATTTAAGACTTACCTTGTCCTTAGCATTGCAGTCTGCAACGACAGTGTGCCATGTCTTTGAGCAAAAATGCCTCTCCATCTAAACCATGTCCTTTGATAATACTCTTTCATAGCACTCTGTATTTCCTTTAATAGTAGGAACACAACTGTTTAAAATGATATATTGGTGGGGTTATTTATATCTCCCACTAGACTATAAATTCCATGAGGTCAACAACCATATAAATTTTGCTCATTTATTACCATCATTTCACAGAGTATTGAGCATCTAGTAGATGCTCAAAAAGTGTTTGCTGAATGGATGATGGAATAAAGATTTTTCTCTAAGTACTAAAGCATAACTTAGGGAAAAGAAGTATGTGTTGCTATCTGGGAAGAGGGCGTCCTTGCCCTACCAGTCAGTTTGCCCATCCAGATGACTAATCTGATGTGGGTCAGGTTGTATTATCTGTTATTTAAAGTACTTACTATAACTCTATGTCAGGAATCTGCTTTCAAGATATGATGCATGTAGAAAAAGAACACTGCCTGGTGTGTAATACATATTTGACATCCTAAAGGAAGGGAGTTATTTATACAATTAATAATCTGGATCTTTTAGATGGTCATAGAAAAAAGTTACATTTACATACTGTGTACATTTTGTGTTTTGATTTAAAAACACCATCTTATTATAAGTATATAATAACCTTTTTCTTTCATGTGACACAATCTTCATAATCATTTAATGGTTATATAACATCTCAGTGAGTAGACTGTCCATAAGGCAATTTATTATACTCCTATTATTGAATACTTTGTAGCTTCTAATTTTTCCAGTGTTGTAGATAACGCAGGGAGCAACAGATCTGTGCATAGAGATTTTATCATTTCTTAGATATTTTTTCTAGAAAGGTTTCCGCAGGATATTATTTCAGACTGCTAGCTTAGTGAGTGCCACCACGCTAGTCTAATTTGGGTTTTTTAAGCATGGGATGTGCTTTCAGATTTCCAGACCTTAATCTGTATTCTGTTCACTGAGGATCCTGTTGCAGGCAAAGTCCCAGAATGGTGTTCATAATACCAAGCCCTAGCCTGGGTACCTATTCCAATGCAATGAAGAGTTGTTACCAATATATGGGACAGAAATTAGAACTCTTGAGTTGTCTATTTTTTTCTCGACTTCTATAAATAGTATTTAATTTGAAATTTTCGTAAAAATGTAAACATTATTTTAAAAAGAGTTTAGAATTACAAAAAATACAAAGCTGGTACAGAAAGTTCCCATATGCCCTGCACCCAGTTTACCCTATTATTAACTATTAATGTGGTACATTGGTTATAACTAATGAAACCTATATTGTTACATTATTATTATTTGTCTACTTTTATTGATTTTTTATAATTGAAATTATAAGGCTGTTAGTCCAATAAAGTAATACTCAAGTAATCTTAAAGCCGAAGAAATGAAAAGAGAAAGGGAAAAGGAAGACCATCATAATAGGCACAGATGCTTCTTTTTTTCTTTTTCTTTTTTTTTTAAATTTATTTATTTTACTTTAGGTGCATACTATATCTGGCATTTCTCCTTATGTTATCCTTCCCACGCTCCCCTCCCTCCCCACCCCCTGCTGTCTCTCCCCTATGGCCCCAACTGCCCCCAGTGTGTGATGCTCCTCTCCCTGAGTCCACCTGTTCTCGTTGTTCAACACCCACCTATGAGTGAGAATATACAGTGTTTGGCTTTCTACTCTTGTGTCAGTTTGCTGAGAATGATGGTTTCCAGATTCATCCAAGTCCCTACAAAAGGCACGAACTCATTGTTTTTTATGGCTGCATAGTATTCCATGGTGTATGTTTACCACATTTTCTTTGTCAAGTCTATCATTGATGGACATTCGGGTTGGTTCCAGGTCTTTGCTATTGTACACAGGGCTGCAATGAGCATACATGTGCATGTGTCTTTATAGTAGAACGATTTATAGTTCTTTGGGTATATACCCAGTAATGGGATTGCTGGGTCAAATGAAATTTCTATTTCTAGATCCTTGAGAAATTGCCACATTGCCTTCAACAGTGGTTGAACTAATTTACACTCCCACCAACAGTGTAAAAGTGTTCCTATTTCTCCACATCCTTTCCAGCATCTGTTGTCTACAGATTTTTTAATGATCACCATTCTAACTGGCGTGAGATGTTATCTCAGTGTGGTTTTGATTTGCATTTCTCTAATGACTAGTGATGTTGAGCATTTTTTAGTATGTTTGTTGGCCTCATATATGTCTTCTTTTGAAAAGTGTCTGTTCATATCCTTCACCCACTTTTGAATGGCATTGTTTGTTTTTTTCTTGTATATCTGTTTTAGTTCTTTATAGATTCTGGATATTAGCCCTTTGTCAGACGTGTAGATTGCAAAAATTTTTTCCCATTCTGTTGGTTGCTGATTCACTCTAATGATGGTTTCTTTTGCTGTACAGAAGCTCTGGAGTTTAATTAGATCCCATTTGTCTATCTGGGCTTTTATTGCCATTGCTTTTGGTGTTTTAGTCATGAAGTCCCTGCCTATGCCTATGTCCTGGATGGTTTTTCCTGTTTTCTTCTAGTGTTTTTATGGTGTTAGGTTTTATGTTTAAATCTTTAATCTATCTGGAGTTAATTTTAGTGTAAGGTGACAGGTAGGAGTCCAGTTTCTCCTTTCTGCACATTGCTAGCCAGTTTTCCCAACACCATTTATTAAACATGGAGTCCTTTCCCCATTGCTTGTTTTTGCTGGATTTGTCAAAGATCAGATGGTTGTAGATGTGTGATGTTTCTTCTAGGGTCTCTGTTCTATTCCATTGGTCTATGTTTCTGTTTTGGTACCAGTACCATGCTGTTTTGATTATTGTAGCCTTGTAGTATAGTTTGAAGTCAGGCAGTGTGATGCCTCTGGCTTTGTTCTTTTTGCTTAGGATTGTCTTGGCTATGTGGGCTCTCTTGTGATTCCATATGAAGTTTAAAGTGTTTTTTTTTCCAGTTCTGTGAAGAAGGTCATTGGTAGTTTGATGGGGATAGCGTTGAATCTGTAAATTACTTTGGGCAGTATGGCCATTTTCACGATATTGATTCTTCCTAGCCATGAGCATGGAATGTTTTTCCAACTCTTTGTGTCCTCTCTTATTTAGTTGAGCAGTGGTTTGTAGTTCTCCTTGAAGAGGTCCTTTACATCCTTTGTTAGTTGTATTCCTAGGTATTTTATTCTCTTTGTGGCAATTGTGAATGGGAGTTCGCTCTTGATTTGGCTCTCTGTTTGTCTGTTATTGTTATGTAGGAATGCTTATGATTTCTGTACATTGATTTTGTATCCTGAGACTTTGCTGAAGTTGCTTATCAGTTTGAGAAGATTTTGGGCTGAGACAATGGGGTCTTCTAGATACACAATCATGTTGTCTGCGAATAACGACAATTTGACTTCCTCCTTTCCTAATTGAATACCTTTTATTTCTCTTTCTTGCCTGATTGCTCTGGCTAGAACTTCTAATACTATGTTGAATAGGAGTGGTGAGAGAGGGCATCCTTGTCTAGTGCCTGATTTCAAAGGGAATTTTCCCAGCTTTTGCCCATTCAGTATGACATTGGCTGTAGGTTTGTCATATATAGCTTTTATTATTTCATGATATGTTCTGTCAATACCTAGTTTATTGAGAGTTTTTAGCATGAAGGCTGTTGAATTTTATCGAAGGTCTTCTCTGTATCTATTGAGATAATCCTGTGGTTTTTGTCTTTGGTTCCATTTATGTGATGGATTACATTTATGGATTTGTGTATGTTGAACCAGTCTTGCATCCCGGGATGAAGCCTACTTGGTCATGATGGATAAGCTTCTTGATGTGCTGTTGCAATCTGTTTGCCAGTATTTTATTGAAGATTTTTGCATTTATGTTCATCATGGATATTGGCCTGAAGTTTTCTTTTTCAGTTGAGTCTCTGTCTGGTTTTGGTACCAGGATGATGTTAGTCTCATAAAATGAGTTAGGGAGGATTCCCTCCTTTTGTGTTGTTTGATACAATTTCAGAAGGAATGGATGCAGCTCCTCTTTGTATGTCTAGTAGAATTTGGCTGTGAACACGTCTGGACCTGGACTTTTTTTGGTTGGTAGACTATTGATTACAGCCTCTACTTTAGCCCTTGTTATTGGTCTATTCAGGGTTTCAACTTCCTCCTGGTTTAGTCTTGGTAGAGTACAACTGTCTAGGAATTTATCCATTTCTTCCTGGTTTACTGGTTTATGTGAGTAGAGCTGTTTGTAGTAATCTCTGATGGTAGTTTGTATTTCTGTTGGATATCCTCTTTATCATTTTTTTATTGCATCTATTTGATTCTTCCCCCTTTTCTTTTCTATTAATCTGGTTAGTGGTCTATTTTGTTGATCTTTAAAAAAAAAAACTAGCTCCTGGATTTATTGATTTTTTGAAGGACTTTTTGTGTCTCTATCTCCTTCAGTTCTGCTCTGATCTTAGTTATTTCTTGTCTTCTGCTAGCTTTTGAGTTTCTAGCTCTTTCAATTTTGATGATAGGGTGATTTTAGATCTTTCCTCTCCTCTCTGGTGGGCATTTTTTGCTATAAATGTCCCTCTAGACACTGCTTTAAAGATGTCCCAGAGATTCTGGTAAGTTGTGTCTTTATTCTGGTTGGTTTTGAAGAACATCTTTATTTCTGCCTTTGTTTCTTTGTTTATCCAGTCGATACTCAGAAGCAAGTTGTTCAGCTTCCAAGTGCTTGTGCAGGTTTGAGTGTGTTTCTTGATCCTGAGTTCTAGTCTGATTGTGCTGTGGTCTGATAGACTATTTGATATGATTTCTGTTCTTTTGCATTTGCTGAGGAGTGATTTGCTTTCAATGATGTGGTCAATTTTAGAGTAAATGCAATGCGATGCTGAGAAAAATGTATATTCTATGGATTTGGAGTGGAGCATTCTGTATATGTCTATTAGGTCAGCTTGGTCCAGCTCTGCATTCAAGTCCTGGATATACTTGTTAATTTTCTGTCTTGTTGATCTGTCTAATATTGACAGATGGAGTGTTGAAGTCTCCCACTATTATTGTGTGGGAGTCTAAATCTCGTTTTAGGTTGTTAAGAACTTGCTTTATGTATCTGGGTGCTCCTGTGTTGGGGGGTGTATATATTTAGGATAGTTAGCTCTTCCTGTTGGATTGATCCTTTTACCATTATGTAGTGTCCTTCTTTGTCTCTTTTGATCTTTGTTGGTTTGAAGTCCATTTTATCAGAGAGTAGGATTGCAACCCCTGCTTTTTTTTGTTCTCCATTTGCTTGGTAAATCTTCTTCTATCCCTTTATTTTGAGTCTATGTGTGTCTTTGTATGTAAGATCAGTTTCCTGAAAACAGCACACTGATGGGTTCTGACTTTTTATCCAGTTTGCAAGTCTGTGTCTTTTGATTGGGGCATTTAGGCCATTTACATTCAATGTTAATATTGTTACGTGTGAATTTGATTCTGCCATTTTGTTACTGGCTGGTTTTCTTTCCCATTAGTTGACTCATTTTCTTCATTGCATTTTTGGTCATTGCCAACTGGTTTGCTTTTGCAGTGACTGGTACTTGTTCCTTTCTGTGCTTGGTGTTTCTTTCAGGAGCTCTTGTAGGGCCGGTCTGGTGGTGACAAAATCTCAAGAATTGCTTGTCCGTAAAGGATTTTATTTCTTCTTCACTTACGAAGCTTAGTTTGGCTGGATTTGAGATTCTGGGTTGAAAGTTCTTTTCTTTAAGGATGTGGAATATTGGCCCCTACTCTCTTCTGGCATGTGGGTTTCTGCCAAGAGATCTGCTGTGAGTCTGATTGGCTTCCCTCTGTGGGTGACCTGGCCTTTCTCTCTGGCTGCCCTTAGCATTTTTTCCTTCATTTCAACCCTGGTGAATCTGACGATTATGTGCCTTGGGTTTGCTCTTCTTGAGGAATATCTTTGTGGAGTTCTCTGTATTTCTTGAATTTGAAATTTGGACTGCCTTGCTAGGCTTGGGAGGTTCTCCTGGATAATATCCTGGAGTGTGTTTTCCAGCTTGGATTCATTCTACCCATCATATTCAGGTACACTGATCAAGCATAGATTAGGTCTTTTCACATAATCTGATATTTCTTGGAGGCTTTGTTCATTTCTTTTTACTCTTTTTTCTCTTGTCTTGCCTTCTCTTTTTATTTCATTGAGTTGATCTTAAATTTCTGATATCCTTTCTTCTGCTTGATCGATTCAGCTATTAAAACTTGTGTTTGCTTCATGTCGTTCTCGTGCTGTGTTTTTCAACTCCATCAAGTCCTTTATGTTCTTCTCTAAGCTTGTTATTCTAGTTAACATTTTGTCTAACCTTTTTTCAAGGTTTTTAATTTCTTTGCATTGAGTTAGAATGTATTCCTTTAGCTCAGAAAAATTTGTTATTATTTCACCTTCTGAAGCCTGTTTCTGTCAATTCGTTACACTCCTTGGTGAAGTTGTGATCCCGTGTTGTTGAGGAGTTGTGATCCCTTGAAGGAGAAGAGGTGTATTGGCCTTTGATGGTTTCATCTTTTTTGCACTGTTTTTTTTCCCCCATCTTTGTGGATTTACCTGGCTGTGATGTCAGGGAACTGCTCGATCAGGTCGCTTGTCTGCCTGTGGAGGAGCTATTGGGTTTCTAGGGAGTCTTTCAGGTTACTAGGGAAGCTTCCTGTGTCTTTTTTGTTTATACTGGGAGATTCGGCCTGCCTCTTCCACTGACCTGTAGGCGCTGCTGGGTTGTCAAGAACGCCATTCCATTGCTATGTAGGCTCCCTGCGTTTTTTGTTAAAACATGTAGCCCAGTCCCACCTGTCTAGTGGTGGGTTGTATGCTTCTTCCACTGGGCTAGATCATTCAGGGTTCATCTCAGACTGTGGCACTGGCTGTGCAACCCACTAGAGTCAGAGCTTCAGCCCTCTGGGGTTTGTGGGGGAGGGTAGGGACCTGCCCAGCTGCACCTGGCCAACTCCCACTTACAGCTTCCTCTCTTTCTGGTCATGGGGTAGGGACTCGCCCAGCTGCTCCTGCTTACAGCTCACTCTCTCTCCGGGTGGGGGGTGGGGGTGATAGCTCAGTCCGCAGGCTCTTATTCAACTTGGCGCTTGTAATTCCAGGCGCTTGACTGGCAAAGATCCCCTGTTCTATGTATTGCTGAGGCTTTGGGGGAAGCGCTGTATCTGGTCTGGAGCACCAGAGGGGGAGCGTCCGACTTGCTGGTCAGATGCACTTTCTGGATGAAGTAGCACCCTTCCACTCCTCGGTCTGCCCTGAGTGGGCTTTGCTCACCGTCAGACCAGACCCGTTGAAATGCACCTGGTACCTTGGTTGGAGCTAGGAGATCTCTGGATTTCTGCATCTCTCTCTCTGGGTGTTGTGTGCTGAAGTTGTGTCTAATCGGCCATCTTGGATCTTCTTCCTGCACAGATGCTTCTTAAGAAGATCAGGGAAGTAGTTCTTGCCCTTATTTCTACTTTTTTTTTTTTTTAAGGCAATGTGTAAGATCATGTACAAAATGGCAGGATTTGGAACGATTCTTCTTTTTAGAAAAATAATTTTAACTTTTATTTTAGATTTGGGGGTGTATGTGCAGGTTTGTTACATGGGTATATTGTGTGATGTTGAGGTTTGAGATATGAATGATCCTGTCACTCAGGTACCGAGCATAGTACCCAACAGATAGTTTTTCAACCCTTGCTCATCTCTAATACTCCCCAGCATGTGTTGTTCCCATTTTTATGTCCATACATACCCAATGATTAGCCCCAACCTGTAAGTGAGAAAGAACGAGGTATTTGGTTTTCTGTTTTTGTATTAATTTGCTTAGGATAATGGCCTGCAGTTGCACCATGTTGCTGCAAAGGATATGATTTCATTATTTTTTTATGGCTGGGTAGTATTCTATGGTGTGTTATACACATTTTCTTTATCCAGTCTACTATTGATGGGCACCTAGATTGATTCCATGTCTTTGCTATTGTAAATGGTGCTGTGATAAACATAAGTGCATATATCTTTTTCATAGAATTATTTATTTTTCTTTGGGTGTATACCCGGTAATGGAATGAAGCATTCTGTTTTTAAGAGATTTCCATTAGCAATTACTTACTATATTTTTTTATTTTATTTTATTTTATTTTTTTTTTTTGAGACGGAGTTTCGCTCTTGTTGCCCAGGCTGGAGTGCAATGGCGCGATCTCGGCTCACCGCAACCTCCACCTCCTGGGTTCAGGCAATTCTCCTGCCTCAGCCTCCTGAGTAGCTGGGATTACAGGCACGCACCACCATGCCCAGCTAATTTTTTGCATTTTTAGTAGAGACGGGGTTTCACCGTGCTGACCAGGATGGTCTCGATCTCTTGACCTCGTGATCCACCCACCTTGGCCTCCCAAAGTGCTGGGATTACAGGCTTGAGCCACCGCGCCCGGCCTTACTTACTATATTTTTTAATATTGCTGGGAACTGATTAGTGTGTTTTCTTAAATACTACTGTTTTTTTCCATCTTGTACTTTGCTCCAATTCTGCTAAAAGTCTTCTTTTTTAGTAAATTAATTTTGAATTGAAAATATTTAAAAATAACTTGTCCTAATCTTTTTTTCCAGCTATAATCTTTAGAAGTTACTGCCAAACTGACTTGCAATCCTTCTCAGGCTATCCTTTTCTACCTCTTAACTAGTTTCCTAATCACCTCTCCAGGGAGCACTCTACTGACTGAGGATACTGTTTTAGGATTGCAGCCCTAAAAAATTGAGAAAATGAAGGTTACCTTTCTCACCTTCCCTTTCCACTTTCATTTTCCTTTATCTCTTCTTTGAGTTCTTCAAACCCCTAGTGTGGTCTGCAGCCTCTCTGATGGCTCCCAAGGATTCCTGTCTCCTGGTATTCATAGTCTTATGTAATTCCCTCCCCCTAAGTAACCTGCTTCTAACTCATAGAATATGACAACGTTGGGGTCATTTCATCTCTGTAATTAGGTTATAAAATATTGTGACTTCCTAGCAGACTTTCTCTTTCTTGTTAGCTTTGATGAAATAAACTGCCATGGTGTAGAGGTCCACTTGGCAAGGAACTAAGGGTGGGCTCTGGACAGCAGCCTGAAAGTAATTAAGGCCCTCAGTACAATACTCAAGCAACTGAATCCTGCTTATAACTCCTTAACTGAGTTTGAGATTGCATTTTTCCCCAGTTGAACTTTCAATTGAGACCCCAGCCCTTGCCAATAGTCTGATTACAGCCTTATGAGAGGCCATGAAGCAGATGATCATGTTTAGATTTCTGACCCACAGAAACTGTTGTTCTAAGCTGTTAAATTTTGGGATAATTTTTTTTTTACACAGTAATAGATAATATACCAAGGTTACTTCCACTCCGAAGGATGTGTTGAGTCAGTAACAAGTTACTCTTAGGTATATATTATATTGCCTAAAATAATAGAAATAGATATTAGTTGTAAAAATTGTGGCATGATGGCTTCTGAATGGAGAAGGTATTTTTAGTGAATTCTTAGAATATTAAAATGGTAAGGGATCCCAGAGATGATCTGGTTAATGTTTCTCTAGGGATGTTCCAGAGAAAACACAACTGAATTTTTCTCTAAAATTGGTTTTACTCCCAGACTTCTTTTTTTTTTTGAAAGGCATTCCCTGACACTCAGCTGATGAGCCTGAAAGGCCAGCAATTTAGGAGCCAGCCTTGATTCCCTCCTCTTGTACCCACTTCTCAACCTATGGGATCACCAACCAGCTGATTGGTTCTGTCTTCAAAACATGCCTGAAATCTGTCTGCCTTTACTCATTGCCACCACATTAGTCTAATTGGCCTCATCTCTCACTTAGAACTGTTAACACAGTTAAGATGTCCATAACTTAATCATCAGAATCTGAGAATATGTTATCTTACATGGTAAAAGGGATTTGTCAATGTGATTTAAGGGTTTGGACCTTCAGATAATGAGATTATACTGAATTATCTGGGTAGGTATGATTTAATCACATGCATCCTTAGAAGCCAAAAAAAAAAAAATTTCTTGACTGAATCAGACTAATGAAATAGAAGAAGGAGCAATTTGAAGCATGAGAAAGAGTCTACACAGTATTTCTGACTTTGAAGACAGAGGTAGGCAACCACAAGCCAAGAAATGTCAGTGACCTATAGAAGCTAAGAATGACCCTCAATTTTTAGCCAGCAAGAAAACAGGGACCTCAGTTTTAAAATAACAAGAAACTGAATTCTGCAAAAAATCTGAATAAGCAAGAAATTGATTCACCTCTAGATCCCCCAGAAAGGAATGCAGTTTTGCCAATACCTTGATTTTAGCCCAGTGAGACCAATGTCAGGCATCAGACCTGCAGAACTGTATGTTAATAAATTGCTATTGTTTAAGCCACTAAATTTTTGGCCATTTATTACAGTAGCAATCAAAACTAATACAGCTTTTTGTTCTCCCTAAGTATTCTGCCCTTTCAAGCTGTTCTTCACAGGATAGCCAGGGTGACCTTTTCAAAAACAAATTCCACCAAAATCTCAGCCAACAAAAACAGAAATAAATAAATGAGGCTATGTGACCACTTTGTAAAGATATCTGCACTCCCACATCATTGAAGCATTATTCAAAATAGCCAAGATGTGGAACAACCTAAATGTCCATTTACAGACAAATGGATAAAGAAAATGTGTATGTATATATATGTGTATATATATATATATACACACATATATATATGTATATATATACTCACACATATATATACACATATATATGTGTATATATATACACACACATATATATATACACATATATGTGTGTATATATATATTCAATGGAATATTATTCAGCCTTAAAAAGAATGAAATCCTGCTATTTGCCACAACATGGGTGGACCTGGAGGACATTATGCTAAGTGAAATAAGCCAGATGCAGAGAAAGAAACATTGCATGATCTCACTTTTTTTTTTCCTTTTTTGACAGAGTTTCACTTTTGTTGCCCAGGCTAGAGTGCAATGGCAAGATCTTGGCTCACTGCAACCTCCACCTCCTGGGTTCAAGTGATTCTCCTCCCTCAGCCTCCTGAATAGCTGGGATTACAGGTGTGCGGCACCATGTCCGGCTAATATTACATTTTTAGTAGAGATGGGGTTTTTCCATGTTGGTCAGGTTGGTCTCGAACTCCTGACCTCAGGTGATCTGCCCACCTTGGCCTTTCAAAGTACTGAGAGTACTGGGATTACAGGCGTGAGCCACCATGCCTGGTTGATCTTACTTTTATATGTGGAAAAAAATATATATATTTAACATATATGTATATATATCATATATATGTACATACATGTATGTTAAATATATGTTATATATATATTCCACCTATGTATAGGCTAAAATACACAGAGTTAGGGAATGAAACAGTGGTTACCATGAGTGGAGGGGAGGAGGCAGGGAAATAAGGAGATGTAGCTCAAAGGCTATAAAATAGCAGTTATGTAGGATGAACAAGTTTAGAGCTCTAAGGTACAATATGAGTACTAAAGTTAATAAAACTGTACTGTATTGATGGCAACAGTGGCCCATCTGGAGTGGCTGCTGCCATAATGCTGGCTGTAGTGGGGGAGGCACTGCTGAGGCTGCATGCTCCATGGAGCCAGCAAGGGCTGGAATCAGACAGGAGCCCACTCTCCTGGGCACAGCTGCAGCCACCCAAGTTGTGGATGTGGACCTGGGCATCTCTGCACTCTTGGGGGCCTGGGAAGGCCACCCTACTCCTGTAGGCCTGGAGGTGTCTGCTTCCAATGCCTGCCCTCTCACCAGTCCTGGTGCCTACTCTGATTTTAGAGCAAGGTTGAGGCCGAGGCTTGGTGCTGTCACAACTCAGCTGGGTGTGCACACGCTCCAGGCAGCACTGATATGCCAGCCCCCTGCTGCCTTGACCCCTCTGGACTTTGGGCACTGATGGGCATGGGAGGGATGCCAAAGAAGGGCTCAGGGTAGTTTGGTGATGAGCATGGTAGGGAGGCCAAAGGGGCTGAGGGCAATTTGGTGCTGGCCTGCAGGTGTCCCTTGGTGCGAGCAGCCTGGGCACCATGAACGGTGGCAGGAGGCAGACAGGCTCCTTTGTGGAAGGGTGTGGGTCCCCAGTTAAACCCCACCTTCAAGCTAGGGAGGGTCTGAATCCTGGGGGCTGGGCTGCCAGTCCCATGGACCGAAGTAGGAAGTTGTGGTGTTTTTTCTGGGCCTGCCCATGGCTGCTCATGGACCACTCGGTGTGCACTTTCTCCCCTCTGAGGCCCATGAAAGCCCTGGACTCAGCCAGACTTGAGGAGATGATGGGACTGCCAGCTGTGGAGAGGAGCTACCTGCTCAAGGGTCTCCTTTTTTCTGAGAGCTGAGCAGATAACAAGACAACCTGTGTGCAGAGAGGAGCTATCCACTCCAGGGTCTCCTCTCTGCTGAGAGGTGAACACCTGCAACATCCTGTCTGTGGAGAGGAGCTACCCTCTGTGGAACTCCTCTGAGCTGTTCTGTCATCCAGTAAAACTCCCCTTTACCTTGCTCACCTTCCATTTGTCTGTGTACCTGATTCTTCCTAGATGCAATATAAGAACTTAGGACTCACTGAATGGGTGGGGCTAAAAGAGCTGTAACACAAATAGGGCTGAAATAGGCCTCTTGCTTGCCATGTTGTGGGTGACAAGAAGGAAAGAAGAGAGAAGGACAGAAGAGCTGCAGCCCTTCAGGGAGCCCATACCTAGAAGCCACCTGCACCATGACTGTGACACCCTCTTTAGGACTCTGTGGTTCTGGTGTCTCCAAGCTTCTAGGTGCCACTGTGTTCCCCAGTGCCAGCCATGGAAACTGCTTGCAGCATACCTGGTCCAGCTGCAGCCTTGCAGGGAGCCAGCACCCATGCCAGTGCCTGGAGCTGGCCATCCCACTGCAGCCAGTATGCCTGGCTGTGGGCAGTGGCTGGACCCCACACTCACTCACACACCCCTCACTGCCCTGTGCCTAGCTTGCCCTTGGCAGGCATGGGGTCCAGGCCAGAAGCCTGAACTGAAATGCAGCCTGCCAGGTCAAGTGGGTGGAATGAGCCAAGAGGCCTGAGCAAAACTTGGGCAAAGGTGTCATGTCAACAGAGGCTTTTGGGTGGTTGAAGTGACACCTCAAGAGTCCCATGGCAGTATTAGGGATTTTTGTTAGGTAGCTTTTTGCTGCTTATGTCACAAAACTTAAATATGTAAGATGACAGATACGTTCATTTGCGTCATCATACTGACTGTTTCCTATCTGTATATATTCCATAACATCATGTTGTAAACTTCATATATACACAATAAAATTGGTTTAAAAACACACAAAAAATTATATCAGGTGACTTCCCAGTTTAAACTTTCCATTGTACTTAGAGTAAAACCAAGCTCTTTTATATGGTGCAGAACCTCTGCATGATCTGGCCCCTGCCAGTTTCTCCAGTCCCTCCCGGAGTTGCATCCTCTTCTGTCTCACTGGCCTTTCACTTCTGTTAACTTGTTAAGCAGTTTCATACCTAAAGATTTTCACAGATGCTGGTATTTTGCCTGGAATACCTTCCCTTGCCCTCTATATGCAGACCTCTTCTCATTCATCTTAAGTGATGTTAATTATATAAGTATCTCATAAGTGATATTAGTATCACTTAAGATACTGTGATATCCTGATGTAATATGATATTAGAGACACCACAATACCTGGTGCAGTGTCTGGAACATAGTAGGTAATCAATACATAGTTACTTCCAATGAGAATGAAATGATTATAGACAACTTTTTCCCCCTAGGGAAATGGTTTCAGGTCCAATAAATTTGCAAAATTTGAGATTAAATGAAGTTAAGGTTTCTTTACTGTAGGACTTTTCTGGGATTTTAATGTGCTAACATATTATCCCCTGTTAATGGATTATCAATCTTTAAATGCAGTTGTTGTTTGTAGCTTTTCTTTTACTTATTTGACCTGGAGCTTCTTTTTTTGAGAGGAGTATCTCTTAGCACTGGTATTTTGTAGTATGAAATTCAGGGAATGCCAATGTAGTTCAAGGTTCTTACTTTATAGTCAAAGAAACTGAGGCCCAGGAAAAATCACTGACTTGTTTAAAATTACACTGTGAGCCTTTGTAGGAGTCAGGTCTTTCATGAAGGTCTAAATATTTAAGAATGTCTGTAGCGTCTTTGAATGATTAGCCAAGCCAACAGGGAAACTTATGTTTAGAGTAAAATAATAGATGAGAGGTTAGAGCAGAGTGTATCAAAGAATTTGGCCTCCTTTAGAAATTGCCATTTCTAATAAAAATACCACAACAAAGTTTTTCAGACTCCATAATTTAAAAATGCTACCATGTCCCCTCACTCATGCTCAGATCAAAACAAAAATTTATACAATTTAGTTTGCTTCAGCTGCCTGAAATAGGAAGGAGCCAAGCAAGAAGCATAAAGGAAAGTCTGGCATTTATTTACTGACCTGATTGCTGTTTTTGTGGGAATTTTTGTGTGGGAATGGATTCTGAGAGTGTGTGAGAGTAGACTTCATATGTTCAACATCAGTATCGATTGAATGTGAATAAATGTTTGGCTTTGGAATCGTGCATCTTCGGGTTAGAAACACTCCTCCATCCAGTATGACATTTAGCACATTATACCAAGCCTCCCCAAACCTCTATTTTCTCATCTGTAAATATGAGTAATATTAATTCCACCTCATAGAGTTGTTGAGATAAGATGATGCATGTAAAGAGCTCAGCACATTGCCTCACACCAACACACACTATAAAACAGAGTATCATAGGAGAAAGGAGTTCAGGTGTGCCAATGAGTGAGGGATTTGTGAAAATACTGAGATATGTTTCAAGCTTGCTTAATGAAGTCCATTAATTTAATTTGAGATTTCCTGGTGAGACTGTGCAGAATTTGCAAACCAGGCCTTCTGAGTTGGTTTTGAAATACCAAATAAGAAAAAGCAGAGTCCACATCCATTTTTTAATTCAGTTCACTTCTTGGTCACTTAGGATTTTGCTCGCAGATCTGGAATAAGATAGTTTGACCTAGTGTAGCGTACATACACACTGGCCATGAATTAATAAGCAGTGTAGTCAACACCTTGTATTACTTAGGGGTTTACATGGTGTGCTTGGCAAAACAGCCATTAGTATGATCCTTTTGAGGCTTGTCTTTCAGCTTTGTTAGGGCAGGTATTGTAAAGTACCTTTCCTAGGGCTATAGTGGTTTTCCTCTTAAGCTATGGTCTTTCTAGGGTCTGTTGAATGCTCATAGAGTGCTTACTGGGCTGCCACTGAGGCTGAAATTTGAACATTTCGAAGTCCTGGGGGACCTCCGATAGTTGTTCAGCCCACAGCTCCCCTGTAGTCCTTTCCTTGGCTTAGTGTAGTGTTGTTTAACACATCTCTTGCATAGTATTCAGCCAAAGACTCAAGGATCTCCTATGCAGATTCCTGGATCTCTTATCCATTCATTTGTAGCACTTTTCTTAACTTGGAATTATGTATTTGTACAAACAGATTACATAGCCTGTTTCTCTTCTATACCATGTCCTATGAATTCAAGCTGTCTCGGTACCCTGAATTCTGATCTTTGTTTCATCAGCACCTGATACAGAGTTCGTAAAGTACTTCTAGGCTCACTTTGTTTGTTTTCCTTCTCTCAGGAATCAAATTTTGCCTGTTGTCTGACATCTGAAAACAGTTATTTCACATGTCTTATCAAGTTTTATGGCTAAGAGGAAAAGTTTCTCTGTGTGGCCAGAAGCAGAAGTCCTTTCCCACCTGTAGTCTTCATTACTTTACCATAAGGCCTCTACCTTTAAGAGTACCCCCTGGCGGGGCATGGTGGCTCACGCCTGTAATCTCAGCACTTTGGGAGGCCAAGGAGGGCAGATCACGAGGTCAAGACTTCGAGACCATCCTGGTCAATTGGTGAAACCTCATCTCTACTAAAAATATGAAAATTATCTGGGAGTGGTGACGTGGTGGCAGGTACCTGTAGTCCCAGCTACTCAGGAGGCTGAGGTAGGAGAATTGCTTGAACCCTGGAGATGGAGATTGCAGTGAGCCAAGATGACACCACTGCACTCCAGCCTGGTGACAGAGCCAGACTCCGTCTCAAAAAAAAAAAAAAAAAAAAAAAAAATCCTCCCTACCTCCACCCATACGACTATTAGGTATACATAAAAATTAAAAATAAAATAAAAGATAAATCTAAGATAAAGAAGAACCACCTCCCCAGTACCGTAGTGGCCTATGTGATGGGCTCATTTCTGATCAACCTTGATTTTAAACAACTTACTGGGTGTTCATATTGGTTATAACTGAAATCACAGGATCACACAGAACTCTTATTTTCTTTAGTCATCACAAACACATTAATTATAATAGAATAAGCTAATGATCTATTTCTATGCCAACTTCTTCAATGTAATTTGAAGTGAAAAGTGATAACATATTGACATCTTTCATAAAGACATATCAAGAATGGTCTCTCTTCCTATAATATGACTAAGTGACGAACATTGCAATAAAATATGATTTAAAGGGCTCATAGACTTTCAGTAATTTTTTTGCATAATATGGAAAATATAATCTAAAAATTGAAAAATTTCAAGAAAAATAATTAGTTTATTTTCTTCTTGGTAAGAGATAGGAGCCCACTGGTGAGAAGATGTTCATTAGTAAGTTTTTGCTGCAAAGAATGTTTGCTGGTATCAGTAAAGAGTGTTTATCTTTGTTTGCAAATGATATTGCCTATATCATGAATAATTATGAGAAGAACACAAAGGAAAATTCCACAATTTAAATTTGCACACTTATTTCAGTTCCTTGTTTCAAATGTCTACTGCCTATTAATTCAGATGCCATGATTTTCTTTTCTTCTCAATGATTATTTTGACTTGGATAACTTTGCAAAAGCATTTGAAGGGGATAATACATCTTTGTTTTATGACTGGATTGTGGATTTACTGACTTCAGCCTTCTTTAAGACCCTGAACTTTGAGAATTTCATATCCATGTGTAACTTCAAATAATCTTTAAAAAACAAACTGCTTTGCTTTTTTTTATTCTTTAGAGTATATAACTTTATTATGCTAATTGTCAACATAGTAATATTGCACAACCGTCTTCGTTGATAAGTGGTTGATATTATTCTGCTTTTACAGAGGAGAAGTCAGAGGTATTGAAGGACTCTGTGATTTGCCTAGAGTTATCCATAGACAATTCAGTGTATGGATAGACTGAAGACTGGAACTGAAGACTTGGGTCTACTAGAAAAATCTATTTCTACTAGAAATTGATTGTGGTTCAAACTCTGTTCTCAATTTAGGGTCAGTTCCTTACCTTGGCCTCATTTTTCTTATTTATATTAAGTAAAATGCTGGGGTAGAATAGATGAGCTGTCACATCCTTTCAGCTTTGAAATCTGTGGTCATTTGACTCCCTTTGGCTTTATCTCACAGTGCATTGCTTTCTTTAGCTTTCATGTGGACATACCTGGATTATATCTCATTTTTATTTCTCTACTACTACTTGTGCCTTAATGGTATATTATTTTGCCTTTAAGTAGTTTTGCTGAAGAAGTAAAAAGGCACTTAACCACCTAGCATACAATAACCCCGCGATTTAGGAACCATCCCACTGACTTTCTTATTGTTATTTAAATATTTTATTATTGTGTTATATAGTACTTTTATAACAAATTTACCTATTACATAGTTTAAAGTAATCGGCCATCACTATATTTTTAAATAAGCTGGATTTCAGGTCCCAAGATACTCACCATTGTTTGATTTTACTGCTACTCCCATGTATGATCTTGAGTCTCATACTGGCCTTTGTTTTTTGTTTTTTGTTTTTTTGAGACAGGGTCTGTCTGTGTTGCCTACACTGATCTGGAACTCCTGGGCTCATGTGATCCTCCCACCTCAGTCTCCTGAGTTGCTGGGGTTACTGGTGCATGCCACCATTCCTGGCTACCATATTAGCCTTATTATAATATAGCGAGGAAAGGTTATCAATAACTTATCTTCTTCACAAAGACATGGTGATACCACACAAAACTAAATAATACTAAATCCCATGACGGTTTTATACTCCAGAGCTTAAGGACATAAATGTTGAAGCATTTCAAGATAAAATATGTACTTCAAAGTTTTCAAAATAATTTAAAAATAGAATTTGAAACAGTGAAGAAAAGACCATTGGATCTTTCAACTGGGTTATGAAATGCATACCAAAGTTTGGGATTTTTGGAGCCCATTTCCAGACTCCTCTGTGACTGATAATTCTATAATTTGCTATTAAAATATTGCAATTTCAGTTTTCGACAGTTAAGCTATAAATTGCTGAGATCTGGGATAAATGGCCAATTATATTAGAACAAATGCCTATTGTTTTATTGGAAGAGGGAGAGAGTTCACTGTACTAGTTACTAATAGTGATTATTTAAAATTTTTCTCCAGAAGAAAAAGTCCATGCCACATTTGTGGAAATGGTTAAGTGACCACAGTAACAAAGAATCTAGGGATGATTTAGTGCAGATGATCATGCAGGCTTCCCAGCATGTGCATTTTAAGCAGTATTGTGTTGTCTCCAAGTTTGCCAGAGTGTAATCTGTGAGCAATTGAGGCAAAATCAGAATCAGAAACTAGGAGAGTAATATTGTTTTAGAATTTTCAAGCAAAAGACTTTGGTTTGGGTTTGTTACGTCTGGAACCAAAATGTCACATGTGGCATACATCATTTAAAGTTTATTATTTTAACCTTAGACCTCCTTGTTTAAAATTTATGCTGTTCGGTGCCTTGCATCCCAGCATAAGCATTTCTATTCTATTACACATTAGCTTGTGCCAGCTACACGGTGAGCAAGGTGAAACCATGGCTGGACAGCCCCTTCCACAGTTCCACTCTTTCGCTGTAACTGCCAAACCTAATAGGTTCAAGGGGGTGCTCAAAAATTAAGGCATGGCACCAGGTAATTGAAACCATTTTCTGCACATCTGGAAAAAACCCCAATTCTGGTCACACACTCTGCTGAAACAGAAATCATCCCATGTTATTGCTGGGAGTTGCAGGAAAGTAAAAGTGGTATCATTTTACGTTTACAGAAGCATTTAGCATTTTCACGGACAGACTCAAAAGCTTGTGGTTACAAAGTGTGAAATTCTTATTAAAATTGTTCATGAACTCAACAGAATACATATCTAGCAATTGTTCCAAGACTTTCTTTCCTCCCATTTGTACAGGATAGCAATGATCCCACTGATCCATCCTATTCTCCGTATCCAAAACAAACAAACAAGCAGTACAATTTTCCCATTCAGTGGTTGACTTGTTCTAGCCAGGAAGTTTTAATTATTTGCCATTCAAAGTTTATCCTTGATGCTATGGCCTCCTTCATGCTGGCATGAGGCAAATTATCATCTGGGATGAATATAGGGTGAACTTGGGCTGGCTGTGGGCCCTGTAGAAGAGATAAAGGTGCTCAGGGAATATATGTTTATGCTCTTAAATCTAACAAAAATCCACAGATTGAGAATTTGATTGCTTTCATTGTGAGGAACTTGAACCTTCCACATGTCCTTTAAAATTTACTTGCCTGCCATTGAGCCGAGGTCGCACCACTGCACTCCAGCCTGGCGCCTGGTGACGGAGTGAGACTCTGTCTCAAAAAAAAAAAAAAAATTTACTTGCCTGCAATTATGGATTTATATGTCCTCCAAAGTTTCATGTCACTTTCTGTAGTATTAATAATATAGTGTCCTACTGTTTCTGAGGTACTTTCAGTATCTTAATTTTTCAGTATTTCCTTATGGGGTAGATAGGGTAGATACTATTTTTCCCATTTTGAAAATGAGAAACCTGAGGCCCAGAGAAGTTAAGTGGCTTACCCAGTGTCACACAGCTAGTAAAGATAAGGCTGGCTCTCAAACAGCTCTTCTGACGCCAAATCTTGTGCTCTTTTCATTAGCATATGGTGCCTCTTATGTTTTTTGTATTTTTTTTCTCACAAAAGTAATTTTACTTTGGACCATTTTTCAAAGCAGTTTTGATGGAACACATCCAAATGCTGTTTCCATGGAACTTACAGCATGGAAACGTGCAGCTTCTCAATCGGGACAGTGCTTATTACTTGGAATTCCGTGACTGCTGAAGCTCAGTGTGAAATGGTTGCATACATTTTTACTTGTTTAAGCACAACAATTTGCCTGTTCTTTTTCTATAGTATGTATATCTATCTTATAGATAGTCACTTACATTAGATTTCTAAATCTCAAAGTTCCTGAGGGCCACTTACAGTCATATTCATCTTTCTCTACTGTACCTTGTCCAGTGTCTTGCAAGAAGTAGATGTTTAATGAATGTTTACTAAGAGGAATACAAGATGACATAGCAGGCTTTGAAGAATTCAAATGTATTTTCCTGATTTCCAGTATAACTTTCTGCAATGATGGAAACACTCTGTCTCTGAGCTGTGCAATACAGTAGCTACTACTGGCTAGTGTGACTGGGGAACTAAGTTTCTAGTTTACTTACATTTAAATTTAAGTAGCTGCATGTGGCTGGTGGTTAACATATTTGACATAGCAGCTCTAAATTGTCATATATTTGAACTTCATCAGGTATCCTAATTGTATTTGGGTCCCTCCTTACTCTCATTATTCTCACTATGTGTTTTGATGAGGAGATTGTACAGCCAGCCCTGAGCAAGGCAATAAAGGAGTGAGCTCAAATTTTCTCTTACACCTGCGGTAGAAGGCCCTTTCTGCTGCTTGGTCTCTGGGGAAGGGCTGGAGCTTGTGCCTGAGTGTTTTCTGGAAAGGAGTGACTTATCTCTTGGTGTTGCAAAGGGTTGACAGGGGCTCTAGAAGGGAACACAGCGGGGGATTTTTCAGTTTCTCAAGGCTCAGTAATGTATAGTCTAGGCCTGTAGGAAAGAAAAGCTCCATCATTACCCAAGAAAAGCAAATTTTTTCCTTAGAAGAAAGAGGAGAGCAGGAAGCTAACAAATGTTAAATAGATTTCCTCATGCATAAGTCCCAGTGGCGCTCCACTGGGGTAAGAATCTTTAGGCTCTGTCTGTCTCTTTGACAGACATATGTCTGACATAGAAGGCTGTGTACATCACCAGCAGCCATTACTATTACAATACAACCATGTATTTTTTCTAGTTGTGAAACTTCTAAATTCCTCTTCTGAAGTTGACAGTTTGGGATTAATAATAATAATAATAATAAAACCTCTCTTCTCTTCTTACCACCAGATAGGAGTAGCAAAAACTGTCCAGGAAGAGAGAAATGCTGTTCCTGCAGGGTGGACCCCTTTGATCTCAGTGACTTCTAAGAACCACCATTCCTCATGCTGTGGCTTCTGCTACTTCTCTTGAGGAGCCAAAAGGTTAAAGAGAGAGAGAAGCAGGAGTGAAATGGCAGCCAAATGGGAGAGTACATGTTGGCCCTTGAGTCAAGGTCTATGTGTTATCATGTGATTCTGGGCACAAGTCCTTTCTCAGGATGTAAATAATGTTCTAAAGGTAGATTTTTAGGCTCTTGTCCCCTATTAGAAGTCAAACAAATATGGAGTAAAGGAAAATGGGTGCATTGTTAATACCGATGTACTCATGGGTGGCTGCAAAAGCTACTCTAAATGAATCTGAAATTTCAGGATGAAAACTTTAGAGTTAAGAATTGGCATCATTATTTGTGAAGGGACTCAAGAGTATCAGTTGTGAATCAAGGAGCAGGATCTGCCCCAAGGAGCCTACTATCTAAGGCTGACAAAAACAGTAGATATTAATATTCTGTATTATGCACAAAACTGGAACTTAAAAATGTTTTTCCTTTATAAAAATATGTTCAGATTAACTTTTTAACTTTCCTTCCTTTTCAAGTAGAGGTGAGAGGTAAGTATTACCTGTCCCTTTAGGCATAAGATGAAAACAAAGCGCAGAGAGGGAGGTAACCTGGCTAAGCTCACAGAGCAATCATGCCCCTATCACATCAGCATTTGAGCAGGGAACTTCAAACCAGGAGCCATCAAGCTGGCCTTTCTCCATGGAGTAAGATGACAGCTTTAATTCCTTACTGATGTACGAGGACCTGAGTGTATAGAATACATAAATAAATGTGCAAAAGAGGAAAAGAAACCTCAATCTGGCAAAGCTGTTGGAGAGAAGACAAATTGATACCTGTGACTCTTGTTCTGATTCCCTGAACTTTTTTTAAAAAATAAGCTTTTGCTTTGAAATAATTTTAGATATATAGAAAAGTTGCAAGATAATACAGAGTTCCCATATACCCCTCACCCAGTTTCTTCTGATATTAACATTTTATATTTTATTTCCTGAGTTTTGCAATAATTTTATATGTATGTTTACAAGTCAATTTGTTTCTATAGCCTTCCTATAACATTCCCCTCAAGTTTACTGCCAAGATAGAATAACCTACATATATGATAAGGGTTCAACAGTTGAGCACTAAACATTTTGGTTGAAAGGTCACTTGGGAGTTATAACTGCAGTTATCATTACCGGAGAATGGGAAAGGAAGAATAATGTTTATTATTGTGAAAAAAATTCTTTAGAATAAGAGGTTCCTCTCAGACTGGAAGTTAGTTTATCCTCTCAGGAATGGTTGAGGGTTTTAGCAATACTGAGATGACAAATAATTTTGGAAACAGCATTTTATAGGATATGCATTAAAGGAGATCTGTATTTCCCAAAGTTTCTGGATTTGTTCAATGGCAAATAAAAATAGAATTAACCAAGATTACAAAAATTTGGTTGATAACAGTGCACCACTTTAAAGTTGGAAGAGAATTGAATGATGGATCAGTGGAGGATATGAAGGTCCAGTGGAGCCCAAGCAGAGGATTGGTGTGTCATAAAGGAGTGCTATTGTTGAAGGGTATTTAGGAAAGGACTAAACCAGGTTTCTCCTGTATAAGAGTTTCACCAGTAGTTTAATGAAGAGGGACTGACACTTGATATTGGACTAATACTATAGTTATTTATTATTTGAGATTATTAAATTTACATTTATGCTTAAGGTAACTATAGAAGGAATCTTATGGAATTTCTGATATTTGACAATTTTTGATTCACAAAATTGGAACTTTTGTATGATTCATCCTAATATTTAGTAAACTATGTGGTTAATTCAAAAAACTTTTGCTTAGTTTCACTTTATACTGTTTTTTGTTTTTATGAACTTGGAAGTAAAGGACAGTGATCTGAGCTAGAAAAATCCAATTGAGATTTGTTATGGATGGCTGGGCACGGTGGCTCAAGCCTGTAATCCCAGCACTTTGGGAGGCCGAGGCGGGTGGATCACGAGGTCAAGAGATCGAGACCATCCTGGTCAACACGGTGAAACCCCGTCTCTACTAAAAATACAAAAAATTAGCTGGGCATGGTGGCGCGTGCCTGTAATCCCAGCTACTCAGGAGGCTGAGGCAGGAGAATTGGCTGAACCCAGGAGGCGGAGGTTGCGGTGAGCCGGGATCGCGCCATTGCACTCCAGCCTGGGTAACAAGAGCGAAACTCCGTCCCAAAAAAAAAAAAAAAAAAAAAGATTTGTTATGAAAATATCTAGAATGGGCAGACAGATGAGCAGCCACCTAAATGCTACCCAAATAGGCACTCTTCCTCTGTGCGAGACATTGCACACTTGTATCATAACTTTATATCTTCTTCAAGGGGTAAGTTGATTCTATGCACTTCAGTTTGTAAATTTTATAGGTTTAGTAGTACTCAGCATCTTTTCCTCCACTCATCTAAGAAAGTACATCTGAAAATGATTGTTTATCATCCTACAGCTTAAGGTTTAATTTTCAACCATAAGGTGGCATCATATCACATTTTATGCAGAAGCAGCAGGTTGTTGTTCTGTTCACTGAAATGACTAATGCTCTGCACATGTCTTTAAGTTGTGAGTGTGACACATTATTGAATTTTGAAGTTTATAAGCAAGTATTATAGGCTGGCATCTCTATATAGAGGCTTAACATTTTTTTTCCTTATATTTGATCTTTCTATATTATGGCTGAGAAGTTAGTAATAGAACAAATTATTGCAATATTAGCTAATACTATGTTTTTCCTCATTAAAATATGTAAGGCAGTTTCTTGCATATATAGAAGCTGCTCAGAAATATTCATTGCATGATTAAATTAATATATTCCTTTAATAGGCCTTACCCTCAGGAATTCATTTTCTCATTTGTCAAGTTGAATTTATAGCATACTTTTATTGCTTATGACCCATTTCTTACTGGCATAAGAAGCTTATTTCATGAAGAAGTTAAACTCAACTGAACACGTTTAATTTTCCTACTACCCTTTAAAAATACATTACTGTTTTTTTACACACCACTTTTCTTTGCTTAATTAGAAATATCTAGGACTTGCGAATTGCATAAATGCACCAGTTTACTTCCTCTAGTAGCCTGATTTTAAACTCTGGTTTAGTTTGCAAAGATGAGTTAAAAATTTGCTTCATTTTTCTTTGTACAAACATTTGTACCTTGTAGAAAACATTGTAAACACTTTCCTAATAAAATCATCCTTTTTTCAGATGAAATGGTTTTGTTCGTGGAACTCTTTATAGTTTTGTGGGAAGTCGGTGCCACTTTGCCTGCTGGAAACAACCCCACAAGGCATATCGCAGGGCATCCTAGAAGTCTAGTTTGGAATTTGGAAATGGAATAATAGGACTTTGGTCTCAACATTTCTCTGATTCCAAATCTCTTGGAGCACTTAATTCTCATTCTGACTGGCTATGATGCCAAAGTAACATATTGAAAAATGAAAAATTGTTAATCATGAAAAAAACCCTTAATGACACTATACTGGAAAACCAGCTAGACTGATGTTTCTATTAAATTGATTTCATGAATTGAGGCTTGGCTATACCTTAGATATTAAATCTTTTTTCCCCTTGGATGGAGCTCTGCTCTAAAAAAACCTGAATTATATTTTTCTCTGTATCACCCTACAATTGATAATATAGGCATTTTATAGTTAATATTTTCTTCTCGAAAGAAAGCCAAGGTGGAATGAAGTGAAAAGTCAAGGTAAAATAAAGTAAAAAGTCAAAGTGAAACAAGCAGATTGGTGTAAAATAGAGTAAGGGAGTATTCCAAGGAAGAACATTAAGGAAGCCATCCCTAAGAAGATGATGTCTCTTCTGGTTGTAGGATGAGACAGAGACAGCCCTATAATTTGGTTTTGAATCAGGTGGGTAAAAGACAGATTGGTAGTGGCTAGGGAGAACATCTCAGGAATGAAAAAGAGCTTAGCATGTAACAGAGAGTGGGAATAGAAAGGAGGGCAGTGTGGATGGAACATTGGGGTGGGAAGAAGGGGCCGCTGGTGTGGTGGTAGGGTAAATAGAACAGGTGGGCTAGTGTCACTGCAAGGTGAAGCAAATGAAGAGTAGGGAAATTACCTGATCTTATTTACCTTTTAAAAAGCTTACTCTGGTTCATCAACAGTAGAATGGATAGATAAATTGCGATCTGTTCATATAACGGGATGTAAAATAGCAGGAAAAATGACTGATATGTTGCTCTCCAGTACCTAGTAGCATGATATAATGTGTCAATTTAAATATAATGTTGAGTGAAGAAAGACAAATGCAACAAAGGACACATTTCATGAGTCAGTTTTTGTGAATATTCTGTGATGTGGGCACTGGTCACATGGATGTACTGAGTCTGTGAAAATTCATCAAGTTGTACATTCATGATTTGTGTACTTTTAAAGTGTGTTAAACTTAAATAAAAGGTTAAAAAAGGATTACTCTGGTTACAGAAGAGAGAATAAATTTTAGAGGAGAGTGGAAGCAGAGAGACCAGTTGGGAGGCTATTGAAATTCTCCAGGTGGAAGATGGTGGTGGTGGAAATGGGGAGAGGTGAATGTATTCTAGATCTAATTTGAATTATAGTACAGCATTAATTATTAGATGGAACCATATAAAATACTCGATGTTTTACCGCTTTTGGCCTTTAAAGATGAGTTTCATATGGCTCAACCTACTGGAAATGGATTGTAGGGACATCCTTAACTCATTCTAGTTATTGTTTCTCTGTTAAGTGTGATAACTGTTGGTTTTATATATCTTTTCTTTGTGATATTAAGAATAAAAGCTTATGGTTTTACTTGAGAACAGATACTGAGTTTTAGTTATTCCTGTCTATTCACATAACTATATTACTTTCTCTATGATGAGTTATGTTGTAGCTTTTTCCTATACTAGGATTAATTTTTCAAAACGAGTAGTTTTTAATGTAACTGATTAACATACTAGCGCTATGTCCTATTATACTTGGTCACGAAGATTGTGATAACAGTGACTGTCAAAAATTTGTATTGTAGCTGGGTGTTGTGGTATATGCCTGTAGTCCCAGTTACTTAGCAGGCTAAGGCAGGAGTATTGATTGCTTGAGGCCAGGAGTTAGAGGCCACAGTGTGCTGTGATTGCGCCTATGAATAGCTGCTGCACTCCAGCCTGGGAAAGATAGCAAGACCCCAACTCTAAAAAAATGAAAATGAAAAACTTTTTATTGTTTTAAAAGACGAGGTTGAGTGTTTATGCCATCATATAACAATATAAATTTTGTTTGAGGATATGGATATTAAATACCAGGTTTATCAGTTTTTACCCCTCTCCCTGAGAGCTAAGGTAGTTTTTGTATCCATTTAGGTATGCTTGTGTGGGTTGTCAGATTTCTGAAGAAAAGTGCAGGATCAAGAGGCCCCTGACTGCTACAGTGGGGGTTATTTAAGTTGTGAGCATGGAGGTATCTTAGCTGGGCAGCTGAGATGTACAAAGAAGGCTGCTCAGCAAATTCTGACCCTGCAGCCCTTTCTATTGTAACAGGATCTTCAGATTCATATTCATCAAATTGACATGTGATAGTCCAAGGAGAAAATAACCTTGGAAATGGTCTATTGAAAGTAATTTACTTCCTCATCTATCACATTCTCAAATGATCTAAATTTGAGCAAAGCCGTGGAGGTATAATAACCATATTCTGAAAGTTGAGAGGATCTAGGGAAAGGTATTTTACTTTTTAAATTTTTCTCTCAACATACATTTTTTCACACAAATGTATATAAAAGTGGAAGAATATGTATATAAAAGTGGAAGAAATGTATATAAAAGTGTATATAAAAGTGTGTGCACACACACACACACATATGTTTTAAACCAGCTTTAAATTCATTTTCTCATATCAGAGAAGCATGCCTTCTGGTTAGTATTAGATTTTCAGAATGCACAGATGGAGAATAGTTAATGGAAATAACCCCAACTGGATTTATTTTGCATTGTGCTTCACTGAGTACAGAAGTCATCTAGAAGGTTCTAATTTTTTCCCCGAGGACCATCACAAAACACAGTCCCCAGAAGAGGGTTGGGGTGGGTGGGGAAATAATATGCAAATGTTTCCTTGAAAAATGCCCTTTCCTGTGTAGTTATAGAGTGAAATCGATACCAACCTCTAGATTTGTTGACCTGTTCATGAGATGGAAACAAAAATGTGAAAAGTTGAAAGTTTTTCCTGATGATAGTTTTTTTCTCTTTTTCATATGCAGCTAGTGTGAACAATCTTATGATGAGAAAGATCTTCAAACCTCTATATAGTGCTGAAGAATGTCATGTCGAGAAAGGGCATGCTTTTCCTATATCATTGTGCCTTAATCTTCTTAGATTTTTCTACAAAGAAATCACATTAATCAAATCTCCTTTCTGCTATATGAAAGGTTCAGGCTGAGTAATGCTCGACTTCGGGTGAAATTGGATATGGAAGAAAATCCTGACTTGAAATAATACCAGGACTTTTCATAATCCTGTGTTGCCAGAGTCTTAGTGCAAGACTGTAATTTCTAGCTAGGGTTTTGTGAAATCCCAGAATCATCCTAGTGAACACAAGAGGTACTCTATATGCTTTAGAGACCAAAAACCCAATTTAAATGTAAACATAAAATATTTGTTTTAAAAATGTTTAGGAGTAGGTTTATGCATGTGTCTTTAAATCAAGTAAAGAGCAGCCATTGTAAATTGCAAATACAAAAAGGCAGAAACCGCTATTCATCTGGTTCATAAGCTTTGCAGGTGGCAACAAAGACAAAATTGTGTCTAAAATGTAATCTGATTATAAAGAAATTTAATTCAGAATCTACATATCCAAAATGTGGTCTTTCAAAATGTTTTTTTTGGCGGGGAGAAGCTATTACTTATTTCAACAATGTATTTATTAAAGTATTTTTGGACCATCATGAAAACTTTTTTTTCCCTCTGAGTCTGTGGCACATTCCTTTGAATATCTTTTAGTTGGGAGAGGCTGAAGCATTTGAAAAATCCAAAGCCATTAAGAACCAAGTCTAGAGAGTAGGATATATGGTCAGTGTGGGTACTATTGACTTTTAGAAAAAGCATGAAACAAACCACATTGTATTCATAAATCATAACATCACTTTGTACCCCATAAATATAACACTTTAGTTTGTGAATTTATAAGTAAAAATATAAAAATAAAAAACAAACCAAAATAAACAACAAAACTTCACATATTACAAAATAATGGGACTTATTTACTTTTGTGGTTGCCCTGAGGGCAAAACTGAAAAATAAGCTCAAAAAATGTACTGAACTCCTTAAAACTTAATTCTTTAACCTCAGTGTATATTTTATGCTTATAGCACATCTCAAATTAGATGAACTGCATGTTAATTTACAGCCACATGTGACTAGTGGCCACCATATTGGATAGCATGATACTAGAGTCCACACCTTTTCTTCTTTTTCGTTTTTTGCAAAAAGAGTTCAGAGAATGTTTATAAACTCTTCACTTAGTTATTCCAAATGTTAATAACTTATATAAACACAATATATAAATTATCAATATCAGGAATTTAACATGGCTGCAGTAACGATATTTAAACTGCAGACCTTATTCAAATTTTGACAATTACCCCACTAGGAATTTTTCTGGTCCAAGATCAAATCCGGGATATCACATGCTGCATTCAGTTATCATGTCTCCTTAGTTTTGTCCAATCTAGGAAGTTCCTCATTCTTTTTTTTTTTTTTTTATAACTATGGCAGTTTTGAAGAATATTGGCCAATTATTTCATTGAATGTCCTTTAGTTTGTATTTGTCTGGTGTTTCCTCATGATTCAATTCAGGCTGGAAACTTCCAGCAAAAGTATTATAGAAGTGATGTTGTATTCTTCTCAGTGCATCATATGAGACACATGATTTTGATTTATCCATCACTGGTAATGTTAACTTTGATCACTTGGTTAAGCTGGGGGCTGTCAGCTTTCTCAACTGCAAATGCACTGTTTTACCTTTGCCATTTGAAAATTTAGTTTAAAAAATATATAGAACAAGAGTAAGTATATACAATTTCTTTATTCACTGTTTCAGGAGAACTCACTGAATATAGTTTTGTTTTTAAAGAAGTATATTCATTTGCTGTCAAATAACATTTTAAGCCAATTTAAATTTCATGTTTCTCATCATACATTTGCCCCAGCTTTTAACATTTATTGATGATACTTGCCTGAAACAGTTATGGTGGGGGTGGTTGCCATTTTGTGATTTTTAAAATTTCCATCATTTCTTCTACATTTATTAGTTGCAATTTTACTGTAAGAAAGAGCCATTATTTTATTTTAATCAGTAGAAACTGTGTGGATTCTTACTTTATTCTGTGGCTTATTGTCCATTAATATAATTACTGTGTAGCTCAAATACTCATATACCCAGATTTGGCCACTAGGAGACTCTTTTAGTTTAGAGCTCACATTCTTAAAGACTACTCTAACCTCCTTCCCTATAATTGTGCCTATTTACTTCAGAAAGGCCCCAACACAATCTTGCTTCTAATAGGCTTTCAGTCACATAGATAAATAAGAGGCTTATCTTGGCTTCTGAGTATAATCCTTTGTTCTTCTCTAAAAGAAGCAATTTCTAATCTATCATACCCTAGGTTCATTTGCCACTTTCTCACAGTTTTTGCTACATACTTTACATACGAGTATTTTTAAGCTTCAAAGACTATTCATGATAAGTATCCTACACATGCAGTAGGAATTCAACTATTTCTAGCACCTTTAGTTACTTCCATTTGCTTTAATTCAACAAACATTTGCTGCCAGTTACACTGGAGAGAAAAATGTGGAATACAGTCTATTCTATGATCTTGACCAATTTGCTATCCAGTGGGGCAGATGAGACATCTAGCAATTATAGTGTAGTTATAGCAGGATGTGATAAGTATTTGAACAAAATGTTATGGGAACATAGGAAGAATGACTTGATGTCCAACTTGGGGGTGAGGTTAAGGTGATGGAAAGGAACAGGGCAAGGATGAGAGGTGCATGTAAGATTTTCTCTGGGGTTTACCAAAAAAGGACAATAATATGAATGTTAATCTGAAGAAAATGTCTGCCAAACAACTCATTTCTTTTGCCATTTGGTCTTTGTATTGATTATTTCAAGAACTGTTTCTTTTTTTTCAAAAATTCTGAAAACCAAAGGTCAGAGAGGTTTCCATTTTTATAACTAACTGCTGAGACATGGGAACTAACAGTGACCTGGAGGTGATAACCTACAAGTGTAGCAAGAATGGGTTAAGTTTTTTATCACTTTGCACTGTCCTGTTGTTCAGTCTTGAGATGGAGAATCAGAGCAAGCCTGGATTGGGAATGTCTTACATCATACACTTTTTTCCTTCACTTTTCATTTCACTTGGCAAAAGTAGAGCCTACACTCCACATTATCTGACTGTGTTCACAAAGAACTCATGTCATGATATCCTTTTAGGAGTTATCTAAGTGGGGAAAAGGATGATGAATTCCAGGACAGTGATTGCATTTTTGAGCAATAAGCGAGTATCAAGAGACAGTTTTGGAAGGTAGTGGTGGTAGTGGAGGACTCTTACTGCCCTTCGTGAAAGTATTTGTCTTTTATCAAAGTGACTCTTCTATTTTAGCATGCAGTGCAGATGCCGTTTGGATATCCTTTTCTTTGCCGCTTTTGGTACCGAAGGCATTTGTAGCTCCTGATCACTAGAATTGACTATTTGGCACCTTGCAGTTCTTTGCTAAATTTTTTGATGCCTTTGAAATTCTTCAGGCCTGAGACTCGCCAGAGACCAGGGCAAAAACGTGGCTGAATGAATGAATGAATACACATGTGAGAGAAAAATGTAAGAAGAAAGCTGCCTCTCTTAGACTGATCATGAGTTAAACAGAATGCCATGTGCTCTTGTGCAGAAAAGACTTTTCTTAGTCTTTGAGTACAAGTTTTCTAACTTACAACACTGAATAAAATGTGAACTTAATGCACATAAAATATATACAAAAGGGTTAGTTTGGAAAAACTTCTGAAAATTATCTTACTAAATGATTTCAATGCCGCTGGCATCTAGAGATATGGGAGTTGTATCCTCTTAATGGTCTTCTTATTAGGAACTTAAATACCCAGAAATGTGCACGTATGTATATAACAGCTTTTCTATGTATAATTCATGTTTATGTATATAGTTTATATTTCAACTGAGAATGTTTTTGTCTGAATGGTTTATTTGCGATTTTATGTGTGTGAAAAATCTTTAAAAATTTTGAAAGAGAATTTATTTTATCTTCTAGTGCTAGTGTTTGTCTTTTTCCATCCAAGCTTATTTCATGAGCACACAGAATTAAATATACTTGACTTATAGAAAGGGAATCAAAGATGAACATTCTCCCAAACCTGTTGTCATGTGGTTTAAAAATTACCATTGATTTTAAGTCCTAAGTGTAAGCATTTTTGGTATATGTATGTGAGTATAAGTACACACACACACATGCACAAATACATACACTAATCCTAAAGTGGGAATGAGCCTATAAGAAAATAATAACTCAAAGTGATAGAAGTATGATTATCAAAAACAGTGTTGCATCTGTGATGTAGTTTTGTGTATGTATCAGAATTAATCACTTTTGGGGAGTTATTTTTACATGAAGAGAAAGAGGTTGCTTGACTCTTGATTCCTTAGAGAATTAGACTGTTTGGACAGAGTTACGGAAAAGGGATTGTGTCACAAGTGAAGTTATGGTTTCAGGACTGCTTCCAAATATTCCTGCTTTGGTTTTAGGGGTACGGAGCTGAGGAGTCTTGAAGCAGTCTTTTTGGTCAAACAATTTAACAGGCAGTGGGTTTGGTGCCAGTGATTCCATTTCTAAAGGATTTTCCTTTGAAGTGTTTGTTCTTCAGTATGTTTTTCCAGCCAAACATATGCCTGTGATTTGAAATCAGCTTAAGAGTTTTCTTTCACATTTAGTATTTGTGTTTAGTTTGCTGGCATTAAAAGATGCAGAACAAACTCATTTGATTCCCAAATCCCTACAATGATATTGCCACTAAGGATTGATTCTCATGGGGAGAGTTTAGTTATCACTGACTCTAGAAAAACACATGAAAGTTATTTTTGAAATAAACTTATTTCTGGAAAGGGCTAAAGGAAAACATGTTTCAGCTTGCATATACTTGGCATCTTTTCTTCTAGAATTTCTTAGAAAAGTATTTCTTATTTGTTACATTGTCTTAGAAGCTCAAAAATTTTATTCTGCCTGAAACATGGCTGTTACCCTTGACTCTTCTCAACCAAGGTTATAGCTCTAGCTGGTGACTTGAAATATATTAACTGGATTAATTACTCTTGAGAATTCATTGCACCTGTGGAAGCAGAATATTGAAGATTTTGAAATATATATATATCCTGCCATGTTCTGAAGAGATGAGACTTGTGTTTGATAAGACACTGTCCAGAGTGGGTAAATTGCCTCTGAGCCTGTAGTTTTTGTTGTTGTTGTTATTTATTTGGCTGTTTTTTGAGACAGGCTGTGTCACCCAGGCTGGAGTGCAGTGATGCAGTCACAGCTCACTACAGTCTTGACCTCCCAGGATCAAGCAATTCTCACCTCAACCTCCCAAGTAGGTGGGACCACAGGCATGTGCCACCATACCAGGCTAATTTTTGAAAATATTATTTGTAGAGACAAGGTCTTGCTATGCTGCCTTTGCTGGTCTTGAACTCCTAGGCTCAGGCAACCCTCCTGCCTTGGTCTCCCAAAGTGCTGGGATTACAGGCATGAGCTACTATGCCCAGCTGATCCTTCATTTGAATTCAAATATTGGAGGATGGCAAAAGGGGCCAACATGAGAGCATAAGCTCCTTAAAATAACTGTGATGGGATCTCCTGGAATGGAACCAAGCAAACCAAGAGGTATGTTCTACACCCTTGGCTTCAAGAGTAGGCCTTATGTTTTCTCTTTCAAGGAACTAGTTTTGAGATCCTAAAGGACCAACTTTGACCAATAGAAATTTTCCTCAAGCTCTTCTTTTTTGATGACAAAATATAGAAAGTCCTTTAATTTAATCACACACAAATCAGGCCTCAAATAACAAAAGCAAAAGCAAATCAAAGTTTATAAATAAAAATGAAATACAGACCTGGTTATTTTAGTTAGTATCCTTTCTTGGATTCAGGTGGCTTTTCAGAATACCCTTTTGTCCAGGTCAGGTCCTTTTCCCACACTTACCTAATTGAGGTGATTCTCATGCTTTGTGGCTCCCATGGTCAGGCCACCTTGTTTCTTCGCTGCCAGGAAGTCACTCTTGACTTTGTGAATGGCCATTTGGATTCAAATACTGGAGGCTGGAGGAAGAACCCAAAATGGGAATAGGTACTTGTTACCTAGGAGACTGAATTATCTTGAGAAATCTACTAGGTTCTCATTTCTTCTCAGTGAGTCCTCACCATGTCCAAGGGGCTCATTGACATATGAAACCAGGATGGCAGGTGGACTGTTATGGATTCTTCTAGTTCATTGTACCTGTTGGGTCAAGTTAGTTCATTTTTCCAGGCTCAAGCCTTAGGCTACATGCTCCCAGACCCAGGCTTTCAGAGTTATCACAGTCATGATGAATACCTTTAAATACACAATGTGTCTCCACATATGAGTTTAATTCATGCATAATCCTGATATTGAATAGTGATTTTGAAAAAAAATTGGTATTTGTTGTCTCCATTTTCTATTTTAATTATCTCAGCTTTTTAGTTAAATTAAATCTCCAACTTACCTATCCTCCCAAAAGACATCTAGTTGCCAAGATTATCAAATTTAGTATAGAGGTTCCTTCTTTTTTTCCCCATTTATTTATTTTATTGCATTTTAGGTTTTGGGGTACATGTGAAGAACATGCAAAATTGTTGCATAGGTACACACGTGGCAGTGTGATTTGCTGCCTTCCTCCCCATCACCTACACCTGGCATTTCTCCCCTTGCTATCTCTCCCCAGCTCCCCACCCCCCACCGTCCCTCTCCTATTTCCCCCCAACTGACTCCAGTGTGTAGTGCTCCCCTCCCTGTGTCCAGGTGTTCTCATTGTTCAACACCCGCCTATGAGTGAGAACATGCGGTGTTTGATCTTCTGCTCTTCTGTCAGTTTGCTGAGAATGATGGTTTCCAGGTACATCCATGTCCCTAAAAAGGACCCAAACTCATCGTTTTTGATGGCCGCATAATATTCCATGGTGTATATGTGCCACATTTTCCCTATCCAGTCTATCGTTGATGGGCATTTGGGTTGGTTCCAGGTCTTTGCTATTGTAAACAGTGCTGCAATGAACATTCGTGTGCACGTGTCTTTATAGTAGAATGATTTGTAATCCTTTGGATATATACCCAGTAATGGGATTGTTGGGTCAAATGGAATTTCTATTTCTAGGTACTTGAGGAATCGCCACACTGTCTTCCACAATGGTTGAACTAATTTACACTCCCACCAACAGTGCAAAAGTGTTCCTATTTCTCCACATCCTCTCCAGCATCTGTTGTCTCCAGATTTTTTAATGATCGCCATTCTAACTGGCGTGAGATGGTATCTCAATGTTGTTTTGATTTGCATTTCTCTGATGACCAGTGATGATGAGCATTTTTTCATGTTTGTTGGCCTCATGTATATCATCTTTTGTAAAGTGTCTGTTCATATCCTTCGCCCACTTTTGAATGGGGTTATTAGTTTTTTTCTTGTAAATCTGTTTTAGTTCTTTGTAAATTCTGGATATCAGCCCTTTGTCAGATGGGTAAACTGCAAAAATTTTTTCCCATTCTGTTGGTTGCCGATTCACTCTAATGATTGTTTCTTTTGCTGTGCAGAAGCTGTGGAGCTTGATTAGGTCCCATTTGTCTATTTTGGCTTTTGTTGTCAATGCTTTTGGTGTTTTGGTCATGAAGTCCTTGCCTACGCCTATGTCCTGAATGGTTTTGCCTAGATTTTCTTCTGGGGTTTTTATGGTGTTAGGTCTTATGTTTAAGTCTTTAATCCATCTGGAGTTAATTTTAGTGTAAGGTGTCAGGAAGGGGTCCAGTTTCTGCTTTCTGCACATGGCTAGCCAGCTTTCCCAACACCATTTATTGAACAGGGAATCCTTTCCCCATTGCTTGTTTTTGTCAGGTTTGTCAAAGATCAGATGGTTGTAGATATGTTGCGTTGCCTCTGAGACCTCTGTTCTGTTCCATTGGTCTATATCTCTGTTTTGGTACCAGTACCATGCTGTTTTGATTACTGTAGCCTT